>NC_082733.1:32143422-32453294 GCF_030144855.1 Hypanus sabinus | reverse complement strand
TGCCTGCTATAAATAAAAAGCGTTCAGTTGAATACCTAAAGCATTTGTAATCAGATTCAATTCAATCAAACTCCTTTTAATATTTTAGTTTTAAAAAATTCCTAAGATAATAAGTTTTCTGAGAGTTGATTTTTCTTAATTAATTTCAGAGCCCAACTTGTGCCGTTTGCTTATCACCGATCCTGCGTTTCCTATTGAATTACATTTGCTTCATTACTCCTGAAATAACCACGCCAAACCAACTTTAGCCCCCAACATTTTCTCACACACCAGATTGGAGGAGGCGACAGGCTACTCAATTGCATTTTTTTCCCTTGCCTTCGCCACCGAAGCCGGCGAACGTGTCCTGAAACTCAACAACATCCAAATTCTTTGTTCCTGTCACATCGGGGTACCCATTGTCCGCCCTCCAAACCATAGACTTCATTTTTAGCAGCGTTTCAATAAACTCGACATCAAGGCGTTCTGCACACTCCGCCGAACAAAATGATTTATGTACCAGTCCGGTCTGGACGAGAAAATGAAGCGTTTTTCATAAAATTCCACAATATTAAAATAACCGCGGTAAATTAGATTCACTTATATCAGCTGCGCTGTTCCTTCGGAGAAAAACAAGTTTAGTAAATTAAAAGAACATTTTTTTTTAAAAAAAAGCTAATTGTTTTACATACTCCCAGTTCGAATCAGGATTTCGGGCAAGAGAGGGAGGGGGGTTGGCTCCGCAATCTGACCATTTTTATCCGTCCAATTAACTAAGTATCTTTGTGTGCGTGCGTGTGTGTTGCGCGCTTTGGGTTCAGTCAAACGGTTCTTGGGGAGCAGCGTTCTGTTACCTTGAGTTGACGGTTCCTACATTCCAAACCAGCCTGCGATGTGTGTGAGTTGTCTGCCGATCGCTCTCCTCTCCTGGAGGGGGAGGTGCGCTTGTTCTTAGGGAGCCTTATCGCCCTTTTTTGCTCTTTCTCTCTCACACACACCCTCTCTCTCTCTCCCCCCCTCTCCTCGCTCTATATCCTCTCTCTCACTCACTTGTTCTCTCTCTCTCGTTCTCTCGCTCTCTGTCCCCCCCCCTCTCTCTCTCTCTCTCTCTCTCTCTCTCTCTCCTCTCTCTCTCTCCTCTCTCCTCCTCTCCTCTCTCTCTCTCTCTCTCTCTCTCTCTCTCTCTCTCTCTCTCTCTCTCTCTCTCTCTCCTCTCTCTCTCTCTCTCTCTCTCTCTCTCTCTCTCTCTCCCCCCCCCCCCTCTCTCGATCTCTCTACGGGCTCCTGTTCGGAAACAGGGTTGGCGAGAGAATGATGAGCGTTGAGGAAGAACCGGAGATGTCACACAGGCATTTCTGCATGTGTCACTGGGGGGCAAAGCCTACTCACGTCGCTCTACGTCACCTACAAAGTGCACCAACCACTTCATTCTCCCTTAATTCTGCGCAATTATTCCAAAGGTCCTCGTGCGCCGACTGCAACGGCAATCAGAAAGAATATATATTATATATATTATATTATGTATGTGTATGTATATATGTATATATACACATATATAATACATTTCAATATCAATGGTTTAAACATTTACCAGGGAGTCCAACACTTCAAAAGGGACGTTGAACCAACGTGAGACGTACGTACGCTGTGTAACGTTGTGGAGCAAAGGATTTTCATAGAGAAAAAAAAACAGAATTTTCTCACTTTTATTAATTTTTCTCTACAAGGTCGAAATACATATCCCTTTAGTAGTAGACATCACGTTAATTCCATCTCGCAAGACCACAGCCTGAATTCGCTCTGCTCAGTCTGAACTGGTATAATGTAATATAATAAAAGCATTTAAAACGCGCAGTCAGGGAAAATGACATTCATTCGAAATTCTTTCTTCAAATTGGTACAGTTTCCCAATAATTCCCTCGAAATGTAAGTTATGGGAGATTCACTGCCTCCGTGACTTCAGATAAAATGGCTCTCTGTGTGTCTCTCACAGATACATGGGAGCTATTGGAGGTCTATCTACATATGCGAATATGCAAAGTCCCTCTTGTTGGTTACAGGGAGTTGTGTTGTATACGTTAGAAAGAATGAAGTAATTACTTGTCTAAAGGGCTCGCATGCAGACGCATATACCTGTGCGTAAATTCTCGGTCCTGTGAATGTAACGTTCTCAGTCAGAACGGTTCTGGATCTGAAGATTATCTGCCAGAAAGCAAACTTCATGTTTAACACTTTGCAAGGACTAGGGTTAGCTGTGTGCGGGTGTATGATGCGCCTCCGAGACCCAAACTAGTTCCAAAATATGAAGAACATCAGAGCGTTTACGGTTTAAAAAGTGTAGTTTTGCGAATTCGCCATAATATTCCCACATCAGGGGACGGACGGAGGTAAATTAATGTCAATCTCCCGTAAGTAAGACAAAACCAACATTTTAAAAAAAGCAAGATCCAGTGCTATTGAATATTTAACATCTCGGAACTTGGACATCGGGATTTAGGCCGTTAAACAAGTCTCCCTTTTTGTCCTACCATATGTTGCATGTAAATGGGTTGCTGTATTCTGTGTCAGATTGTTCGCACTGCTAATCCTTCCGATTCGAATATTTTCAGCAAGGTAGAGTCTGAATCGGCCCCTTCTCTCCCCCTCTCTCTCTCGCTCGCTCTTTCTCTCTGGCAGCTTTTAATTTGCCTTTGGCGATTAGAGATTTTAAAATTACAAGTTTAAAGGTGGAAAGAGGTTTTCGCTTACCATGAGCTGTGTATCGTTGAAAGCATGTTTTGAATGGAGTGCAGGCACGTTAGACATAACTGACTCTGATACGCAAACCTTAAATATCCGGGATTTGAAACATTTAAGAATTTTAGCATATGCATATTATCATCGAGAAAATGAGAAGTTTAATTACATTTATTGCCTTTAAACTGATCTTCACAAAGCTTTAAATATTATTTTAAGCAGTGCTTATTAGAAGTAAAGATATTTTCCAGCAATGGTTTCTTCTTAATTTTGACTTTATTCTTATGATTAAAACAATTATTTCACTCTACTGCAAAGAAGAATAATCCTCAATGCTAAACCTGAATATTTTTAAAAACATTTTTATACAAGCAGTTCAGTTATATCCGGTTGTTCTTTGAAGAATGCTAGTCTGCTTGCTTCGAGCAAATCATTTCATGCCATTCCAGTTAAAATAAACGGGCCGCGTTAAAATTCTTGCACAATTCATGTTTGCTTGGGTTTTATTTCAAAGAATTTGTAAGTGATTGTAAATTTCAGGTGCACTAAAATCATTTTTAAGGTTCAACTGTGGATTAGATTTTTTTGCTGTTGTTACACGTGTAGAAACGTATGATTCTGCGTTTAAACACAGCTGTAATTGCGGTTTTTATGAAGTACCTATTAAAGCAGAAATATTCCACACTGACCGTTTTCTAAGAAAATTCTTCCACTGTGAGGACTTTACACACAAGCCGTTCCCATTCATAATATCATTGGGACTTCACAATCTTATTTCTCTTAATTTATATTGCTGAGATATCTGCCATCCCTCGCCCCCATCCTACCCTCCCGCGCACTCAGAAATAGACCATTTCCTCAGAGCCCTTGTGCCAAAGGGCGAATTCAATTCTCTGTGCGAGAGGCAGTGGTTAAACGGTTATAATAAGATCCTTGACCTTGGCCCCTGTTTTGTGCCTCTGCTACTGTGGAATCTTTAAAGATGAATGGGAATCCGCTCGTTTTGTTTACATTGTGTTATTTAGGGTTCTATAAACAGTCTCTATTACCATTGTTGTGGCTCTTAATTACAAACTTGTTAAGTTAAAATGATGGAGTGCTTTATCTCAAGTTTGTTTTCTTCATCTGATTCCGTGAAACGTTACCCCAACGATTGACATTTGAGCATTTTCCCGATTTCCTCCTTTGAAATTAAGTAAATTGTGTTTCAACTGTTTCCTTCCTTGATAAAATACAGTATATTATCCGCACTTATTCCTGCAATTAATTTGGAATCCGTGATCTTGTTCGGCACGTTTGTGGAAATAATGGAACAATTGCTTAAATAAAACAAGTCATGTGTTTAATTCAGAATCCCGAAACAGGGGGAAACGGTCAAATTGCAGATATGTGCGGATTTCGTTCAAAGAACGCACAAAGCAAAAAGAATGGGGAGAGAAATATCATGGCTACTTAAAACAAGGACAGAGGGTACATACAAAGTAAGACTCTCATCGTCAAAACAAAAACAGGGAATATGCCCATTTACATATAGTCATTTGTGGAGATAAATATTTCTGCCTTTTATCGAATTAGTTTGCTGGATACATAGAGCAGTGTTGTGTTGGTGCGACGAATTGTTTTAATCCGTGTCCAGAACGGGCTGGTTGAACTTGTAACAATTTACTATTAACTCCACTCGGACATCCAATCAAATATAAGACCAGCTGGGCGAGGGAGTGACGGAGTTGCGAAACGCACTAAGTAATATTCGTTTAATAATCTGGTTATTTTACATAAATAATTATAGCAGACGTGTTTACCTTCAGAATAGATTTCTTAAAGTACTCGCAAACTTTTTTAAAAATACACGATTGTGACGCTTCGGATTTTGGTCTTTTTTTATATATGCGTTCTAGGGTGATCGAGGGAAAAAAAGAAACATGGTAAATTTGTGGGGATCCGCGTTGATTTTAATTGGGTAAAATAAAAAAGCCAAATCTGGAAACACGGGGACTTGCAATCAGTCCCGTCCGTTGTTCATTTCACTGCGTGTTAAAAAGAGAGGGTGAGTATGGGGTAGGGTCCGTATAATTATAAAATGGAGCCAGAATTTGCATGTTTGCAGATCAAAATCATCAAGGAAGTGTGGTGCCTTTCTAAAACTAGGAACCAAAATGATGGAGACGAGCGACCCCGAGTGGAGAGGATAATCACTACAACAGGCGTCTCTGCTGAGTGTTCAGTCCAAATCACAAATACAAAATTATATTTTCAATCAAATTGTAGGATACTTGGACCTTGCAATATATTATGGGACCCCAATTTAATAGGGGAAATATAAAACTGGGATTGTTCAGAAAGTATAATTGCACTATTTTCTTTTTGTGGTTAAACCTATTTCATTTAAATAATTGCCAAATATTCACGGATCCAAGATGGTTGAACACCAGAAACCTGCAACAGAATTAAGAGGAATAGTTATCTTGTAGTAAAATCTACGGTTGCCTTATAGAAGCCGAAACCATATTTCAGAATTGTGAAACTGCAATATGGTGGGTTAGGATGACCACGCTAGGTAAAGGGACTTAAGCTATCACTCTAAACAATACAAGAAATACAAACCTATGTCCTTATTTTATTAGGAAAGCAAACATCGGTTATAAATTGTTTGTCCTATTTGATACTGTCTTCCTAATTTTTAATTGGGTAGACCATTAGGCTTGCTGATTTAAATATTAACATACGATTCTAATAAACTATCTGAAACGGTTTATTCCCTATTTAAAATATCGATGCTAATATTTTCTTTTTTATAGTAGTTAAAGGATTAGCTCCACAAACGTGTTATAATATAAGCGGTATATCTCTGGAGGCTTTCTGTGATAATTCAAGTGATTGGAAATGACTATGCAACATATTTAGGCAGTGAAAGACACTGAATATACGTAGATCTAACGTTAAATCACAAATTGAACTCTTTTCTGTTCAGCTTCGCAGGGGTTCTTATATAATATGACTGATGTAACATTACAGCTGGTGATTCATACTCTGACAGAACAACAGAGAAGGGGGGAGATGAAAGTAATTTTTGACGCGCACATAAGAAAACGGTTTAAAGCTTCGGTTAGTTTGAGGAACAGCAATGGCTTCAGAGAGCTATTTAAAATAAAGCCAGTGATTCCTGCACCAATTAAATAAATATTATTCACAACACAAAAGATTCCTGTTTAAAAGATTTCCTCTCTCCCAAGTAGAAAGGTTCACATTAAAGTAGACTGGAGACTTCTAAACAAATTTGGCATTCTGAATTTCTATGGAACAGAAAGACTCTTTCTGTTAATATGTGTTCTATAGTATGTGAATGCTGTTTAAGATCTATTACAAACATTGCTTATGTATTGGTACACTCTTGTATATCTGATTTACTATTTAAATTATAGTCACAACGGTAATTAATTATCTATTAATTGAATAGTGAAGCTTTACGATGATGAAAAAGCATGAAATATATTCGTTGCATTCGCGCCCAAGCTTCACAATGGTTCAATAATATCGTTCTCCAATACACAAATCTTTCTCTACTCTGTTTATTTTACACTAGCGCAGTCTGTACACAAACAAATATCCATACACGTAACCATGTAAATTACACATATTCCATATATATATGAAACACATATAATATGTATTTTATATATGATTTATATCTATATATATATATTTATACGTATATATGTGTGTAGATATATAGTTAGATACAGATAAATATCTATCTGTATATTATCTATTTCTATATTAACAGACAGATTTTAATATATGCCTTAACAGAATACATTCTCTCCATACAGATTAAATTAGGGCATAAAAACGCACTTGGAAAAATGTGAATAGATTTTAGTGAGACCGAGAATCTCAGACCGAGCTTAAATAATGATAGGACCCAAGTTTTTCTCAAAGTGCAGAGAGATTTGAATCAACTCAAACCAACTCGGTAGTACAACAAATAACTGTTACTTGCAAAATACCCCCAAGTGTTCGACCTACTTCGATTTATGTTTTTATTAATTTGTATAAGAGAAAAATTACCAGTTTAGCGGGCACTTAACACAATAACTTCTCGAGTTCTTCTTTTCCTGAATGTTGCTATCATTTTGCTAAATTGCTTCGAACACTATGGCCAGGTAGCGTTAATCGAATTATTGAAAGCCACAGCGTTTTTATTGATTTATCCATTCCCGGTGATATGCGAAAGCAAACAATTAATTTTGCTTGCAATATCGATCAAGACTGGGATTTACTTCTATGTTCCCAGCAAAGAAGATGAGAGATATAATACGTTCGATTCTATGTCAATAGAACACGGCATCAGCAAACATTAAATGTAAATTTGACAATTGAAGTATTTAAAATGAGTCAAGATTGCAAATGTTATTCTCACACTTTGTGTATAGTGAGAAAATAATGGTTTATTTCCTACAGATTTACGTTTCGTTTGTGTAACGTCATTAAGAATGTCCCAATTTTTTGTTTGTGTGCCAAAAATTAATTTTACACGAAGTCCAAGTTGCACCAATATTGTAAAAATAAATAATTCGATAAAAAATTAGATTTCTTTCTTAAAAGGGGAACAAGCTAATGGCCATTCGTGGCAGTAAAGTGGACTTCCACCAACTTGTTTATTTTGTTTAATTCGCGAGACTAAAATTCCGTGGGCCTTAAAATATAATCCTATGTTAGACCATTTATTTCATTCAGCAAAATGCTTCGATAAATGGACTAGTTCATCTTTATTTCTCTCTTTATTCGGTTATGAAATTATTTTAACTTATGCTTGAAATTTTAGCTACAACTTATATTCCGCAACCTTCCCTTCATCCCGAACAGGAAATCGGATTTTTCGTCGCTCATATTTCGTTAAATTTAACGGCTCATGTGAGCTGCCGGTGTGTTAGAGATGAGAAGTTGTCACTAAATAGAAGGAAAGTTTTACAGTGAAATAGATGCTGATTTCTGGCCAGAGTTACCGTAGGATTGCAAGTGGATATATCTCGTTCTGGTTGAGCAGTACAGAATTATGAAGCTTATCACCATAACAATAGAATTTCCATTTGATACAATACAATTATATTCCCACCAGATGCAAAAACTAAACCCGCTCCAACCCCAATTAGTACAACTTTATACGCCGTTTATTGTACTTTACTGCCATTTTTGATGTCAGTCTTGTAACCTGCCCACCGTCATTGTAAGATCCCATTGTAATAATTCTTATGATTCACTTTGAAATGATCGACTGGAAGGGTTAAAATGTTTATTTCACAAATTTATTTCATTGGCATCCTGGCCTCTGTTCTGTTTCAATGCGAAATTCCAATAAAATTCTACTCCCCATTCCCAGTCCAGCCCCGCAGTCCTGTGACAGCACCATCAGGAGATACTCTGCGACCCATCCGCCCCAAATCCAAGACCAATTCCAGGTAAACCCCCATGACTGTAATAATCCCAGCCAGGGCAACCTGTAACAACTGCGGCCAAGTCCCCATTCCTAAAATAATCGCAACCAATCCCAACCTCCAGCCAAACACCCATCCCCGTGACATTCCCAGTCAAGCTATCCACCACCTCTCTGCAATCCGCAACTAGGGTCCCTGTCGATACAATGCAAAATTTCTATGCATGGTCCCTGCCACGCATGTTCATAGTTTGCGACCCATGCTGATTCAAATCTGACAACGAATTCCCTAAGTTCTTAAGTAAACCTGCCACCCAATGTGAATACTCACTTACTTTCAAATTAATTGCAGGAATTAGAGACTGGCTTGTGTTTTGTTCCCTGGCGCCAAAAAAAAAGAATTGATATTTTCAATCTCCTCTGACCTGCTAGGTAATACATCAGCATCCTCTGAGCTCTGGGCGAGAGGCGTCGCTGAGTTCAGCGGCTGGCCGAGATCTGGTGCCAGGTGGATGCATTTCAATTTCATGTGGCAAATTTCCGAATTCACCAACTTTTCGGCGCGGCCTCGAGCGAACAAAGCTTTCAACCCTTCCCGCCATTGATCTGTCCGCACCTTATGGCTTATCGGGTTTTGTTTTTGTGTTTTTCTCTCTCTGATCATTGCGATATGAAAATAAAAATCTGGAAACGGAATTGTTAACCGATTCTGCAGCAGGGTGTCGGCCCTGAACGTTGACTGTTTAGTTGATTCCATAGATGCTGCCTGACCTGCTGAGATCCTCCAGCATTTTGTGTGTGGTGCTCTGGATTTCCAGCATCTGCAAAACCTCCCGTGTTTATTGTTAACCTATTCATTTATTAGAATGGGGGAAAGGGTTCAGGACCGAGATAGATGACGATTTTTCCCCCCCCTGAACGATTTGGGCTCAACAAAATTTTGTCCCGGGACTTCTGCACATCAAATCATCACATTGAGGTGGTCTTGGCGGATGGTGGGAGGAAATTCGCTCCCGTGCTCAGTTCTTTAAAGATTACAACGCCCACATTCTGTCTATTAAGCGGAAAACTATTCTTTCTTTTTTAAAAAAAAGATCTTGTGTGCTATGCTGAGCGAGAAAGCGAGGAGCACTTCTGCACGAACAGGACAGTGCGTGACAAGAGCCAGGGACAACTGCAACCTTGCTGATCAAGGACTATTAATTTCGCTTGACCATGTATACTCGGTTGTGTGTGTATGAACAGGGCGATGTCATGTAGATGTTTAGGGTCTTGTTACCTCCAATAACGTAATCTACACCTACCACACACCACACGGTGCACTAACACCTGCTGCCCTTTACGCAAACCCCAGCTTGCTTTCTATTACAGGTACAGTTCTACTTCCGATTTGGTCTACGAAAGGAAAGCCCGTTGATTAAAGGATAGCTATTGGTCAAAGATCGTGCCAGGTGTCAGGTAGATTTAAATATTCGTGTCCAAGGTGAGCTACCTGACAACGCACCTCCCAGACTCGCCCTCCCGACGTTACCTTGTCAGCGACAGGCCGGTGCACCACCCACTTTAGCTTGCAGGCAGCTCCTCCCCATCGATGGAGATGGGGCCGATCAGAGGCTGCAGGAATCTGCTAGAGTTCATTCCACCACCACCCCAGCTCCGCCGCTGCCCACCTTCCCCTTGAATCAAGAACACGCTTATTCGTAAATAGGTCACTGGGAATATTTTGACATGTCACATCGACTGGGCGCATCGGCAGATCAGGCTAAGAATTACAATTGATTAAGTTCACCGCCCTGCTTAATCATACCAGCGAACCACAGGGCGTAGTTACGCCGATCACAGTACCTGAGTATTCCAAACTTCACGTAATACTCCCCCAGTTCCCTTTGTGACATGCCTGTCCGGCGCTTTTGTTCCCCCCCTCCCCCCAGGGCGGAAAAAGCTAAAACGAGGGGGCATCATTTTAAGGTGATTGGGAGGAAGTATAGACGGGATGTCAGAGGTAGGTTTTTTAACAGAGCGTGGCGGGTGTTGAACGCCCTGCCAGGAATGGTGGTAGAAGCAGACACATTAGGGACATTTAAGACACTCTTAGGTGCAGATTAAAGAAAAATGAAGCGTTACGAAAGAAGAAAGGGTTACATCGATTTTCCGTAGGTTAAAAGGTCATCATCATGGGTCGAAGGACCCGTACTGCGCTATGTTATATGTTTAAAAGTTTGTTGATTTGCCGGGAAAAAAAAACCCTACAATGTTTGAAAACTGCACGCAGATACCGCCACATCACCCAGACACTGGATCCCAGAGGAGCGCATTGGAGAACCAAACCTATCGGTCCACTGGAGGGACATGTAAGAGGTTCCTCTACCGCCGGGCCTGAAGCCGACATGGAAGGAGCACATGAAGCTATTCATACAAATAAGCCGGGCGTGGAAACACGCCCAGGGACACGGCAAATATAGTAAAGTAGCTGAAGACGGAGGAACAGGTACACAGACAGGACGCACCGCACCGCACTTGGAATGGCCACATGACATTACACATACACACTGCAGACACACCACATACGTACAGAGAGTCTCACAAACATAATTAACAAATAAAGGCGCCCTATTACACCCAGACATGCTAAATCACACACACAATCTATAAATACTCTTTCTCTCTCCCTCACTCACACACATACACTACAGACATAGGCAGACCATCTCTCTTTTTCACCCACCTATCCCACCCCCTCTATAAACACACACACACAGAGTTGGAAGGAGACACAAATGAAATATAACGGGAAGTAACTCAATGCAACTTTATCTTTGTTTATCACAGACACAATGGGACTAACTGTCTCCTCTGTGTGCGTCGGATTTCAAATATACAGAGATGCGTACACCATAAACCAGTTTAACAATAGTGAAGTGGGCACACAGGCGAATACCGCCAGCACACCATCTGAACATAGGAGTTTCTGATTCGGGTCCCGAAAATCCAAAATGTCTAGGGACAAATTTGGGATTGCGATTGTTGCCTTTATACAAACTGAACTGGTCACTCAGCTGGACTTTTTGCTACAGAGTCTTGCTTGGCTGACGTTTTAGGCAACTGGTTGCACTGGCCAGAGTGGACGCTGAAGGATCTACCGCGGGGTTTTATTTTGTGCGTGCGTGTTTGCGCCCGAAATTGAGACTCGGTCGAGTGTCTACGAATCGGATCCTTCCCGACTCTGTCCAAACTGCAGAATCAACTTTGATTCCCCGCAGTGTGGTCAGCTGCCACGCGGAACAATGTCATGGATCCCCGTTGCTTGGAATTCAATTACAGTATGAAATGCCTTTCATGAACTCCCCGATTCCCCAGTAAAACTCCGGTGCCAGCATCTCTTTGGATTCGGGCTAAATAATTGACCGAATGTTTGTTGACAGTAACAAACTTCAGCTCACATAATGCAAACTTCTACGAATGCAACATTTTTCATGAGAAAATCTACAGATTTTAATTTACATTAACTCCTAACAAAAACACAAATTCTATTGGGCATTATATCTTCTCCACAAAATTGAGACCTTAAGCTTTAAAAGGCTACAGTTACCGGCGTAAAGCTGTCGGTCGACTTGCAATGTACAGTTTGCAGAATGCAGAAATATTTCTGAACTTTCAAACTTACTGTGTACCAATTGTCTGCTCTGTTCCCTGTCGTTGAATCTGTGACTGGTCCCGCTTGCTGACTGCGCGGGAGTAGTGAGGCGTGGCTCGTGTCCGCCATCTGCCGGGCGCGCTGGGGAACTGCAGCGGGGGGAAAAGGACTAACTGGGAGGAGCAAGTGATCAAAGTTCGTTTGCTCCCGTGGCTTCGCGGACTTAAAGCAAAAGAGAAACTCGTTGTAAGTAAACGGCAGATCTCCCCTTCCTCCTGCAATGGAGCCAAGCAACGATACCCGATTTCTCTACGACGTTCATTACGATGGGAAAAATATATTGATTCCCAATGGATTGGTATTGTTGAGGGCAGTAAATCTTCAATGTGACATCAATGCGCCAACAAATAAAGGTGTATGTCGGCAGCATAGATCAATTTATTAAAATAATAAAAAATAAGAATAGAGAACGCCCTGAACAGATCAGAGTAGATTCGTTTTAATCATACAGTATATGCCAAGCTTCAATAAAATCCCTTGCTCGCACGAAGCTCACATAGTAAACATTACGCATAATAAAAATAAATAGATTGACAATGCAAATATCAAAAAGGTTCAAAGATTGAAGTGCAAACTGAAGTAATTCAAAACGGAATGCAAACGTGACATTCATTTCTCTTCACTGTTCCTGTCAGCTATTAAAAGTCGGATTAAGAGGCAGGCAGAGGACCAAATGTAGTAATTTACTTAAGGAAATTCAACATCCCCACTTAGTGCTATCAACCTCTGATCTATCATCGCTCAAGTGGAGGAAGAACCTTTGGATGGTATTGACAACTTCCAGTTCACCCATACGAACCAAACATAATCCCAGCATAAAAAGGGGAAGCTCAGAATTCAAATTTCAAAGTAAAAACATTATTATCAAATTACATATATGCCACCCGATACAGCCCTGAGATTCATTTTCTTCTGGGCATTCACAGTAGGTACGAAGAAACACAACAGAATCAAAGAAAAGCAGGATGTATGAACAACCACTCTGCAAAGGAAAAGCAAATCACGCAAATACAATAATAAATAAATAAATAACAACGAGAATATGAGTTGTAGAATCCTTGAAAGTGAGTTCACAAGTTGGGGAATCGGTTCAGTTTTCAAGAGAGTGAAGTCAGGATACTCTCCACTGTGCATCTATAGAAGTTTGTCAAAGTTTTAGATGAAATGCCAAATCTGCCTTAACTTCTAAGAAAGCAGAGGTGCTCCCGTGACTTTTTTTTTGTAATGGCACTGGTTCTGGGACAGATCCTCCGAAACGAAGTAAGCAGACCACCCTGCTAACTCCCCCCCCCCCCCCACCTGCCCCACATGTGGAAGCCTGCAGTTCCTCATGAGTCAGCTCAGAAGCCAGAAAAGCAGAGTGGAAGCAACTCCTCCTCGATCCCGAGGGATGTCCTCAGAGTAGAAATAGTACAGCAACAAGTCCAGGCATCTTTGGCACATTACACCAAATTCTCCACCTGGAAGGAAACAGGCAGAGAGAATACATGTCATATTCCACTGACTTCCAAATATAGGTATGACCGTCAGATGAAAGTCCCTCCTAACTGCGTGGATTTGTACTGTGGTTTAAGAAAACAGTCTACTATCAAGGTTTCAAGGGCCATTGGGAATACTTTGCCAATGATCCCTGCATTCCACATGAAGATAAAAAATTAGACGTCTCAATTGGTATGAGCATCGATTTCTCCAACTTCCTCCATCCCACTTTCACTCTGTCTCCTCTTCTAGCTGCTAATCACCTCTCATGATTCTGCCTTCTACTATCCATAGTGCTTTCCCCTCAGATTCCTTCTTCATCTCCCCTGCCTATCCCCTCCCTGCTTCCCCTCCCCCACCCCTTGATCTATCCTCTGATTGGTTTCCAACCTCCCCCCACCTTCTTTATGGGGTCCCTGCCCCCTCCTTCTTCAGTCCTGACGAAGGGTCTTGGTCCGAAACGTTGACTGCTCATTTCAACAGATGCTGCCCAACCTGCTGAGTTCATCCAGCTTGTTTGTACGTGTCCATTTCCAACTGTTTTCACCCTCATAAGTCTTACTGCCTTCACACAAGTCAAAAATAAGGACAGGGTGGATATCGGGCACTAATGGTATTTATTTAAGTCAGTGGGGTCTAAATTCAGCATTGACACATCCGCTTAAAAGAAAGATTAGATTAATTTATCACATATATATTGAAGCATCAGAACATACAGTGAACTGTGACACTTGCACCAACAACCAACTTAGTCCGGTTATGTGCTAGGGACAGCACACAAGTGTCACCATGATCCTGGCATCAATATGGCATGCCCACAACTTACCAGCCCTAACCTGTACATCTTTAGGGACATGGGAGGAAACTGGACACATGGAGGAAACCCGTGCGGCCCTGGGGAGAACGTACAAACTCCTTACAGGCAGCAGCAGGAATTGAACCCTGATCTTGATCGCCGGCACTGTAAAGCGACGTGCTCGCTGCTGCGTTACTCTTCCGTCCCACTTATGGATCAAAGCAAAAAAAAAAGCCATTAAGGCCTTTTGAGAGCTGGTCCCCACCTCAATATAGGATGAACTTCATGTTCATTCACATGGGATTCTGAATGGGTTTATCTTAGTCAGGGACTGTTTGCTCAGGCAACTGATCAGCTTAACGAGAGGTCCTTACAGACAGCCTCTTCATCACGGCAAAAAATTTAGGGAACACAAACTTGTGGTGTAGGGATGCACTTTCTGTCACATGACAACCATGTGTCACTACTTCCCTGCCCTTGACCGTGACTCCTAGATGTCTCCATTCTCATGATATTTCTCTGGATTTTGAGTGGTCTGTAATCTGTAGGCCCTGCAAAATTTAAAGCCTTGGTGGGTGGGGTTAAAGGGGCTTAAGGATGAATGTTCTTCTGTACTCAGGCCTCTCTGCTTCAGCTGCCAACCAAAATCACATTCTACTCGAGCAACAAGGACCTCTGATCACGTGTTTCCAGGAAAATGGAGGAAATACATCGCTTGAGGTACTTGTTGGTTGAGTAGAATATAACCAACATTCTACTTGTCCAACAAGGGCCTTAGGTTCAGGTCCTTTGTGGGAGGGAGACGAAGATGGAGACAAAGATGGAGAGAGATGGAGACAAACAGGCATACAGAGGGAGAGAGAGAGAGAGAGAGAGGGAGGAGAGGGCCAGTGAGAGGCAGAATGAGAGGAAGAAGGAGCGGGAGAGAGAGAGGGAGAGAAAATAAGAACTACTGCAATATCTTAATTCCTGATACCTCCTTACCAATGATTTTGAGAATTGATGACTTTAAATTAGAGATAATAGGCCAGTGAAAGAGACCTTTGTTGTCAGAGCTGTCAGGCTGACTGCAGCCTAGAGGGCAACTTCATCAAACATGGAAAAGATGTCAAATCCCTTTGTGACTCTCCTCAATGAAGTG
Source organism: Hypanus sabinus (assembly GCF_030144855.1). Lineage (NCBI taxonomy): Eukaryota > Metazoa > Chordata > Chondrichthyes > Myliobatiformes > Dasyatidae > Hypanus > Hypanus sabinus. The sequence continues at coordinate 32,438,035 of NC_082733.1, read as the reverse complement.
ATGCTTCAAGGGAGTTTTAAAATGCAGCTTGTTCATCTAAAAGGTTTTCCCCGGTACTGCACTTGAAAACTAACAATCCATGATATATCTTTACTAAATGAGCATAATACCTTTACACTCCCTTTGATTCCACTTCATGCTCAGAATATGACACTCGCATAGTGATACACGCTCATCATTTCTATTGTGACAGTTCATGTCATTCTCACGTGTTGCCACAATGGTACTTCTGCTTCTTCAGATCGCAGTAACTCATTAACACCAGATCCTTCACATTCACAATCTTTCCTGCAGATGCTTTAAGGGCTGCATCTCAAGTGAGCTGTGTTTAACTCCTCTGCAACCTTGCACATCACAATCAATAAATTTGACGTCAAATTTTGGTATGAGTTCCAAATTCTGTAACCCTTCTCATCTCCCTGCTTATCCCTAGAAAATGGTTGAATAGATGTTTCTATAGAACTGCGGAGCTTAATTACTGACCAGTTAATTAAAATCCAGGCAAGCTCGTCTATGGGTCAATTAAGGCACATCAGCTATTCTGGCTCTAGACTTCTTTTGTTCCTTCTATATTTTTTTTGCACTTTTCTTTGAAGTATGACTCAGAAATTTGATTGTGTCATTTGTCAGAGAAACATGACAGACAGAAAATGTGCATTAGACATACCAATTTTATATTAGAGATAGATAGAAAGCCATTATTTCTTTGAAAACTCACACCCCCTTCTATCTTCCCTCTGCACCCTTAATAGTTTGAAGTTAGAACTCCTCTGCTACACTGTCTCCTTCTTTCCTTGAGTAGTTCAAGCTACAATTCTTTTCTACAGTTTGCCATCAAAACCACATTACTTAATTACTGCATCTCAACCCGCCTCATCTCCCTTCAACTCTGGCAAACACCTACACATTGGGAATGCTTAATTGACTCAATGGAGCAATATTTTTGAGAGCAACACACACAAAGTGCCAGAGAAACTCAGCAGGCCAGGCAGCATCTATGGAAAAGAGTAAACAGTCGCTGTTTTGGGCCAAGACCTTCATCAGGTCTGGAAAGGAAGGGGGAAGAAACCGGATTAAGGTGCAATCTAGAAAGTGATAGGTGAAGCCAGTTGAGTGGGGAAGGAGGGATGAAGTAAGAAGGTTGGAGGTGATGGGTGGAAAAGTTAAAGGGCTGGAGAAGAAGCAATCTGATAAGAAAAGGAGAGCGGACCATGGGAGAAAGGGAAGGAAGGGGGGCACCAGGAGGAGGGGATAGACAGGTGAAGAGAGGAGATGAGTTAGGAGAAATGATAGAATAGGAATTTAAGAAGCGAGAATGGCCGGGGGATACATCCTATTGATGTTTGTTGCTGAATTTAAGCAACTTAAACAATTTAGTCTAGAGCAGGGGTTTCCGACCTTTTTTATGCCATGGACTTTTACCATTTACCAAGGGGTCCACCAACCCCGGGTTGGGAACTTCTGGCCTAGAGAAACAAAGATCAAACTACTGACTCAGACCTGAAATGTGAACTCTATCTTTCCACCTGCAGCTTATGTCTTTTTTTTATTCTGGATTTCCAGTATCTGCAGCATTTTTAACTTTCTTTTTCTTGGTTCCTACAATAAGCAAAAGTCTATGAGCAGAAGCCGGCAGCAATAGGAATTGTCATCCACAGTGAGAAGCATCAACAACGACTGAGAGTTACTGACAACACCATACGAGGTGGATAGCTGAGTGTGCCAACACGTATCAAGAGAAATGGAGACAGTCCTCATTAGAGGATCAGAGGTGGAGAGGATCAGTAACTTTAGATTCCTTGGTGCCATCATATCAGAGGATCTAACCTGAGACGAGTGCATGTACCTTTACAAAGAAAACACAACAGCACCTCTACTTTCTTAGAAGTTTGCGTACATTCGGTATGTCGTCTAAAGCTCTGACAAACTTTTATAGATGCACAGTATAGATAATCCTGACTGGTTGCATATGGCCTGAAGGTGAGGAAAAACCAATGCCTGAGAACAGAAAAGTCTGCAAAAAGTAGGTGGATACAACCCAGTCCATTGCAGGCAAGCCCTCCCCACCATTGAGCAGATTTACAAAGAGCAATGCCACAAGAAAGCAGCATCCATCATCAAGGACCTTCACGACCTAGACCATGATCTCTTCTCGCTGCTACCATCAGAAAGCAGGTACAGGAGCCTTAGATCCAATAACACCAGGTTTAGGAACAGTTGTTACCTTTCAAGCCATCAGGCTCCTGAACCAGATGGAATAACCTCAACTCTGAACTGATTCCACAACCTATGGAAGACACACAAAATGCCAGAGGAACTTAACAGGCCAGGCAACACTTATGGAAAAGAGTACAGTCCACGTTTCAGGCTGAGACCCTTCATCAGGACTCAACCTATGGACTCACTTCAAGGACTCGACAACTTTTGTTCTCAGTATTATTTATTTATGTTTGCACAGTTAGTCTTCTTTTGCACATTGGCTGTTGGCCTTTGTGTGTAGTTGTTCATTGATTCTGCCGTATTTGTTGGTTCTATTGTGAATTCAAGAAAATGAATCTCAATGAGAACTGTATATAGTGACATATATACCTTGATAATAAATTTACTTCAAACTTGGATCAAAACATCAAGAAGTGTGATAGGACCACAGGCAGCGAGGGAAGTGATGGAGTAACAGGAGCTTACAGAGGGTGCTCTGAGTGTGATGGTTGACCAAGAGCATTAGGGAATGTCTTTTGTGTGACAGAGTGCTGCATGTAACTGTGGATCTGGCAAACAGAACTGTGTGCCATCGAGCACACCATGACCAACAGTACTGAGCAGAACAGAAAGAACTGTTGCTGCATATTTCTCTGTTGGGATGTTCATGTCACACAATTACAGGCTAAGTTGTAAGAATCAGATTCATAATTTCAGTTTTGAAGAAGTTTTATTTTTGTGTGAAATGTATTGGTATATAAGAAGACCTCATTTTTCCCTAATCCCTTCACATCCAGTTTATTGGTGAGCATGGGGCAGCAACCACATCCCATAAAAACCATGGAAATGCCAACAGAAGCTCCAAAGGCCTCATCCCTGGGAGAGAAATGATGGACAACAAATGGAGATAACATGAAAAACTGTCCTGGGACAGAAGACGCAGGCACATTGCTTTCGGCAGCTATGCCTCAGTAAGAGCAATGGGTTTAAGAAAGTAATACATGCTGTGCAAGGGTAGAGTGTTGCTTCCATCGGGTTAGTGAAGGGGCCTTAGATTGGGTTGGTAGTCTACTGAAACCTTCATTGTTCCACACCACTGAATGATGAAGTCTCCTTCATACGATGTCCCATTTGCGTCCAAATGAAGGGTCACGTCTTGAAACATTAACTGTTCATTTTCCTTGATAGATGCTACCTGACTGCTGAGTTCCTCCACAATTTTGGGTGCTTCTCTTTCATCCTGGTGTCCTTCAGCTGCAGGATGTGTGCTTAGCCCACTGCTCTACTCTTTCTACACCCATGACTGTGTGGCTAAGCACAGCTCAAGCACCATCTATAAATTCCCTGGTGACACAACAGTTTTTGGCAGAATTTCAGAAGGTGCCAAGGAGGAATACAGAAGTAAGATAGATCAGCTGGTCAAGTGGTGTTGCAACGGCAACCTTTCCCTCAGTGTCAGTAAGACAAAGGAATTGACTGTGGACTTCAGGAAGAGGAAAGCAGAAGAACACACCAGTCCTCATCGAGAGATCAATAGGGGAAAGGGTGAACAGTTTCAAGTTCTTGGGTGTCAACATTCCTGAATATCTATCCTGGGCCCAGTATATTGATGCAATAAGGAAGCAGGCATGCAAGCAGCTATATTTCACTCAGATTTGTTATGTCACTGAAGACGCTAGCAAGTTTCTGCAGATGTACCACGGAGAGCATTCTGACTGGCCACCTCACAGGGTATTGATGCACAGGATCAGAAAAAGTTGCAGAGCATTGTAAACCCAGCCAGCTCCATCATGAAAAGGAAATGCTCAACAAAGTGGTATGAAGAATCTTCATCACGAAGGACACTCTTCTCATTACCACCAACAGAGAGGAGGTACAGAAGCCTGAAGACATACACTCAACATTTTAGGAACAGCTTCTTCCTATTGCAGCCGGCTTCTGCTCACTATCTCACTATTTTAATCTCCTTTTTGTATTATGTTATTACTTTTATCTATTCTTTTTGAAATTTATGTAATGTTTATGTATTGCCATGTACTGCTGCTGCAAAAGAACAAATTCCACCACTTATGCCATTGATAGTAATCCTGATTCTGATTCAGTTTAAAAGAATATCTCCAGTTTGACAAGTGGATATAAGATAGAGTGGGTGACTTTTCTTCTAACATCCAGGGGCAGCTCCCAGGTACATTGAGTCAATGTAAGACCATAAGATATAGGAGCAGAATTAGGCTACCTGGCCCATCAAGTCTGCTCGACCATTTCATCATATAACCATATAACAATTACAGCACGGAAACATGCCATCTCAGCCCTTCTATTCCGTGCCAAACGCTTACTCTCACCTAGTCCCACTGACCCACACTCAGCCCGTAACTCTCCATTCCTTTCCTGTCCATATACCTTTCCAATTTTACTTTAAATGACAATACCGAACTTGCCTCTACCACTTCTACTGGAAGCTCATTCCACACAGCTACCACTCTCTGAGTAAAGAAATTCCCCCTCATGTTACCCTTAAACTTTTGCCCCCTCTCAACTCATATCCTCTTGTTTGAATCTCCCCTACTCTCAATGGAAAAAGCCTATCCACATCAACTCTATCTAGCCCTCTCATAATTTTAAATACCTCTATCAAGTCCCCCCTCAACCTTCTATGCTCCAAAGAATAAAGACCTAACTTGTTCAACCTTTCCCTGTAGGTTAGGTGCCGAAACCCAGGTAACATTCTAGTAAATCTAGTAAATCATGGCTGATCCACTTCCCTCTGAGCCTCAATCTCCTGCCTTTTCCCCATATCCCAGTATACTCTGACTAATCAAGAATCTGTCAGCCTCTACCTTAAACATACCTAGTGACTTGGCCTCCACAGCCGCCTGTAGCAACAAATTCCACAGATGTAGGAAACATCCACTCCGCCAAGGCCATTCAACATTTGATAAGTTTCAATGAGATCTCCCATCGTTCTTTTTTTTAGGGTAATTTTCAGAAACATACTCCCATAATATAATTAAATTCAGAAGTCTGACATACATCCGTTCATTCCTACAAAAACCAGAACATGTCCCACCCCCTCTCTGCAATTTTAGTAGCTATTTTTTCATATCAGTCTTTTGTGTCTTTGATGTTATTCATTACAATAAAGTAGAGGTACGGTTATGATTTTTGTATATTTTTTGACTTACAGACAAAACCAACTTATGAATGCTTGTACAGATGGAACCCATTTGTTAACCCAAGACAGACTGCACTTCTAAAAATATTAGTGATGGGAATAGACAAGCTTTTTGGCTGGATGTGACATTTGGAAACAAGGAATCTCATGTGGGAACCTCCGAGAATAAAATTGATTTACACTATACTCTTCTGCCATTACTCTTCATGGTAACATATTTTTGATTTATAAGCTGATTTTCACCGTAGCAGAATTAGATAGGGCCCAGAGAAGATTTACAAGAAAGATCCTGTGATAAGGATTACAGTTACAAAGGAAGATTAGAAAGGCTGGGACTGGTTTCTTTTTGCTGGAGAGAGGAGATTTGATAGAAGGATATAAAATTATTAATGGTGTGTATGGAGTGGATAGTGCAAAACCATTGCCTTTCTAGGTGGGATTGAGGCATAGAATGGCCATAGAAGTGAAGTATCACAGACATGTTGGGCTGAATGGCCTCCTTCCCTGCTGTGACTTTTCTGTGATGCTACAAATGGCAGGCAACTTCCTGCCCAGAAATTCACATTGTTCCAATGCCACCATATTGCTTTTCACCCAGTTTTTCAACATATGAAACTTCACTTAAGAATGTTTTCCAGTAACACATCTCTTGCATAAATCGAGGAATGATTGTGTACTCAGCTGGTTGGAAGCTCTATAATACACAGACCCAAGATCAACATTTAGAGCCCTACCTGGATTCTACCTTACTGGGAAAGTTTGGCATCTGGGGATCATCAGGGTCATCAAGGGCAGCACAGAGGCATAGCAGTTAGCATAATGCTTTACAGTCCCAGTGATCACCTTTCAGGTTTCAATTCCCACTGCTGTCTGTAAGAAGTTTGTCCGTTCTCCCTGTGACTTAGTGGGTTTCCTCCGGGTGCTCCAGTTTCCTCCCACATTCCAAAGACATACTGGCTCAGTAAGTAGTTGGCATGCTATGTTGCTGCCAGAAACATGGCGACATTTTTGGGCAGTCCCCAGCATACCCATGCAATGTGTTGGACGTTGACGCAAACAATGTATTTCACTGTATGTTTTGACATTTCGAAGTACATGTGAAAAGTAAAGTCAATCTTTAAATCTCTTTAACTGATATTTCAAATGCTCTGTGGGAAATAAGGAGCAGCAGGAAATGTCACAGTGCCATGTAAAGGACCATTTGGATTTCAAGAGTTCTGCCATGGCTCGGCTTCTTGAAGTTTTGCCTGTGTGTCAGAAGGTTCTGAGATAAAGCCGCACCTAAGAAACTTGAGCATGAAGATTGAGCTCGAGTTCTAGTCTAATATATTTTGGAAATCTTAATGAGACCTTAAATCACTGTCGCCATGGGCACCACAGATAGCAGAGCAGATAGCATGTCACTATTACAGCTCAGGACGGCCAGGATCAGAGTTCAATTCCGACATCCTATGTAAGGAGTCTCTGTACATCCTCCCTGGGGAATGCTTGAGTTTACTCCAGATACCCCGGTTTCCTCCCACAACCCAAAGATGTACTGGTTAGTAGGTTAATTGGTCATTGTAAATTGTCCTGTGATTAGTTATGGTTGAATTGGAGCAGTTGAGGGTTGTTAGGTGATGAAGGGCCATGAAGGGCGATGAAGGGGTTGAAGGGCCAGAAGGGGGATATTCCATGCTGTACCTCTAAATAAATAAAATCAGCTGGACAAAAGAAAAATCCCATCATACGCTTCTGTTGGAAAATTAGCCTTGGCGTCTTGGGATACATTCAGTGGCCACTTTATTAGGTACAAGAGGTGTTTGTAGTCTTCAGCTGCAGTGGCCCATCAACTTCAAGATTCAATGTATTGTTCATTCAGAGACGGTTTTCTGCGTACTGCTGTTGTAACACGTGGTTATTTGAGTTAATGCCACTTTCCTGTCAGCTTGAACCAGTCTAGCCGTTCTCCTCTGACCTCTTTCATTAATGAGGTGTTTTCACCCACAGAACTGACACTCATTGGATTCTTTTTCGTTTTCTGCATCATTCGCTGAAAACCTGAGTGACTCTTATGCATGAAAATCTCGGGAGATCAACATTTTCTGAGATACTTAAACCACCCCATCTAGCACCAACAATCATTCTGCAGTCAAAGTCACTTAGATCACATTTCTTTCCCATTCTGATGTTTGGTCTGAACAACAACTGAACCTCTTGACCTTGGTCTGCATGCTTTTACGCAATCAATTGCTGCCACAAGATGTGCTAATGAGATATTTGCATTAACAAGCAGGTGTACAGGTGTACCTAATAATGGTCACTGCATATTAATTATACAATTATATATTTAAAAAATCTCATCATTATTACCCTGCTGCTGGGCACAGTTGGTTGTGTGTAGATTAGTTCCATACTATCTACAGCTACAACCCATATGGAAAGTGTTACATTATTTGGAGTCTTTCTTTGCTCTGCTGCCACAGAGTGTCCACAATTTACCACAGTGCCCTTTCTTCATCTATGCTGATCTTTGCAAAATATCTCAGCCATGGTATCCAATCCCATTCCAAGCATAGTTCCATTTGCTGACCTGATGGCATTGACATTGAGAATATGTGGAATTCAGAACTGGACTACGTTCATTAGAGTCATGATGTCATGTGCTGGTGTGTGGCCAAGTGGTTAAGGCTTTGTGCTGCTGATCTGAAGATTGTTAGTTTGAGCCTCAGCTGAGGCAGCTCCTTGAGCAAGGCACTTAACCACACACTGCTCCTGCATGTTTATAGCCCAGTGGTGGCGGTTGGTGCAGAATGGACGAGAGAGACATCTTTAATTTTAAGTATACAGTACTGTGCAAAGCTCTTAAAGCTCTTACCGTGCTTTACTCTTTTGTACAGCACTGTACTGTCAACATGGAGTGGAGAGTGAGTCTGTAAATCTGGCCGGAGCAAAGGATCTTGGGAATGGTGAGGGTGGAGCACCGCGGGAGGGGTGTGGGATAAGTGACAGAGAAGGGGCGCTCGGAGTGGGGTGTAGCACAGCTGCAGACATACCCAGTCCTGAGACACCGGGCAAGATCATTTGATTCCAAACAATTGGTTTATTGATCATTACAGAATGTCTTTCTGGTGCTTTCTGCTCTCTCCCCTGCCCCTTCCCCTCTTCTCAACCCTGATTCCCCTCTCCCAACCCCCTTCCCACTCTCAGTCCATATCAGAATCAGATTTATCATCACTCACATCTGTCATGAAATTTGTTTTGCAGCAGCAATACAGTGCAATACACAAAATTACTAAAGTTCTGTGCCAGAGTCGTAGACACCCTAGCTATATACTGTAAATATTCCTAAGATTTTGCACAGTATATACATTAATTTTACTCCAGTTCATGGGCAGCTAGAAGACCCATTGCCTCACAACATCAATGGCCTGAGTTCTGTCCTGACCTTGGTTGTTGTTTCTGTGGAGTTTGCACATTCTCCCTGTGACCATACGGTTTCTTTGTGTAATCTAGTTTCTTTCCACATCCCAAACGCGTGCAGGCTGGAGGATTAATTGGCCAGCCCAAGTTGCCTCCAGTGTGGGGGTGGGTGGTAGAATCTGTGAGCAATTGATGGGAATGTAGAGATAATAGAGTGGAATTAGTGTAAATGGGTGTTTGATGGTCAGCATGGGCCGTTGGGCTGAAGAAACATACTTGACTTGATGCATTAGTGCCTAATGATTCGTTACTTAAGTCCTGAGCATCTGAAGTGTATGATTCATCCAAAGGTGAATGTCAAATGCATATCAAAATCTCTATTCTGAGCACTGTGCAGTTATCTATCATGCAATAAGAGAGATTCAAAAGGATACATTAGGACAGATAAGCTCAAGACTGAGCTTATTGAGATAAGACTCAAGAGTTTGAAGGAACATAAAAGAACATTTAATGCATTTGGCTGTTGCTGCTGCTACAGAAAGCTAACCGTCATGGCATTTATACCTTGTTATGTCTATGACAACAATAAACTTGAACTCGAACAACACACACAAAATGTTGGTGGAACGCAGCAGGCCAGGCAGCATCTATAGGGAGAAGCACTGTCCACGTTTCCGGCCGAGACCCTTCATCAGGACTAACTCCTGAGTCAGGACTTGAATTAGTCCTGACCAAGGGTCTCGGCCCGAAACGTCGACAGTGCTTCTCCCTATAGATGCTGCCTGGCCTGCTGCATTCCACCAGCATTTTGTGTGTGTTGTTTGAATTTCCAGCATCTGCAGATTTCCTCATGTTAACTTGAACTTGCAAACCAGCAAGTCTCCAGGCAGGAATTTAAATTGGATTATTTTTCAATGGGCATATTAAATAGACCAGCATCATACACATAGGATGGCGGGATGAAGATACATCAGATGACAGAGCAGACTTGAATGGCCTTGTCTACTTATTATTATTATTATTTTATTTATTATATTTTTACTCTGCTAGATTATGTATTGCATTGAACTGCTGCTGCTAAGTTAACAAATTTCACATCACATGCCGGTGATAATAAACCTGATGCTGATTCTGATTCCTGATCTTATGTCTGATGGTTTTTGGAGGGTCAGGGGATTCAAGGCCATTTAGGACCCTAAGTCTGGCGCGTGGCCAAGTGGTTAAGGCGTTGGACTAGCGATCTGAAGGTCGTGAGTTCGAGCCCCAGCCGAGGCAGCGTGTTGTGTCCTTGAGCAAGGCACTTAACCACACACTGCTCCAGTCCACCCAGCTGAAAATGGGTACCGGCAAAATGCTGGGGGTTAAACTTGTGATCGACTTGTCCTCCTATCCCGGGGATGGGGGTAGTCTCGTACTCTCAGTCGCTTCACGCCACGGAAACCGGCATAAGCATGGCCTGATAGGCTCAGGATAGACTTTAACTAAGCTGAGTGTGCCCTTATCAGAGAGGAATTTCATAACTCAGTTCCTCAACTACTAAATGCATGTTCGCCCATAATGGAGCAATGAAAACTTTGAGGCAGAACAGAGGTTGAAGAAACAAGAACTACTAAGGATTGCTGAGCCACAGGAGGTAATTTTGAAATTAAAGTCAAAGTCAAGTTTATCGTCATTTGCACAATTACATATACACATAGGTGCAATGAAGAACTTACTTGAAGTAACATCATGGGCATTTAGCATCATATAATCAGCATTCACAAGAAACAAAAACACTAATTGAACATAAAGTATGTCCAGTGTTACAAGAAAAAACACAATTAGAACAAACAAAATGGCAAATCCATTTTAATGCAAAGTGAGCAAAATAATCACACACCCAAGAAAGCCTTGCTGTAAATCCAAAGCAACACACAAAATGCTGGAGAAACTCAGCTGGTCAGGCAGATTCATTGAGAGTTGACGTTTCAGGCCAAGACCCTTCTTCGGGACTGGTGATAACTTCAGAAAGGATCACAAATTGGTCACAGCGTTGCTAAACTGTTGTGATTAGGGTTGTGCCAGATGACTCAAGGACTGAATGCTTGAAGCGAAGTAGTTGTTCTTGTATTGTACCTGGTGTAGTGGGCTTTAGGCTTCTGAACCCCCTGCCCAGTAGTGGCTGTAAGAAGATGGCATGGCCTGAATGGTTGAGATCTTGGATGATGGATATTGGCTCCTGCAAGCATTGTATTATATTTATAAATTGGCCAGTAAATGGAATTGCTATTTAGGCAGAGCAGTGGAGACGAAAGTAATCAAAATCAGAAATATTTACATGGACTGCTGCCATAAGGAAACAGTATCTATCATCACAGACCTCCATCATCCAAACCATGCTGTCTTCTCACTACTACCATAGGGCAGCAGGTTACCTAATAACCACCAGGCTCCTAAACCATCCTGGTTAACTTCAACACCTCTACTCTGAACTGATCCTATTATCTACAGACTCACTTCTGAGGACTCTTTACGACTCATATTCGCAGTAATATTTTTAAATTGCACCGTTTGCCTTCTTGATTGTTTGGCAGTTTTTTTTTTACCATTTATGTGTAATTCTTCCTAAAATTCTATTGTATTTCTTTTTTCTATAAATACCTGCAAGAAAATGATTCTCAGAGTAGTATGTGGTAATATACTTTGATAATGAATTTACTTTAAATTTTAAATCAGATTTTACTATCACTGAATATTACATGAAATTGGTTGTTTTGCTGACTTCTATTTATGATAAAAATCTATAAATTACAGTTATTATTAAATAGTGCAAAAAAGGAGTAGTGGACCTTTCAGATGGAGGGGAAGAAGATATTCCTAAACCGCTGAGTCTGCATCTTCAGAATCCTATACCTCTTCCCTGTTGGTAGAATTAACAAATTTAAATATGTTTGGAAGAATTGTAGGTCCTTTCGGACTGATGTCATGCTGTGGTTAACTGTCCTCCTTCTCTTTTCCTTCATTGTGTGAAACAATAATTTGCGACATCAGAGAACTAATGAAAATTATGTCCTAAGAAGAGGTCATCATTAATATGAGCTAAAAAAAATTGCACTACCCAATCTCTTTTCCCAGATATTAGTGCACGCTTGTGTAGGCTACCACACTGTGTATCAAGGACTCTTTCAAACCTGTATCTTAAAGTTATTTGTTTTATTTAAATAATTTTTATTTTTCACATCATGGTCTGGAGACTTCCCAAGTAATTTTCTAAATTTTCATCTGCCTCAGTGTAGAAAGTTGCGGTGAGAATTCACCCATATTTCCCTTCTTACCACTTTTGCTAAGTGTACATTGATAACATAGAAAACAAAATATTCATTGGATCTATGTAGACTGTGTACTGCATGTGAGTAAGATAATACAAACAAAGCTAAGACATTTATTCTGCCTAGTGAATTCAGCAGTCACCTAGCAACCAGTAATGTAAACATGGCCCATTCCAAGGCTCAGAGCTCACCTTGATCAGAAGTTCGTGGATATTTGGCAGTCTAGAGTAAGTAATTCATCATATTTTTTCAAACCTCACAGAATAAATTTTGTTCCTTTGAGATCCTGTTCAAGCTGGTTCAGGCTATGAAATAACTGACCTAAACTTAATCTGTAGTCGGTGCTGTCTACAAGGTAGTCATGGGAAGAACATTGAATTTAAGTTGCATATCCATCTTAGTACCGACTCATAAGCTTGTGAGTTTAAGACCTGGGATGAGAGCACAAAAACCCCGACTGCTACTCTAGTGCTGTGCAGGGGAGAGTGCTGCACTTTCCAGGGTGCCCCATTTCCCGTGAAATGCTAAATCAAGATTTCTGAGGCGATACCTCAAAAAGGAGGCATTCGTCATTAAGGACCCCATCCCCTAGGACATGCCCCCTCCTCATTGTTCCCATCAGGGAAGAGGTAGAAAAGCCTGAAGGCACACACTCTACATTTTCGAAATAGCTTCTTCCCCTCCGCTATCAGATTTCTGAACAGACCCATGAACACTAACTCACATTTGTTTTTACTCTCTTATTGCACTACTTTTAAAAATGTATATAAATACAGTATACTGCATATATAAGTATATATTAACTATATAGTATATATGTGTGTGTGTGTGTGAGAGGAAGAGGGGAATATATATATATTTCATATCATAAATTTATAGCTTTTTCATGTATTGCACAGAACTGTTACCACAAAACAACAAATTTCATGCCGTATGCCAGCGATATTAAATTTGATTCTGATTCTGATTCTGATTCAGCTGTCAAAAGATCACACAGCATGACGGTTCAACGCAAGGGTTCTGACCAACATTTACTCCAAAACCAACATCATTAAAACAGGTTGCCAAGTTATTACCTCACTGCTATCTGTGGGACTTTGGCATGTGAAAATTGGCTTTTGTATTTCATCAATGTCAAATATTCAAATGTGTTTAATTAGGTGTAAAGCACTTTGGGATTTACTGAGGCCATGAAAGAACCCATATAAGTCTAAGTTCTTTCATTATAACTGGCATGGGAATAAGACGAGGAAAACTATCCAGGGTTTGGAAGTGGAATAGGGCAGGTGAAGTTGTCCAGGGGTCCTATTTCTGATAACTATCCAATTGCTCTTATTAATGAGTCTGTGTGTTTGTGCACTGCATGTAGACAATTAGAATTGACTGTAATGTTTGTGACTGTTGAATAACATCACAACCCATGAAAAATGGGATCTTGGCTCAGGCATCAGCGGGCAGCTAGGATCGGTGCAACTGCAAACCAGCCGAGAGTCACCACCTTCTGCAGAAGGAGGGGGAGTGATTGTAAAGCAGAGCCCAAGGCCTTGCACGGAGTATAAATGAGGTTTTCCAAGTGGCAGCTATTGATTTGCATTGGCTCCCTTAATTCTGTATCACCCAGATTTGCAATATGCAAAACTCTTACTGTGATGTCCCTATAAATTCTCGTGAGAAAGAAAGTCTGGAAATAAAGATCCCATCTGGCACCTTCATGGGACTTTGAGCCAGAGCTGAAACAATGCCAAATGGGTCTGTTCAGCAGAGAATGGGTTCATGCAAATGAGGCTGGGTAGACATACAGAATGCCGTTGATTGGCTGGCAAGTACTGTAAAACCCACAATAGAGGCCCGGTTTCACACAGTCACCAGAGCCCCTTATTGTTCTACTCTGAAACTGCTGCTGTGATGAGGGGAATCACACAGTGACAGTGACAAAACTCTAAAGATCCACAATAAAAATATTAAATTAACATTTATTTAACAGTGACGTTGAATTTAAAGGCAGGAATTTATCTCTCACTTGTCCATTTTAATATAATTTCTTATTTTGTTTCACTTTGTTTGAGCGCACAGACCCTGGTTGGATGAAATTCACGACACACATGGGCCTTTCAGTTCATTAATGCTTAATTGAATTGATCTGGTTGAGTACGAGACTCCCTTGTTTGCATTTTATAACTGGCAGACTAGCTGAATGAATTGTTTGTATGTGTGGTACGGGATTGCAATGCCACCAGCGGGCACACCAGATACCATGGTTACGGTACAGCCACTGTGCCAGCATGGTGACATCATTTTTAGTACTGGCGCCTACCGTTGCTGGGAGACCAAGAGCCAGGCTATGAAATCATTTTTTTTCCTTGCATAAAAAAAGCTATATACATAGCTTAGAGTAGGTACAGAATGTCACATAAATGCCAGGCAAAAGCAACTGATAGACAGACTTGAGATTTAGTCTGTCACCATCCGCTCAATAAAGCAGGGCTGTTATGACTATGCTGCTTTTGAAGACCCAATGCTCTCCAGCTGAAATCCATTTACATTCACCGAAAATGAATTTAATTCAAAAACACATTCACTGTATCTTTCCACCTTCGCACCCTCCCACCGCCCCGACTGTTCGTCATTAGCAGATGCACCCAGCAGTCTAGTTGTGATGCTGGGAGCAGAAGAAGATCTGTAATTGGCCTCAGCATCCTTCTGATGTTACATATCGTTGTTCTAAAATCATTGTTTGAGAATAGAAATGGGCATCAAATGATAAAACGGGCAGGACTGGTATTACACACAATGGATCCACAACTGTTCATACTTTGTCCACACTTAACACTTAAAAGATGGCAACAAGACACTCATCGAACTATCCTTCAGACACGTTCAATATTTTTAGACTATATAGATAGATCTGCCCATTATGCCACTGGGTTTTAGGGCAGCAATGAAGGTCCTCGCTGGTGTTCTTCAGGGTACCCTTCATCATCTTGGTAGCTTCCTCCTCATTTTCACTATCGTCAGTCATGCAAGACTCAGCTGGACACTCAGGAATACCATCACATTCAGATGGAGAAGGCTGTTTCCGTGATAATTTTGTTTTAACAGTCCCAGTTGCTAGCCCTGAGCTGAACCCCCCAAAACTGGAGGACCACTGAACCACCATTAGTCTGGCATCTACCCTTTGAACTGTTTGGCATGGGTGACCCTACCAAGAGCCAAAGCATAAAGCCTTGGCTCCAGCCAACGTAGCTCTCCAGGTCATTGAGGCACACAAGCTTCCAACTCCTTTGACAATGTTCTTGTCCTCTTGAAGGCATATTTTTTGAAGCAAAGGGAAAAAATGAATAACACAGTAGAATGCAGACAGAGAGGATTTTCACCCTGCACAAACACTGTACTACCTAGTGGTTAACTTCACTGTACGATGTGTCACTGTATTGCCATGGCAGTGTTGCTATAAAAGGCAAACAGTGAAGATTTTTCTCACTATGACAGCTTCCTCAGCTTGACCAAGAACACATCAGGTGCTGGTGTTGACAGTACTGAGCAAAAGTCTTTGGCACATATATATATATAGCTAGATCGCTTGAGACTTTTGCGCAGTACTGCATTGGTCAACATGGAATGGAAAGCGAGTTCAGAAATATGATGGGAATGGTGAGGGAGAGTTGTGAGAGAGGTGGCAGAGAAAGAGTGCCGGGGTGGGGCAGGTGTGCCGCGAACGCTGATACATCCAGCCATAAGATACCAGGCAAGGTAATTTTATTCCAAGCAACTGGTTTATTGCCTCTGTGGTGCTTTCCACTCCCTCCACTCCCTCCACTCTCCCTTCCCCTTATCCCAACCGATCCCTCTCTACCTGCCCCCTTCCCGCTCTCAGTCCACAATAGAGACCCACTATCAGAATCAGGCTTATTATCACTCAAATATGTCATGGAATTTGTCTTTTTTTTTCAGCAGCAGTACAATGCAATTCATAAAATTACTACAGTACTGTGGAAACGTCTCAGGCACCCGAGCTAGAATATTTTTAACTATTTGACAGCAGTGTGCGAATTTTTATTTACCATTTCAGTTTCTTTTGCCTGCTGCCTTTAGTGAATGGGATGGCTGCTCGGCTCCTGGCATACACTCAGGTGTCTGTCTTCACCTGGGGCTTGCTGGGTGATTCATGGCCAATACCTTCACTCCGTGTTTCTACTTGAAGCAGGGCCCATTGGGTCTTCAGTCAAAGTAAATTCATCACCAAAATACGTATATGTCACCAACTACTACTGTGAAATTATTTTTTTCTTGCAGGCATTCACAGAAATATAAAGAAGTTCAATAGAATATTTGAAAACTATGCATAAAGAAAGACCAATAAACAAGCAATGTGCAAATTGAAAATAAATACATAAATAAATGATACTGAGAACAGGAGGTCTAGAGTCCTTGAAAATCAAGTGGAAGCTGATCTGAGTTAAGGTGAACTAAGTGATCGACACTAGTTCAGGAGTGCAATGGTTGAAGGGTAATAACTGCTCCTGAACCTGGTGATGTGGAACCTAAGGCTCCTGTACCTCCTTCCTGATGGTAGTAGTAAGAAAAATCATGGTCTGGATGGTGGGATCCTTGATGATGGATGCTGCTTTCTTGTGGCAGTGTTCCTTGTAAATGTGCTCAATGCCTGGGAGGGCTTTGCCTATGATGGACTGGACTGTATCCACAAATTTCTCTAAACTTTTCCTTCCCCGGACATTGCTGTTTCCATTACCAGGTCGTGAAACCAGGCAGGATAATCTCCAATATGCATCCACAAGAGCTGAAGAATCTATAGAAACATCTGCAAAAGGAGCTGAAGACACCACTAAGCTTTCTGCAGCTACTAATAACTGGGACCAGGGAATGCAACCTGGGGTCTATCTTGTATAATCAAAAAGCTGCAGATTCTGGAATAGAAGCAACGTTGGAAATATTCAGCGGGTGAGACAGCATTGTGGAAGGAGAAACAGTTAAATTTTCAGGTTGGAGATAGAAGGTCTTCTCCCTGAAGCGTGAACTCAGAGTCTTTTTCCGTAAATGCTGCCTGAACGTTTCCAGCACTTTCCATTTCTGGGGAAATGGAAAGTGCTTTACATCTGGTGCATTAATCTTCCATGCATTTGTCTGATGTTAAACAGACTAAAATGACTAATAGAAGATCTTGTACAGTATGTATTTTTTAATCTGCTGAGTTTCCTTTAATTCTTTGCTATTGTTTCCCTTCGCAGCAATGATCAAACCAGCAACTACGATGAAGACGTCATTTCTCAGCAGCTCTGGTTACACAGGTCAATAAACGCAGGGTAATTTTCAAATTTGTATAAGGTGCTACATTTGATTTTTCACTCTGAACTGCTCAAGGAGAGCACATTAAGGTCAGAGTAGAACCAAAGTCAAAGAAGAATTATTATCAGAGTATATTTATTATATGTCACCATATACTACCTCGAGATTCATTTTTAGCAAACATTCACAGTGAAGTAAGTTCATAGAACTTATGAAAAACTGCATAAACAAGACTGACAACCAAGGTGCAAAGGACCAATTGTGCAAAAAAAAAATACTGAGGCATGAGTTGCAGAGTCCTTGAAAGTGAGTCTATAGGTCGTGGAGTCAGTTCAGTGTTGAGGTGAGTGAAATTATTCACACTGGTTCAGGAGCCCGATGGTTGTTGGGTCACAACTGTTCTTGAACCTGGTGGTGTGGGACCTCAGGCTCCTGTACCTCTGGCCTGGTGGTGGTAGTGAGGAGAGAGCATGGTTTGAATGGTAGCCGCCCTTGATGATGGAACAAATATGCACACGGTTTATTTTTACAAAACTATTAAAGTTTATTTACATAACAATCACATAAGATACATGCGTTCAGTATTTACAGGACAGTGAGTACGCTCAGATTGAAATATAAAAATATAGAATTATAAAACAGTCAATATAAAATATAAAATTATAAAACAGTCAATTCCCCATGGTGCCCACCACTCCCGGAAGTCCCCCCCAAGTGTACCCATTGCGACCACATGCTCCCTCTCCAAGGACAGCCGGGCATAAATGTATGCTCGGAAAAGGGGCAGGCAGACCACTCTCCCACAGTGTGACTCTCTCCCAGTACCACCCCTTTATTTAAATTACAAAACTATAGAAGTTTATTTACACGACAGTCACATAAGGTACAGATATTCAGTAGTTACAAGACAGTGAATACACTCAGATTATAATATAATTACTACCATCTATTAAACAGTTAATACCCCCAGGGGCTCTCCGCTCCTGGAAGTCTCCCAGTGTACCCATTGCAACTGCATGCTTCCTCTCCAAGGACAGCTGGGCACGAGCATATCCTTGGAACAGGGACAGGCAGTTAGCCCGGGCAGAACCCCTCCACTTTCCACCACCTAGACCTGTGAATGGTCATCTTGGCCAAACCAGGAGCAAGCCCACTAGGAGATCCTCCTCTCGACCTTCCCCCCCCTTCCATATTGGGTTCCCGTATATAAGGAATGCAGTGTAAAAATGAGTATGTACGATGTGACACTGATCTTCAAAGTCATCCCTTTCATTATGTTCACCTGGATAAAGATAATATCAGAGAACATAGAAATCAGCAGATGCTGGAAGCCTGAAATAGAAGTAGGAAATGTTGTAAATGCTCCGAAGTTTAGCGACCATCTATAGAAAAAGAGAGAGAAACAGAGCTGTAGAAGTTTCAGCTGGTGGCCTTTCATCAAGCCTGCAGGTTGTTAGAGGTGAAAAAAATTTAAACCATCACCCGAACACGGAAAATGGAGAGGGAAAGAACAAGGGTGGGGGGGGGGGGAGGTCTATAGTGGAGTGTAAGGCATTAAGAAGGAATTAAGTAACCAACAAATGATAATATAAAGGGATAAGGAGGCTCTGAGCTCAGGTTATGTATATTTATGTCTCATAGTCAATTCCTATTGGGTTGGATCCATTGGGCAAGGACAATAAATGTTGGCTTTTTCAGCAAACCTAAACCCCATGAAATAAATAAGAAATAAAGCAAAGGAGCTGGATTATTGTCAGTATACACTCAGTGGCCACTTTATTAGGTCCTTCCTATACCTAATAAAATGGCACTGAGTGCATGGTCATGATCTTCTGCTGCTACTGTAACCCAACTACTTCAGGGCTTGATGTGTTGTGCATTCAGAGATGCTTTTCTGCACACCATTGTTGTACCCCGTGGTTATTTAAGTTGCGGTCACCTTCCTGTCAGTTGGAATCAGTCTGGCCAGTCTCCTTTGACCTCTCTCATTAACAGGGCATTTTCAGTCACAGAACTGCCGCTCAACGTTTTGATTTCTGCACCGCCCTCTGTAGACTCTAGAGACTGCTGTGCATGAGAATCCCAGGAGATCAGCAGTTCCTGAGATACTCAAGCCACCCTGTCTGGCACCAATGATCAATGCCACTTAGATCACATTTCTTCCCATTACGAAGTTTGGTCTGAATAATGACTGAACCTTTACGCCATGTCTGCATGCTTTTATGCATTGCATTGCCGTCACAAGATTGGCTGATTAAGTACTTGCATTAATGAGCAGGTGTACAGGTGTAGCTAATAAAGTGGCCGCTGCGTAGACTTAACTCTCGATCAAGAGAAAGTGTTTAAATTGCAGATTTCAGGAACCATCTTCAAAGTACATGGAACGAGGGTTTCCATAAAGCTGTAATTCGGGACAACTTTTCCTTGATTGTCACACAGCTTCAGATATCGCCAGTGTTCTACAGACTTCTACGGGAAAAGGGGATTCTATCTGACCAACAAATCCGAATAATACAGGTATGGAAGGGAACAAAAATGGCTCTGGTCCTAAACCTGACTTCTGGGCTTGAAAAGGCATAATCACTTAAGATTCATGGTACACAGTGGCATGAGTTGACATTAGTGGAAAATGGGATCAGGCTTAACTAGGACATTTCTCCCAGTTAAATCAGCTAGCTGTGAACACTTACTGTAGAGGGTCACAGATAAAGGGTTGTAACTTGGCTGAAGCGCTTGATAGTTGCATGTACCTGCGGGAAGTTTACTTATAGACACAGCACGGTAACAGGCCCTCCCAGCCCACCGAGCCCAATTACACCCATGTGACCAATTAACCTACTAACCTGGACATATGTCTTTGGAATGTGGGGGGAAACCGTGGCACCCGGATGAAACCCATGGGGAAAATGTGCAAACTCCTTACAGACAACGACAGAACTGAACCTGGGTCGCTGGCCCTGTATGAGCATTAAACTAACTATTAGGCTATTGTGCTGCCCCATAAAATTACCCATGCATTGGTGGTTTCTGTGAAAGTTGAAAACAGGAACTAAAGTAACAATAAGTGAAAGGGTGTTTCTTCTTGCATTTGCTTCTTTATTCAAATATGATTTTAGTTCTGACTTAATTTTTGTTTTATTTTCGTAGATCTTACATTCAATTGTATCCTTTATACTTGCAGAGGGAAGGCAGCCAAGAGTATAAAGTTGCCAAATTGCTCTCGCTGTTGGAGGCTGAAGGACAGTGGGTCTTGGAGCCATTCTCTGAGGTGCTAAAAGAGACGGGCTATGTTGAATTGGCTAAAGCCTTAAATAATGCAGCATTAACAAGGAGCCTAGGTAAAGGGAAATAATGAAAATTAAATTGGTTAATTTACATGTGAAATAAAATATGACTTTTGTCTTATAATTCCTTTCCCATTGTAGGCCTAGGACATTCTGTTTAATAGCCCCTTGCATGTCTACTTTATCATTTTCTTTAGCACAATCCATTAACGCTCCTTCTTATACCCAGGTTAAAATTTTTCTGTGTCCATCTTCAGAATCAACATGAAGCAAATGGTGAATGTTCTAACCATTAGGCCCTGGCCCAACCTGAAACTGGCCTCAGCAATCTGAGATGGTTACTTCTTGCCTGTCACACCTTCATAGGCAGGCATTATTTATTTATTTATTGATTGATTGATTGATTGAGGTACAGTGTGGAATAGTATATTCCAGCCCCGTGAGCCACACTACCAGCAAACCTCAATTTAATCCAAGTCTAATGATGGACAATTTACGATGACCAATTAACCTACCTACTGTGCGTCTTTGGACTGTGGGAGGAAACCAGAGCACCTGGAGGAAAACCACGCTGTCACGGGGAGAACGTAGAAACTTCTTACAGGCAGCGGCCGGAATTGAAAACTGGTTGCCTGTACTGTAAAGCATTGTGCTAACCACTATGCTACCATGCCACCCTTCTCTATTCAAATCTGTGGTTGCTCTCAAATATGTGCCAAGAAGTGGACATAATACTGTGACAGGTGCTAGGGAGAGTACATAATACCATAGTATTTGATAACCATATCCTGGGATAAAGACTCTGATTATCTGCTCCGTCTATGCCTCCCATTATTTTATATAGTCCAGCCCTCAGCTTCCGACATTTCAGAAAATGTGATGCAAGTTTGTCTAAGCTCTCCTTATAGCTAATACTGTCCAATCCATGTGATATCCTAGTGAACCTCTTCTGTACCTTATCCAGAGCCTTCACATCCTTCCTGTAATGTAGCAACCTGCACTAAACACAATACCCCAGATGTGATCTAACTAGAATTTTTATGCAGCTTCAACATGACTTTCTGTTTCTGCTCAGTGAAGGCAAGTATGCCATATGACTTCTTTACCAGCCTATCTACTTGAGTTGTGACTTCAAGGGAGCTATGGCCGGGTCCAAACCTGGTGGTTGGACAATTTAAACTCCGGCCCAGGGAGACTGGAAGGCAGGATGTCAGGAATATTGGGTCGGCTCGGGCTAATTTCGCTTGCTCTCCTGCGATGTTCGCTCCTCTCTCCACGGTGCTGAGGCAGTGAGACTGTTCCGGTTGCTACGCGCTTCATGTCTGCCAGCTTCACGTCAGTTTGCCCCTCTATATGATGAACTGAGACCAAGGCTTTGGGCCTACCCTGGCTGCTCTGGTGATTTGGGTCTATGGACTCAGTTCGGTTTGGAATGCTGTTGCTCACTTCTATTGTTTGCATGATTTGTGCTTTTTCCTCTTTCTCTGTGCACTAGATGTTGGCCTTTCTTTTTTTTAGATTGAGTTATTTTGGGTTTCTTGCTGTGTGGTTGTCTGCAAGCAGGCAAATCTTAAAGGATGTTTAATTTATCCATTCTTTGACAATAAGTGTACTTTAATCTTGACTTGGACCCCGAGATCCTTCTATATATCAATGCTCCTTAGGGTCCTGCCATTCACTGTATAATTTCCACTTTCACAAAATGCTACACCTCATCCTTGTCCAATGCATTAAACTCCATTGACTATATCTTCAACCATATTTGTGACTGATCTTGTTGAAGTGAATCTCAGGGTTGTACGTAGTGACATATACAAACTTTGTTAATAAAATTTACTTTGAGTTTGATCTATATCCTGCTATATAATTTTAAACTTTTCTCACCATCCATTTTCATGTTGACTGCAAACTTAACTAAATAACCGACCTACATTTTTTACCCAAATCATTTACATGTATTACAAACGAAGGGGGCCATGGCACTGCTCGTTATGGAACACCATTAGTCATAGATCTTGATTCAGTTTAATACCTGCCAAGTTCAAGTTTATTATCTTTCAACCATACATGAATATAGCCAAACGAAACAATGTTCCTCTGGGGTCAAACAAGGTGCAAAACATACAAGGCACAATGCTGTACCAGACACAACACAGTATGTTCAAGAGAGCAAGTAAACATACAATCACACAAAAAAATTATAGCCCAAGACCTTGAGCGACATAACCTACAAATTGATGGTGCTATTCCCAGCAGCCGCAGACAAGCACACACAAACAAGCAGTGCAGCTTGTCCACCTTCTGCCTTCCAATTTTGAATCCAATCTACCAAGTCCCACATGCCTTAATCCTTTGCATCAGCTTACCACAAGGGAGCTTATTGAATGCTTTACTATACATCCACTGATCTCACCCAACCATCACCATGTAGTGTAGCGGTTAGCATAATGTAGAGGTTCCCAACCTGGGTCCACGGACCCCTCAGTTAATGGTAGGGGTCCATGGTATAAAATGGTTAGAAACCTCTGGCATAATGCTTTTACAGCCCGAGTGACCTGGGTTCAATTCTGCAAGGAGCTTGTACATTTTCTCCATGACCGCGTGGGTTTCTTCCAGGATGCTCTGCATTCCTCCCATCTTTCAAAGACATACAGTTTAGTAGGTTGGCTTGTCGCATGGGTGTAATTAGGCATCATGGGCTCATTAGGTAGGAAGGACCTGTAACCGTGCTGTATCTCTAAATAAATAAGTATCTTCTCCTTTAAAAAACGCAATCAGATTTGTCATACATGACTTCCCCATATCTGGGAATCTCATGGATTTGTTTTGTAGTCTCTTGAATCAAAACTGCGAAGTTCTATGGCCTTCAGATTGCAGTCCAGTTAACTGCTTCCACACCAAGTTGCATGTACGCACCTAAACAAAGCAATAATTTGTTTCTTTTATATAATATGAACAAGTAATCCCTGCATTACTGGGGTTTGTATTCATAAAAATGGTCAATATCACAAATTTTCCATAAAGCAAATCTCTGCCAACACTTAAAATGCAACTTGTAAAATCTTACTTTTCTGTTGATTTATTTACTTATTTTTCTCATAAATTCCATGAATGTGAATTTTATTCCAAACCTCAGAATGTTAGGTAGTGATCTGTGAATTCTGTAAGGACAAATTTCTATCACCTGAACAGGTGTCCGTATTGATAGAAATATGAGAATATTCTTTCAAACTGATCTTTGATTAAATAAACAAAAGAATTTGGTGAAGTCCGATATAAAATTTCATTGGACTGGGATGGCCCTGTTCGTAGCACAGAATGTAGAAGCCCTAGGGTTAGAAGATTGATGTGATTTTTTTTACTCCAGGTTGCAAATGCAGGGATACAAGTGCTGTCAATGCGGTTTTTAGGGCATTTACAGGGCATGCTTGGAAAGAAATCAAATGTGCAGAGTAACACACAACAAGAAATACTGGAGGAACTCAGCAGGTCAGAAGCACCTATTGAAATGAATAACAGAGTATATTGGCAATAAAACCTATTTCATCAGAGGCCCAGTAAGCAGGTTTTAAAAATTATTTTTATTTAGAGACATAGCATGATAACAGGCCCTTCTGGCTCAATGAGCCCACACTGCCCAATTGTACCCATGTGTCCAATTAACCAATGAACTCCCTGTGTTGAAATCCACTTGCCACTCCTCAGCCCACTTCCCGAACTGATCAAGATTCCTTCGTATTCTATGATAACGTCCTGCATTATCAAGACCACCTCCTAATTTTGTGTCATTTACGAACTCACTGATCAAATATTGTCAATTCACATCCAAGTCAGTTTATTTTATTTAGAGATACAGTGTGGAACAGGCCCTTCCTGCACTTCGAGCCACACCACCCTGCTACCCCCAGTTTAATCCTCGCTTAATCAAAGGATCATTTACAATGCCCTACCAACCTGTCTGGTGTGTTTTTGGATTGTGGGAGAAAACCGGAGGACCCAGAGTAAACCCACGCATTCCATGGGGAGCACCTAACGTACAGACTCCTTATTACAGGTGACGCTGAAGTTGAACCCCAAACTCTGCCGCCCGAGCTGTAATAGTGTCACGCCAACTGTTCTGCTCCATGGCGCTCCTTGTGTATAATTAACAAAAAACATAGGCCCCCTCCAATGCTGACCCTTGCAACGTACCACTAGACACCTGCCTCCATTCTGTTTGTTCTCTGAATCTTGTGCATATAGCAATAAACTTGACTTGACTGTATGTAAATTGGCTGCTACATTCCTACATTGCAATAGAAACTACATCAACAACCATTTTTGAATGTTCTGAGGTTGTCGAAACTCAGTTTATTTCCAAACAAATCTGAATCCAAATTCAAACTTGGTAGAATCTGGAAGTTATTTTTTGTACTTTAATACACAAATTAAAATATTTGATTCCCATCTTAATGTCTCACCAGTGAAATATAAGTTACAAATTAAATTGAGTCTGCTAACACATAGCTCACGTTGAAGGAATGCTGAGCTGACCATCTCAGCATTTCAGCCAATGCCTCACACCCAAGTAGTTCTTAGAATGACTTTCATTTCGTCTTTTGATTTGGTTGAGCATATGATAAAAATGCTTCTACTTGGAAGGCCCATTGAGTTTTACAAATTATACAAGACGCTTAACACAAAGACTGTGCGAAACAAGACATTAGTGAAAAAATACTCAATTAGACAAATCCATGGTAGTGCAGAGAAAGTCCACACAGTGTTCTGTTGCTGAGGCAGGATTAGGATTGTGCAGGTCATTCAAGAACCTGCTGGATGCTCTGGAAAGCACATATGGATACCTATGAACCTGATGGTGTAGGACTTCATGTTTCTATAGTTCGTGCCTAACTGTAGCAGCAAGGAGAAGGCTTGACCAGGATGGCAGGGGTCTTTGGTGATAGGTCCCATCTTCATGATACAGCATCTTATTTAGATGCCATCAGGATGGGGAAGGTCATACACAAATCAGACTGGGCTATCATCACTACTCTCTGTAGCTTCCTGCATTCCTGTGTATTGGAAATGCTGTTCCAGGCTATGATATAGTAACCAGCTAGGATACTTTCAATAAAGCATCTCTAGAGGTTTGTTAGATAATTTGGTGACATGCCACAGCTCCCTAAATTTCTGAGAAAGCAGAGGCACATGATTTGTATCTCTGTGCTGAACTCAGGGCAGCTCATTCGAGATGTTAAGGCCCAGAAATTCAAAGTTGCTAACTCTCTCCAGTTCTACCAATGAAAGCGGTGGTCTCTCCTCTTTCAAAGTCAATGATTAACATGATCTTAT
Organism: Hypanus sabinus; assembly: GCF_030144855.1. NCBI lineage: Eukaryota > Metazoa > Chordata > Chondrichthyes > Myliobatiformes > Dasyatidae > Hypanus > Hypanus sabinus. The sequence continues at coordinate 32,412,032 of NC_082733.1, read as the reverse complement.
TATTACAGCACCATTCAACCAGGTGCCCCATCTCATCTCTGTACTCTGCTTCACCACCACCCGTGATTCAGACAACAGCAGCGATGTCATCGTCATCAGCAAATTTATAGATGGCAGTAGAACTGTTCAAGTTCCCATAACCATATTAGGACTAAGTATTTATAATCACATTGATTATATTAATATCAATTAGAACAATCTGCCCAATCTGATAATGATAGAAGGTCGTGTTACATGTATGATTATCAGTACTACCATATTTCTGGCAAGTGGTATTTATTCTGGGTGGCTGGGCATTTTGAAATGGTGACATCGTTATCTAATAGAAGCCTAACCAGCAGGCTGTGAAACAGGAGACAGCAGCAGCCTATGTCCCAGCTTGAATTGGGCAATTCAATAAAATCACAGCTGAACGAGTCCACCCGATCCCCACATCCCCCTGAATTTCCTATTGCCGAAAGATCTATCTTGAACGTACTCAAACACTGAATATTCACAACCATTCGAAGTAGGGATGTCCAAAGATTTACAATCCTCAGTAAAGACATTTTCCTCATGTCAGCATTAAATAGCCAAGTACTTACACTGAAATGATGCGTCTTACTTGTAGCTTTAACATCCTGAGGAAACATTCTCTCCACATCCCCCTTATATCCTTGCATATCTGAATGAGACTACCTCTCCTCCTTCTAAGCCTAGTCCTCTTGTAGTGTTTAGTCAAGGAATCAACCCTGTCAATTGGCTCCAATGAAATCATGGATAGTTTGAAAAATGGCATCAGTGTTCTTAGTGGTGTGGAGAGGACAATCACAACTTTTTTATTGACTATAAGTTATAGTGGAAATGAAAAGGTAAGAGGGGAGACAAGTTCTGAAACCTGAAGCTGAACTAAAGGACAATGTCTTGGGTGTTACTTTTAATATAGTCAAGTTAAGACAGTAAAGAACAGGATGATGAGATTTGTAAAATTATATTTTTTCTTTTTTTGGAGCTGAGGGAATGAGAAAGACAAGCTTTATTAACATGAATGTAGAACACTATATATCCCAAAACACTGAATGGGTAATGAATCAGTGAATGAAATTATGTAAGGAGATACAGGAGCCATTTTGTACACAGCAAGGTGCTCTGTACAGCAATGAAGTAAATGATCAATTAATCTGTTTTTGATAGTTTACTGTGGGAGGCATGTTACTCAGGATATATCCCTGCTCTTTGTTGCATAATTTACTGGCAATGCTAATATCTACCTAATCACCGGAATCAGAGTTGTTGGATTTCAGACAAAAAATGGTGTTCTGTTACTGTAGCACTCTCTCCGCACTTCAGGGATGTATCGGTCTAGATTATCTCAAATCCTTAACGTGTGCTTAAAGTCAATACTTATTGCTTGAAGAATGCAAATTCCAATAACTGGGAAAAAAAGTTCCGAAAGACGGTAGGATTAAACAAAGGATTGCAGCACATGACACACAATGCATAAAAGTATGCAGGCATGGTCAAGAGGTTCAGTTGTTGTTCAAACCAAACATCAGAATAGGGAAGGGAAGAAATGTGATCTAAGTGACCTTGACCTTGGAATGATTACTCATGCCAGACAGGTGATTTGAGTATCTCAGAAACTGCTGATCTCCTGGGATTTTCATGCACAACAGCCTCTAGAGTTTACAGAGAATGGTGTGAGAAACAAAAAGCACAAATCATCTAGTGTGTGGCAGTTCTGTAGGCGAAATCACCTTGTTAATGAGAGAGGTCAGAGGAGAGTGCACAAATTGTCAAACCTTGAAGTGGATGGGCTACGGAAGGAGATACCTAATGAAGTGGCCACAGATTGTATTTCTTATCACATTCATTTTAATTCTGGTTATATATTTTGTCTACTTCCATAGCCACAGAAGATTATAATTGTCTACTGTTGAACTGGCTAGGCATCATTCCAAAGACTTACGCTTGTATGTGTTCACAGAGAAACGGGATAATGGTGGTAAGAGAGACAAGCTTTGGAAACAAGTACAAACACTTGAACAAGAGCTACAGAAGGGCTACATGGAGGAGGCACTTACTCTCAAAAGAGCCCTGGGAGACATGAAGAGAGAGTATTTACTACGGTAAAAGGACTTCATAGTACAATGATGGAATCTCAAGAAAGAGAAAGCATTAATGATTCAGATCTGAGACCCTAATTTGGCACCCGGAAAAACAGAGAATGAGTTAGTTTTAAGTTGCAAATGGAACAATTTACACCAACCAATTAACCTACCAACCAGCACGTCTTTGCACTGTGGGAGGAAACCGCAGCACCCGGAGGAAACTGACGCAATCAAGGGGAGAACATACAAACTCTTTACAATTGGCGGCAGTTGGAATTGAACCCGAGTTGCCTGTACTATAAAGCATTGTGTTAACCACTACACTACCAAGCCACCTAAAACTTCTCCCAATCACACACCCAATGCAACCTATCTGCCTCTGGTCTCCTGTGCCATTACAATGACACCCATTGCACGTCTGAGAACTGATATTTCAACCACCATCAGGTCAGCTTCTACACCTTTAACTCTTTAACTTTAGGTAACTCACTCTTACCTTCTTCTTGTTTGAGAACTACCCATTTTTGTCCATCATCCATTGTGATTTTGGCTTGGTTTTTTATTTCATATTGTTGTATTCCGGTTATGCTCATCAATCCTGCTATTAGTACAGATAAAGTTGCATAATTTGATCCGGTTACTACAATATATTTGGTCCACTCAATCACAGATAATCCCTTTGTCCATCCCATCCCTCCTTCACCTTCTCCATTTACTCTCTTCCCAGTTCTGATGATGGGACAATTAACCTGGACAATTAACTCTTCCTCTCTCCACAGATGCCGCCCCATCTTGATGAGTATTCACAGCATTTTCTGTTTTTATGTCAGATTTCTAGCATCTGCAGTTTTTGATTTTTTGATTTGCATGTTAAAATTCTGGTGCAGGTACCCACAGCATCAAAATGTAAGTATGGTTGTATATCTCTACTACCAGTTCAAATTTATAAAATCAGGTGTGATATTTATTGAACTTCTACAACAATTTCATCAGCAAGGCAGTTTAAATGGTTTCAGCATGGACTGAAGGGCTTGGTTTGATGCTGTACTTCTCTCTCGAAAAATTTGTCTCATTCAGTATCTAATCCTATAATGCAAGAGGAAAGAGAAGGAGAAGGTGGGTTGGTAGAAGGTTGATAAGGGAGGATTTGTAGAGTCGAGAGAGGTGTGGGGGAGAAAGGAAATGTGTTTGACAATACTAATTGATCCATAATAACCTTTAGGTTACAGAATTTGGAAAATGAGTTGGCCTTCATGGAAAGGGAGAGAGATGTTGCCAGAAAAGAACAAAAGGTGGCACTGCTGAAGAAAGAATCACTTCTGAAGGAGAACAAGGAACTTCTGAAAATATTAAGACACTTGCGCCAATCCTTAGAACATCATGAAAGCAAATGGAATGGTGCAGCCTCGACTCATCAGACTTTGTTATATAACAATCCTACTAGACAGAAGTGGAATTAATTTCATTTCATCCACTACAGTTTAATCTTTAGTTGTTTTGTTCTTTTCAAATGGAACTACTGTTTGTGATTTTCTTTTCCATCACAAATTCTTATTTTGTCATTGAAAACAGAAAAGGCTGGAAAATCTCAGCAGACCATGTGGCGTCCATGGGAAGATAATGGTTGAGGCTGAAGAAACTCCTTCGGAATACTGATGGTGTCTTGAAGTTGAACCACTATTGTTTCTCTTTCCATGTATGACGCCTGACCTGTCACAAAGTCATGGTACTACACAGCATGGTAAAAAGGACCTTTGGTCCATTTCAACCATTCTAACCAAGTTATCTAACTAAGCTAGTCCCATTTGTCTACATTTGGCCCTTATCACTCTAAACCAGGGGTTGCCGACTTCTTTTATACCATGAACCAATACCTTTCAGCAAGGGGTCAGTGGATCCCAGATTGGAAACCTCTGCTCTAAGCCTTTCCTACCTACAAAACACTTTTCCAGCATTTTCAGATTTGCAACATCTACAGGTTTTTTTTTGGTTTTCACATCTTGCACCTGCTGATTAATATCCAGTCGCCATGATATTTTGTACCCCTTTGAAGGAATTTCAGAAGCATTTCATCTTACAAAATGTTCTAGTAATTAGAATGCCTCATTTTGTTATTCTTCTGTAGTTGAAATACATCTCTGCAAATACAATAGCAGTACATAAGTTATATTACTGTAGTATACTGAGAGGCTACACTACTTCAGTATTGTAGTATACTGCAGAAGTTATACTCAGCCTGTATTCTACAATACTGCAGTTTTTCCTGATGAAGAGCAATCCATACTAAATGGTTTTTGGTGAAAAGTGACTCTGATGTTGCTTACAGGAATAATGCAGTCTGTGCAAGGTTTCTTCCCAATTCTATTAATGTTATGTGAGGTAATGGGGAAATTTTAAATAAACACCAACAACACAGCTAAAACCAGTTCGTCTCTGATTATTTTACTTTGGAAATAACATGGATGGTAAATTATTTGCATCCAAGACCAATGGAATTAATGCCTCTGAACTCTGTTTGCAATACTTCAGACAGTCTTGACCAAGTTTCTCTTGGCTCTGAGATAATTACCTATTCCAATCATACTTTTATATGTCAGAAAATGTTTGCTGATAAACGACAACTACTAAGTTATAGTCAGTGGCCACTCTCCTGTACCCTAATAAAGAGGAAACTGAATGTGTGTTCATGGTTTTCTGCTGCTGTAGTCCCTCCACTTCAAGGTTCAATGTGTTGTGTATTCAGAGTTGCTCTTCTGCACACCACTGTTGTAACGCGTGATTACTTGAGTTACTGTCACCTTCCTGTCAGATTGAACTAGTCCGACTATTCTCCTCTAACCTCTCATTAACAAGGCATTTACACCCACAGAACTGCTGCTCACTGAGAATCTTTTATGTTTTTTCGTGCCATTCTCTGTAAACTCTAGAGGTTATTGAGCATGAAATTCCCAGATGATTGGCAGTTTCTGAGATACTTAAATCTGCCCTCCTGGCACAAGCATTTCACAGTCAAAGTCACTTACATCACGTTTCTTTCCCACTCTGATGCTGGGTCTGAACAACAACTAAACCTCTTGACCATGTCTGCAAGCTTTCATGCATAGAACTGCTGCCACATGATTGGCTGATTAGATACTTGCATTAACAAGCAGGTGTATAGGTATACATAATAAAGTGGCCAGTGTACAGTTAAATGGCTTCACGTGAGTGTTATCGCAAAACATTTGGTAAGGCAATTTTAGCAATGATGATGATGCTTAGTTAAACAAAGCTTACAGATTAAACACAATAGATTCTGCAAATGCTAGAAATCTAGAGTAACACACATAAAAAGCTGGAGAAACTCAGCAGTTCTGGCGGAATCTATGGAGAGGAATAAACAGTTAAATGTTCTGTGCTGAGACTATTCATTAGGCCAAATCTATAAGATTGCTTTAAAGGAAGGAAACGTAGGAACAGAGAAGTTTAAAGAGGCAACTGGAGTTTTGGACCTCAGCAACTGAAGAATGACAAGCAAGAACTGACAGGAGTTTGGAACAGGTTGAGGAGTTTCTTATGACCCCAAGTTTAGAAGATAGGACAAGGATGGCCTTTGGTTTTGACACATCTTCCATCGGCAATGTGACAGCCTTCTGGACTCAGTATCAAATTCTCTAACTTTGGGTAACTCCTTGGTCCATCAGCATAACCTGGTCTGCTGGGGTTGTCCCACAGCCCTGCTCGCCACAGCATGTATCACAGACAAGGAAGAATTAACTGTTCGGACTGGTACAGTGACTTGAAGATCTCAACTTATTGAAGATATTCTCTTTGTCTTTTCCTTCTCCTTACCTCCACCTTCTCCGTCACTTGCTTTCTCACTTTCCCAGTTCCTGGACCTGAAATGCCAACTTTGCTGCCTCACTTGCTGAGTTTCCAGCATTTTCTATTTTTATTTAAGATGTCCTAAGTGTGCAGCATTTTCAACTTTCACTTTAATCTCTTCCAGTCTCTTTCATACCAGAGGAACTAACAGCCCAAGCTCATAAATAAAACTCTACTAACTAGCAGCAACAAGGTCTGATATCCCCTCTTTACCTTCTTTGTGTTTTTACATATTTCTGAGTCACCAAATTTGTTACAAGATACCATAAGACAATAAGGCATAGGAACAGAATTAGGCCATTCGGTCCATTGAATCTGGTTACTAGATAGATTTTATACAGGTATAAAATTTGGTAAAGTGCAACAATGTATATTTTATTTAAGATTCTCCAGCCTCTAACTTTGAACCACGGGGGGGGGGGGGGGGGGGTGAAGATCCACAAATTTAAAATGACAGCTTTTGAAGATCTTTGAGTGTGAACTATGTGCTATTCAGTTGACTAATTGTCAGCAAATTCAAAGGAAAGTATCTCAAACCCTGTGTTTCTGGTAAAGATTATTGACGTATTCAGTGAGTGATCTGACAGATGGCAATAGTAATTGAGTTAGTACACATGGTATCAATGAAGTATAAAAATCAGTAAACTAAACAGATTGTACTCTTTCGATATAATTTGATGATAATGGCTATTTGGCCCTATCCTTGCTGCGATTAGCTTGTTTCTTCCTATCAACCGGTTATGATGTCCAGTAGTGTTTTGCAGCTGACCAGCTTTGTAATTAACCTGATATGGCTGATTTATTATACCTTTCGACCCCATTCTCCTCCCCATAACCTTTGACACCCTTACTAATCAAGAACCCACCAATCTCCACTTTAATTATACCCAATGACTTGGCCTTCTTAGCCATCTGTAGCAATGAATTCCAGAGATTCACTACCCTCAGGCTAAAGAAATTCCTCAATCTCTGCTCTAAAAGGAGGTCCTTTATTGTGAGGCTGTGCTCTCTGGTCCTCCCACCATAGGAAATATCCTCTCTACCCTCACTCTATGTAGACCTTTCAGAACTAGACTCTAGAGTGTGCCACCTGTGGCCCAGTAGGTGGTTTGTACAGTTTTAGCATGATCCCGCTTCTTTTATGTTATTTGCCATAGTTAGAAATTATTGACTTAAAATGAATCACTCTGTTCCTGCACTTTTCACAATATCCCAGTACTTATCCTCTCCAAATTTATTACTTATCCTCTCCAAATGCATCGTTGTATCACTCTCTGCTTTAAATTCCATTTGCCATTTTTATATCCAGCTAACTAGCCTATCGCTATCTTTACAGTCATGTTGCAAATCTTTTAACTATTCATATGTTCTTGAGGGATTTGTTAGCTTTAGTTATCCAGAGAGATTGGGTAGGCTAGGGTTTTTTTTCTTTGGAGACTAAGCTGAGAGAGCTTTTTACAATAGAGCTATATGAGATTATGTGAGACATCATTTAGCATGGATCGACAGGGTCCGCTACCCATGGTAAGGGTGTCCAAGGTTAAAGGGCATAGGTTTAAGGAAAAAGGAAGGGATTTAAAGGGCATCTTAGGGGTTAAGAGTAGTGAGAATCTGGATGTAGCTTCCAAAGGAGATGTAAGTGATAGGTACAGAGAGAAAAAACATTCAACATGTTTATTGACATGTACTTGAATGAACAGGGCATAAAATGACATGGAAAAATACAGGCAAGTGGGATTAGTATAGATACACGTGGTGGTTGATTATAGATGCAGTGGACTGAAAGGCTTTTTTCTATGTTGTATACAACTCCTCAACTCTCGGCCGGAGACATTGACCATTTATTCAGTTCAACAGATGCTGCCTGACCTGCTGAGTTCTTCCAGCATTTTGTGTGTGCTGCTCTATAATTTGTAATTTTTTTTCCTCTACAACAAGAAAGTACATTTTGACCATTTGGCCCTAATTCCTTTAGGGAATTTGTTTGGAGGACCTTATGGTCCCTAAGGAAAGAACTCCTTTTTTTCACAAGTCATTTATTCGTAAACCTGGGAACATTGTTAAAAAGTCAAAAATTTAAGATAAGTGCAAAAACAATAAAAGTAAATCCAGCGCAAGTTTGAATGGGTTCTGAAAACCGCGAGAATGTATTTTACTAATAAAAAAAGCGACCGCGGCAGGACTCGAACCTGCAATCTTCTGATCCGAAGTCAGACGCCTTATCCATTAGGCCACGCGGCCGACAAATAGATCCGTGACCATAGCTTAGAAAAGCATTGAAAATGTTGATGTACTTTTGATATTAGAATTATTGGAGGACCTCAGCAGGTCAAGTAGCACTAATGGAGACAAATAGGCAATCAAGGTTTCGAGCCGAGACCCTTCAACAGTTTTAACGTGAGAATTTTCCTTTGGTTCTGTAATTAATTATTGATATTGCAGGCAGATACTAATCTATTCAAAGTTTCACAACTGTGTCTTCAAGTGGGTAAATTTTAGCATTTAAGTGTTTATTTCGGCGTCGCCATATTTAAATAATAGAATGGTGAGTTTACTTTGAGCTCCTCGCTCCCCACTGCCGCCTGGGGGAACCTGAGTTCAGTGCAACCGTCCGCTGCCGGAGCCGAATTCCGCCGACACCGCCACCTGGAGGAACCGGAGCACAGTACAACCTCCCTCGGCGGGCGCCGAACTCCCCAGCACTGCCACCGCTCGCAGCGCCATCTATGGTAGGATTCCGCTAACAGCACCCTGTCCCTGCTGCATAATCACCTCAATCAACGCACACGGAGAAACAGATAAAACGAAAAGAAAGATAGCGATATTATAGAAAGGGAGACAGCCATAAACACACACACCCCTTAAATGCAAACACCTCTATAGCCATTTTCTGGGAGTTATGAATTTGGAATTCAGGTTCCTCTGCTCAGCAGGTGTTAAGGATCTTGCCCTTTACTATATATATATAGTGTATGTGTCTGTCTAAAATTCTTCCTTCTCAGTCCTGAAGAAGGGCCTCAACCCGAAACGCGCAGCCTGATGATTGAGGGGTAATAACTGCTCCTGAGGCTGATGGTGTGGGACCCCCTTCCATAGAGAGAAAAAACATGGCCTGGTGGTGGGAGTCCTTGATGATGGATGCTGCTTTCTTGTGTCAGCAGTTGTTGTAAATGTGTTCAAGGGCTTTCATTGTGATGGGCTGGACTGTATCCACAACTTCCTGTAGACTTTTCAATCCCAGGGCATTGCTGTTTCCATTACCAGGCCCTGCAACGAATCAGGATAATCTACCTAAGTTGTAATGTCTATAAAAGGAGCTGAGAATACCTCTAAGTCTTCTGCAGCAACTAATAACTGGGGCCGGGCAATTCAACATGGACAGGAAATGCAACCTGGGGTCTTCCTTGAAAACTCAAAACATTGCAAATTCAGGAGTAGAAACAACATTAAAAATATTCAGCAGGTGAGACAGCATCATGGAAGGAGAAACAGTTAAATTTTGAGGTTGGAGATAGAAAGTCTTCTCCCTGAAGCATGAACTCAGATTCTTTTTCCACAGATGCTGCCTGAATGATTCCAGGACTTTCTATTTATGCATCTGAGGCCTTAGTTTTCCAAGCATCTGTTTGATATTAAACAGACTAAGATGACCTGTGGTGAACTACATATACCTGTCTGGACACACCCCCCACTGCTGACTGCTCCTGTGGCTCCCCCCACAGACCCCGGTATAAAGGCAATTGGGGCCTGAGCCCCGGTCTCAGTCTCCAGGATGTAGTATGGTGGTCAATTGCTGCTTGTTCTTTCTTAGAGTCAATAAAAGCCGATATCTGGCCTCACATCTCAGAGAGTTATTGATGGTGCATCGTGACCATTAAAAGATCTTGTACAGCGTGTATTGTTTTTAATCTGCTGAGCTTTCTTTAGTTCTTTGCTAATGTTTACCTTTACAGCATTGATGAAACCAGCAACTAAGATGAAGAAGTCATTTCTCAGCAACGCTGGTCACACAAGTCAATAAATGCAAGGTAGTTCTCAAATTTGTATAAGGTGTTACATTTGATTTTTCATTCTGAACCGGCCAATGAGAGAGCATCATTGTCAAGGTACAATCAAAGTCAAAGTGCATATAATATGTCACCATATACTTCCTTGAGATTCGTTTTTGCAGATATTCAAAGTAAATCAAAGTTTAAAGTAAATTTTATTACCAAAGAACATACAGTATATGTTATCATATACAACCCTGAGATTCATTTTCCTGCAGGAATACTCAGCAAATCTATAGAATAGTAGCTATAACAAGATTAATGAAAGATCAACCAGAGTGCAGAAGACAAAAAACTGTGCAAATAGCAATAAATAATGAGATAACGAGACCTTAAAAGTGAGATCATTGGTTTTGGGGACATCTCAATGGATGAGCAAGTGAGTGTGGTTATTCCCTTTTGTTCAAGAGCCTAATGGTTGAGGGGTAATAACTATTCCTGAATGTGGTAGTGTGAGTCCTGAGGCTCCTGTAGCTTCTTTCTGATAGCAGCAACAAGAAGAGAGCTTGCCCTGGGTGGCGGGGGCCACTGATGATGGACACTGCTTTCTGTAACAACAGTTTATGCTCAGTGGTGGACTGGGCCATATCCACTACATTTTGCATTGGTGTTTCCATACCAGACTGTGATACACTCCACCACACATCTATAGAAGTTTGTCAAAGTTTTAGATATTATGCCGACTTTTTGCAAACACGTAAGAAACTGGAGGTGCTGCATAATTCAACTTACATGCTGGGCCCAGGACACGTCCTCTGAAATGATAAAACCAAGTAATTTAAAATCGCTGACTCTCTCTACCTCTTATCCTCTGATGAGGACTGGCTCGTGAACCTCTGGTTTTCTCCTCCTTGTCAATATCCAGCTCCTTGGTCTTTCTGACATTGAGAAAGAGGTTGTTGTCAAGGTGCCACTCAGCCAGATTTTCAGTCTCCCTCCTAGATGCTGGTTCATCACCACCTTTGATTCGGCCTACAACAGAAAACTTGAATGAGGCATTGGTGCTGTGTTTAGCCATATAGTCATAGGAGCAAAATGTGTAAAACAGGGGTCTAAGCACACAGCTTTATGGTGCACCTGTGCTGATGGAGTTTGTGGAGGAAATGTTGTTACCAACCAACACTATCTCTTCCCTAACCTATATATCAATACATTTGACACTAATCTCCCTTTCCTCTTCATCCTTCTCCTTGGTAAATGCTAACATAAAGTACTCATTATGGACCTCACCCCTATACTCTTTATCCAAGTAAATGTTCCCCTTACAATGACCTTTTACCTCCTCTCACCTACCTATTTCTCCTGGGTCCCTTCAACCCCTTTCTCCCATAGTCCACTCTCCACTCCTATCAGATTCCTTTTTCTCCAGCCTTGACCTTTCCTACCCACCTGGCTTCACCCATCACCTTCCAGCTAGCCTCCTCCCCCTCCCTGCATCTTTATATTCAAGAGTCTTCCTCCTTCCTTCTCAGTCCTGAAGAAGGGCCTCAACCCGAAATGTCAACTGTTTACTCTTTTCCATAGACGCTGCCTGAACTGCTGACTTCCTCCAGCATTTTGTGTGTGCTCCTCTCTCTAGTTATCCTCTTGCTCTTGATGTATCTATGGAATTCCTTGAGATTCTCTTTAATACTACTTGCCAACGACCTTTCTTGGCCTTTCCCGGCTTTCCTATTTCCCATCTTCAGTTCTTTTCTGGCTTCTTTACGATCCTCAGGAGCTCTGTTTAATTCTAGATTCCAAAGCTTTACTTACTTTTCCTTTTCCTTCTTGATTAAATCCATCACCTCCGTTGACACCCAAGGTCCTCTTATCTTGCCATCCTTGTCTTTCCATCTGACTGGAACATCCCTGTTCTGTATTCTGTGTAGTTTGTCTTTAAACACCCTCCACATGTCAGATATGGACTTGCAGCTGTTCCCAATTAACTCTTCCTAAGTCCTGCTTAATGCTCTCTTAATTTACTCTGCTCTTATTTAATGCTCTCCCGCAAGGTCTGTACTTATCTATATGTATCTTAAATCTCAAGGAGTTGTAGTTACTGCTCATCCACTAAAAGGTTGTTTCCCAGGCCAGTCTCACTACCCAATACCAGATCCAGCACAGCCCCTCCTCATGTACATATTGATTTTAAAAAACCTTCTGGATGCACTTCACAAATTCTGCCCCACCCAAACCTCTGGCATGAAGGAGATCCCAGTTTATAGCAGAAAAGTTGAAGCCTCTCCCCCTAGGACAATAATGCTATTTTTTTTTTTTTTACACAGCTTTCCTTAATTAATGGGTATATCTGTTCCTTAGTGACCCAGGGGCCAATGTAGGGGTTTGTAGCGCAATCCAAACAGACTGATAGTGTTTACACCCTTCCTATTGCAGAGTTCTACCCATACAGAGTCAGTGGACGAGCTCTCTGTTAAGTCCTCTCTCTGTTGTGATTAGCAGTGCAACTGCCGCACACCTCTTTTACTTCCCCTTCCTATCTTTTCTAAAACATCGAAACCCTAGGACATTGAGTATCCATCTCTGCCCTTCTCTCAACTGTAATGATTACGCCATCATAATTCCATGTACTGATCCACATGCTCTGAGTTGATCATCTTTACCCATAATACTCCTCACATTAAAATACACTCACTTCAAACTATCCGTCCCATCACATATATTACTTTGCTCCTGTCTGTTTTCACTGGCCCTGATATCTATTTCCTCTCCATTCTTCCACTTTCTGACATGGTCCTCTGGTCCCCCATTCCCCTGTCAAAAACCTTCCGAGTAGCACAAGCAAACCTGCCAGCCAGGATATTGGGACCTCTCCTGTTTAGGTGCAACCTGTCCCTCTTGTACATGTCATTCCTGCCCCAGGAAAGGTTCCAATGATCCAAGAACCTGAAACCTTCCTCCCCCCCCCTGCACCAGTTGTCCTCAGCCACTCGTTCATCTGTACTATCATCTTATCCCTGCCCTGATGCAGAGCTCCTGGTCTTCAGGCTCTTTCCAGTTTCTTCCTTGCCATGTCATTGGTGCCAATGTGCTCTATTACCTCTGGTTGCTCACTCTCCCCCTGAAAAATACTCTGCAGCCGCTCTAAGGCGTTCTGGATCCCAGCATCTGGGAGGCAGCACACTATCCTGGCATCTCTTTTGATGCCCAACATTTTTAGTAATAGCCTCTAACTTTAGTTCAGCACCTCATTATGGGTTGAAGGGCCTATCCTGTGCTTTATTGATCTCTGCTCTATCTAACAATCAGAATTTCATCCTGTGTTTTCTATTTCCTGGAAAGTTTGCCCCTTAATCGATTTTTCTTCCTTATTAAATTTTTAGTCATTTTTAAAATATGCTATCCATTGTCTAGCTTGCCACCAATCCTTACATAATTACATGCTTTTTCTTTAGGTTTGAGCTCACTTTACCTTTTTAGGCAATCACAGCTGGCAAGTACTCCCTTTAAGAATACTTTCACTTCATCAGAATACATCCATTCTGCATATTAGGAAAGAGTTCCTTACGTGTATGCAACTGCTTGCTGATAGATCCCTGAATCTAGTCTGCCTATTCACTTTAGTAGCTGTGCTTTTATGTAGTGACCTTATTTAAGTTTATGTACTTACCAATCCACAGTGCACTGATGCCGTGTCCTCGCATGGTGACGTAATGTTTGCAAGTAAATTGCCAAAATTGGATAACAAGTCAACCCAGCTAATCGCTCCACCTTAATCTAAATGTAAAATTCAATCATATTATGATCACTGACACTTCTCTGTTAGTTAATCCTATCTCATTACACCATACAAGTGCAGCATGCTCGCCATCAAACACTTTTCTTAAAATCCATCCACTAAACATTTACCAAAATCTTCATGTGACTACCCTTATGTTTCATTTTATCTGTATATTAACTTTTCTCATTGATTATGGAAGTACTTTTTTAGAGAAGTAATACACAAGTATGGTGGTTATGTTTCAGTTACACACATAGAGCATTGGTACAGTACTGTGCAAAATTCGTATACTGTATATATAGCTAGGTTGTCTAAGGCTTTTGCTCAGTGCTGTTGTAATTTTATGTATTGCACTCTATTGCGACCACAAAGACAAAAACAAATTTCATGACGTGTGAGAGATGATAAACCTGATTCTGATATGGGTCTCTATTGCGGACTGAGAGTGAGAAGGGGGCAGGGAGAGGGGAATCATGGTTGGGAAAAGGGGAAGGGAGAGTGATGCACCATCAATAACTCACTCTGAGACGTAAAGGCGAGATATCGGCTTTTATCGACTGGAAGAAGGAACAAGCAGCGAGTGACCACCATACTACATCCTGGAGACTGAGAGGCCGGGCTCAGGCCTTGATCGCCTTTATACAGGGGTCTGTGGGAGGAGCCACAGGAGCGGTCAGCAGGGGGCGTGTCCAGACAGGTATATGTAGTTCACCACAGAGAGGGAAGCGCCAGTGAAACATTCTGTAATGATCAATAAACCAGTTGTTTGGAAGCAAATGACCTAACCTGGTGTCTCAGGTCTGGGTGTATCTGCACCCACATCACCTCACCGCTCCTGGCATTCCTTCTCTCCCCACCTGTCCCACACCCCTCCTGTGGTACTCCACCCTCACCATTCCAAACATCCTTTGCTCCCGTTAGACTTTCAAACTCGCTTCCCGCTCCATGTTGACAAATACAATACTGTGCAAAAACCTTATATAAAATATGCCCGCACTAAGACTTTCGAACAGTGCTGTAGCTCTGGACTGATCCCTGGAATAGGCAGGCGGTCTTTAAGGAAACTTTAGACTGCTTGGGCTTATTTTGGCTAAAGTTTAGAAAAGTAAGAGGTGAATTTTTTTTTGAAATATTTAGGATTGTACATTTTTAGTATTTTTTCTGTGTTTGTGTGCGAGATCCCCAGGACATATGTTTTACACTTTCTGAGAGTCTCTGCTTTAGTTTATAAGAACAGGACCCCCCAGACGAGTCCCAATTTGTCAGAAACAAGAGAAAATCTGCAGATGCGGGAAATCCAAGTAACACACACAAAATGTTGGAGGACCTCAGCAGGAAAAGCAGCCTCCGGGAAAAGAGTACAGTCGCTGCTTGGCCAAGACCCTTCAGCAGGACTGGATATTTTCCTTCAGCATTTTGTGTCTGTTGTCCGATTTATTAATTTTCTCTTCTTTTATTTTTGCTCTTGTGCAGAAGCTGAGCTCACCTTCATATTTCTATACTTTGTTTCCGACTTGTGAATACTTGAGTTCTGTGTAGATGGCGGTGTTGGTGGAGGTTTGGGGCGATTAAACAGTACCAAGCAGCTCCTTACCTCCTCCGCATCAGAGAGGAATGAATGTGCTTCAAACCTGCATGTGTCTCTGCCGGTTATATTTCTGTTAAAAGGTGGCGTATGGCGGGGTCCGTGCACGAGACTGATTGTAAGAGCTCAGGAAAGTTTCCTTGCGCTGAGTGAATTATATCACAAGTGATGTGTCCAAAGCAAAACTTCATACCGAGATTTCAGAACTTATAAGGTGAAGCATTGCTAACTGATTTATCAGAAACATCCATTAACATAATGAATTTTAATCTAACAGCAGACCCCGACTCAAGGGTTGGCTGAAGCGGTGGTATCAGACATCATACCCTCGGAGTGGGAAGCAGGTAAAGTGTGTTAGTTGGATTTTAAAGGCGATGGATGTAGCGACGTTGTATTTGCACTTTGGGGCTCCATTTGGTCCGAACAGCACACTAGATGCTGGAAGCTGGAGAAACACATGTTCTCGATATGTATTGTTTGTTTTATTTGTAGTTTCTTTATAGTTTCAGTTTGTTGTTTTGCACATTGGTCGCTTGTCTTTGCTGTGTGCGGGTTTTCCTTGATTCTGTTGTGTCTCTTAGTATCTACTGTGAATGCCCGTAAGAAAAAGAATGGCGTATGGTAACATATATGCGCTTTGGTCAGAAATTTACTTTCAGCTATAAACTCGGGGTTGAATAGCGTCTGTGGAGGCAGAGGGATGGCCAGTATAAAGAGCGAGTGGGAGGGTAGAAACGGGCCAGGGGAGCTTGTCGGTGACGGGTGAAACTATGCTAAACAGAAATGGGGACGGACCTGAAGGGTTTAGTAGTAAGAAATCAGGGACTTAGAAAGATGAGAATATGATTGGCGTGAGTTTGTTTGTATAGTGGATTCCGTTTAATTGGGACCTGTGCGTTTCGGCTCAATTAGCGGCAGCCCCAGTTAACTAAAACTAGGTTTAAAAAAAAGACAAATTGAGGAACAAATTATGTATTGAAATGAAATACAGAACAAGTTAGAACACCACCAATATGACAATAGTGGAAATATGCAAATATGCAAAAAAACGCAAATATGACAATATGACAATTTCGGCCCACAATGTTGTGCCGACCCTTAAACCCTGCCTCCCATATAACCCTTCACCTAAATTCCTCCATATACATGCCTAGTAGTAGTCTCTTAAATTTTACAGTGCATCTGCCTCCACCACTGACTCAGGCAGTGCATTCCACACACCAACCACTCTCTGAGTGAAAAACCTTCCTCTAATATCCCCCTTGAATTTCCCTCCCCTTACCTTAAAGCCATGTCCTCTTGTATTATGCAGTGGTGCTCTGGGAAGAGGCGCTGGCTGTCCACTCTACCTGTTCCTCTTAATATCTTATATACCTCGATCATGTCTCCTCTCATCCTCCTTCTGTCCGGAGAGTAAAGTCGTAGCTCCCTTAATCTCTGATCATAAAGCATACTTTCTAAACCAGGCAACATCCTGGTAAATCTCCTCTGTACCCTTTCCAATGCTTCCACATCCTTCCTATAGTGATTTTTGATTTGGGTAAATAAGAATGACTCAATCCTGAATCTATTTAGGACTGAATGTGAAATTACATCAAGGAATATGTGAGATTGATCATTCTTGTAAAAAAAAGCTTTGATATTAATGTTTGTTTGCAGCCTCTTTGAAATTTTCATTCCAATGTACACCCTGATGAATTGTGAACCTGGCATTCTTGGGTTCACATGTTTGTTTTTGGGTTGTACAGCACAGAAGCAGGCTTTTGGCACAACGAATCCATGCCAAACAAGATGCTAGAATCAAAAAAGGCTAGCTGGTAGGTGCATGAATATCGATTTCTCCTTCCTCTATTCCCCACTCTGAACCTTCACCTCACCTGCCTATTACTTCCCCTTATGTCCCCCCCCACCTTCCCTTTCTCCTATTTTCCACTCTCCTCTCCTATCAGATTCTTTCCTCTCCAGCCCTTGACCTTTCCCACCCACCTGACTTTACCTGTCATCTTCCAGCCAGTCTCTTTCCTCTTATTCGTGCATCTTCCCCCATCCCTCTCAGTCCTAAAGAAGGGTCTCAGCCTGAAATGTCAGCTGTTTACTTTTTTCTGTAGATGCTGCCTGAAATGCTGAGTTCTGTGAGTGTTGGTCTAGATTTTGATCTAGACTTGCTGATTAATATGAAGGCATATAGAGGGACTGTTTAGTAGTTGTTTGTGGGCAACCAGTTTGATTGATCCTTGCTTCTGTCTTTGGGGGAATTGAACAGTGTTCTAATCTTATCATCAATAGCCACTTGGCAAATTTCTAAATTACTCCTCCCACACAATTTATATGATGGCTGGCGACTAGATTATGGTCTTTTAAGTAAACCACACACAGGATGGTGAATATCTACAATGAGGTGGTGCTGGCAGATAGAATTACAACACGTAAAAGGCATTTGGACTGGTAGTTCAATAGGAAAAACATACAGGGATATGGGCATAATGCGGCTAAATGGGATTAACTGCAGTTAGTGAACAACAGCGCTAGTTTGAACTGGGCTGAAGTGAATGTGTCTGGACTGTTTCGATGATTTGTGGTTTGATGTTTTACATGAGTGTGTTTTTCACTTTTTTTTGCTATTTGCACAATTTTTTTGCGCTGGGGGGGTTTGAAGTTTTTCTTTGAACGGATTCTGTGGTTTTCTTTTTTTGTTTCATGGCTATCTGAGGGTTGTATACTGCATACATACTTTGATAATAAATGTACTTTGAATTTTGAATCTGTCCTAGATGGGCGTGGACAAAGTGGGCCATTACGGTAGTTTTGTATGATTCCAAACTGCTTGTACAGATTTTTTTTTTATCATTTAATTCTGTGTTTTATTTTGGAATGGAAAGTTGTGAAGTCTTGTTTCTTGTCCCACCCTTCTTATATTGTAGGAATCATGAGCAAGGACTAGGATGAATCATCTGTTATTGAAGAGGAAACCGCTTCTTTCATTACTCCCAAAATGGAGGGTTGGCGTATCCAGATGGGCCAAAACTTCCACTTCAATCTCAAAGCCGAAGGAGAGCGACAGTCATGGGAAGTCTCAGATGCGCTTGAATCCGCTGAATATCCAGATGCTGTCCGGTGGTCTCCACAGACAGATCTTTGGAGACGTTCAAGTTGAGTACTCGGAGGAGGCAGTCCAAAAGAGTACTGAACATCTAAAGTGTCACAACCTCTGGGACAAGGAAACCTCCATACTTCCTGATGTAGAACTGCAGCTGCCCAGGATGTACGGCAGCAATATCGACGAACATTTCCGTACCCTTGCTCAGAAGCAAAGCCTCCCTTATCTGGAAGCAGCCAATGATCTGCTGCGGTGTGACCTCCCTGAAATGCCCACAGAGTGGACCTGGGCAGTTGGCTGGACAAAGTACAGCGTGGAGGGTAAAACAATGTCAGTGGATTTCCCTGATGATCGGGCGCTGGT
This sequence comes from Hypanus sabinus, assembly GCF_030144855.1. NCBI lineage: Eukaryota > Metazoa > Chordata > Chondrichthyes > Myliobatiformes > Dasyatidae > Hypanus > Hypanus sabinus. The sequence goes on along the minus strand of NC_082733.1, from coordinate 32,393,263 downwards.
GTTTGACGTGGAGGTGTGCTCAACTGAGGGCCCGTGCCCAACATTAGCTGTTGCTGTGTCACCAAATGCTTGGTAAGAATTTAGTTATAAGACCATGACATGGGAGCAGAATTAGGACACTAGGCCCATCGAGTTTGCTCTGACATTCCACTGTGGCTGATTTATTATCCCTCCCAACCCCACTCTTCTGCCTTCTCACTGTAAGCTTTGATGCCCATACTAATCGAGAACCTACCAACCTCTGCTTTAAATGTAGCCAAATTATTTGCCTCCACTGCCATCTATGGCAATGAATTCCACAGATTCACCATCCTCTGACTAAAGAAATTCCTCCTCCTCTATTTCTAGAAGGACATTCTTCTATTCTGAGGCTGTCCCCTCTGGTCCTAGAGATCTCGTAAATGTAATGAAGTGATTAACCATGTGTTGCTTAGTAAGGAAATGTACAGCTTTCTGCTTTGTCCAGCTATATTAACAAGCAATCCTTAAACACATTATTAGTTTTATACAGAGTCAAGTTTGCTAATCCCAATCCTTGCAAAAGCTTCAGTTTATTAACATCATGGTGTTAATTGAAGAAACTTCGACCTGTTGTATCTGTTCTTAGGAGGAACTACAGTACCGTGCAAAAGTCATATGTATATCCTAAGATTTTTGTACGGTACTATATTCGTCAATGTGGAATGGAGAGCGAGGTTGTCACTCTAGTAGGAGCAAAGGATGTTGGGAATGGTGAGGAAGGAGCACCTCAGGAGGAGTGTGGGACAGGTGGCAGAGAGGGATTGTCAAGGGCAGGGCATGGCGTGGGTACAGACACACTCAGCACTGAGACACCAGGCAAGGCCACTTGATTCCAAACAATTGGTTTATTGATCTTTACAGAGTGTCTGTCTGGTGCTTCCCATTCCCTTCACCTTTCCACAACCATGATTCCCCTCTCCCTGCCTCCTTGCCACTCTCAGTCCACAATAGAGACCCATATCAGAGTCAGGTTTATCAATACTCACTTATGTCATGAAGTTTGTTTCTTTTTTTCCCAGCAGCAGTACAGTGCAATACATAAAATTACCGCAGTACTGTGCAAAAGTCTTAGACACCCGACCTATGTATATGTGCCAAAGACTTTTGCACAGTCTTTTTGGAATAAACCAAGTAGTTCCATATTGGGGAAAAAAGAGGGTGCAGATTCTGGAATCTCGAGCTAAACAATCTGCTGGAGAAACTCAGTGGGTCAAGCAGTATATGCAAGGGGAAATGGGTATTTGATGTTAGGGGTCATTCAAATGAAGATGCCCTTCATATTGACGGTGGATGGAGTCAAGATGTACACTCTTAACCCAAAATGTCAACCATTTCTCTCAATAGGTGATCCCTATCTAGTTGAGTTCCTCTAGTAGATTTTTTAAAAAAAAGTTTCACATTGGCCCCTTACAAAAATTAGGCTTCCATTTTATCACTTGGGTTTGTTTAGAACTGAGGTTCCCTGGAATAAAATACAGTATCGCGCCATTTATGTGTTTGGTCCCCTTACCAGCCAAGTGGAGAGCAGGCTGTGTTCTTTCTAGGCATTGACATTTACCAGAAGCTAATCATATTGTAGTGAGATGACAACCAGATACTCTGCCAACATTGATTGCTCGGCCCTGTGATTGAAGTATATACACTCAGTGCCCACTTTATTAGGTACACCTGCTCGTTAATGACAATATCCAATCAGCCAATCATGTGGTAGTAACTCAGTGCATAAAAACATGCAGACATGGTCAAGAGGCTCAGTTGCTGTTTACATCAAACATCAGAATGGGGAAGAAATGTGATCTAAGTGACTTTTACCATAGTATGGTTGTTGGTGCCAGATGGAGTGGTTTGAGTATCTCAGAAACTGCTGATCTCCTGGGATTTTCATGCATGACAGTTTCTAGAATTTATAGAGAATGGTGCGAAAAACAAAACATCCATCAAGTGGCAATTCTGTGGGTGAAAGCACCTTGTTAATGAGAGAGGATGGACGAGAATGGTCAGACTGGTTCAAGCTGACAGGAAAAACAACCATGTTCATTCAGTAGTGCTGTGCAGAAGAGTGTCTCTGAATGCACAACACGTTGAACCTTGAACTGGATGGGCCACAGTAGCAGGGGACCACACTGGTTCCATTCCTATACCTAATTAAGTGGCCACTGAGTGTAAATGTGGTGGAAGTGTTGGATTTGAATCAATATCTGAGAAGGAGGGGAGAGTAAAATCTTTGGCTCTACTGTATGTGCTGTATATGTCTGTGCTGCCTTGAAATTGGATTCTTTACAAGCTTTACCTGTTCCTCAGGTATTCCTGGTGCAGTAAACGTCTCATCGAGAAGCGTTACACTTGGTCGAATCATCTGGTCCTGGCAGATCTAATTCCCCTGGAGACTTCTGCAAACTTCACCCGTCCTTTAAGAGGTGAATGGCTAGAGAGACTGGTGATTGGCCACAACGTCAGCTATGACAGAGCAAGAGTGAAGGAACAATACCTGATGAAGGTAAGTTGGCCAGTTAGGTGATTCCACCTGTAAAATATCCTGTGCAAAAGTATTGCCTGTGAAGGCTGAAGCCAAGTCAGTCAGAGTTTTAGGAAATGGGATTGGATCAGTATTTGAAGAAAAATAGTTTACAGGGAAATACCAAGTTAATGATAATGAATATTTTGCCGTACAGGAAATAGAATGTAATAATTATATTAATATACAAGAAACACAGCTATTTGGAACATGTGATTTTCTGCTGTCCAGTCAGAGAAGCTTGATTTTACCACAGAATTCCTCATCTCAGGAAGCAATCTTTTAAATCTTTTCTGGAGCCTCTTTACATCTTTCCATGCAGCAATTAGAACTGGAATACATATAAGCATCAGATTGTTTTTTTATTGTTTATTATAAATATATAAACATAAATTTATAATGTGAAGAGTTGAACAAAAGTCTGACATAAAGGAAAGATCTTTACCTTTTAACACCAGAGATGCTGTACATGCTGGAAATCCTGAGTACTGAAGTCTAACTCTTAAGCTGCGGTTTAGGCCGCTGACAGCAGCCTTTCAGGTTTTTCAGGTTTCTCCCAGATGTAGCCCATCAAAGATCCTTTCCCTCCCAGGGATGAGGTCTCTGGAGCTTCTATTGGTGTTTCTGTAGCTCTGGGTTTTTAAGGGATAGAGCTTGCTAGACCTATGTCTAACCGTCCTCCTCCTCACAGCTGGGCTTGGAACCCTCCGTGGCAGAGTGGAAAATCCGCAGTAACGCACACACAAAATGCTGGAGGAACTCAGCAGGTCAGGCAGCAACTATGGTAGGGAATAAAGAGTTGACGTCGTGGACTGAGATCCTTCATTAGCACAGGAAAGGAAGGGAGAAGAAGCCAGAATAAGAAGATGGGGGAGCGGAAGGAGTACAACCTAGAAGGTGATAGGTGAAGCCAACTGAAGGAGAAGGGGGTTCAAGTGAGAAGCTGAGAGGTGAAAGGCGGAAATGTAAAGGACTGAAGGAGGATTCTAATAGAGGAGAATGGACCATGGGACGAGGGGAAGGAGGAGGAGCACCAGAGGGAGGTGATGGACAAATGAGGAGAAGAGAAGAGGTAAGAATGGAACCAGAATAGGGAATGGAAAAAGAGAGAATGGGAGGGGGGGGGGAAGAAATTAAGTTTTTGCCATCTGCTTTGGCCAAACATGGATTAGTGTTGAAATTTGCTTGATATCATGCATGTGAATCATTTCAAGGGGTTTTACCTACAGCTGCAATGTGGATAAAATTTATATCTTTTTTCTTTCATCCAGACACTCCAGACTAAAACTCCACTGGTTGAGTAGTTCACTCAACTGTCTCCGTTTAACTTGTACCTACAGGGGACAAAGCTGCGCTTTCTGGATACGATGAGCTTGCACATGGCTATTTCAGGCCTGACGGGCTTCCAGCGCAGCCTGTGGATGGCCAGTAAGAAGGGAAAAAGGAGTGGCCTAGAAGAAGTAAAGCAGCACATCAAACGAACCAGCAACAGGTCCAGAAATCCAGGGGTAAGCGCTGGGAAACAGTCTCGCCTTGATTGACTTTGTAGGGAAATGAAGCCGTGAAAATATTCAAAATCTGAAGCAATGGATACAATGAATGGCAAAGGGAAGTCCTAGTGTTCCAGTAAAATCAGCCATCTGATCAGACTTAGGACATAAGTGTGGCTACCCATAACATCTCTCCATACGTGAGGGTCTTTTCACCCTTGGTACCTCCTGTGTGACAGATCAAAAATACAATAGAGTCACCTGATCTTTTCTACTGAATTATTTTAATATGTGGCTGTGAAAGTAAGTCTCCACTCCAAATGGAATGTTTTGAAGATGCGTGTGGTTCTAATAGTCTGATCACTTGTGTTGAGTATGATATTTTCCCGAGGGGTTGACAATTGGTTGGTTCTCAGGATGATGTAGAAGGCAATCTGGGATCCCATGTTCTGGTGCAGTGTAAGTGGTGGCTGTGGTTAGTGGGTCTGTTTTTTTGGCTCTTCACTCTCTCTTTTTGCAGCTGGTTATATAAGTCTGTGGTTACAGTCGGCCCTCCTTATCCGCGGATCCCGCATGCGTGGATTCAACCAACCACGGATCGGGAAAACCCGGAAGTTCTCTCTCCAGCACTCGCTGTTTGAGCATGTGCAGACTATTTTTTCCTGTCATTATTCCCTAAACAATACAGTATAACAACTATTTACATAGCATTTACATTGTCTTAGGTATTATAAGTAATCTAGAAATGACTTAAAAGTGCAGACAGTCCCCGGGTTATGAATGAGTTCCATTCCTGAGTCTGTCTTTAAGTCAGATTTGAAGTTGGAACAGGTACACTCTGTATTATTTAGCGTCAGTTTAGTCAAACGTTTTTCTTAATATATAGTACATATTTTACCTTTTTATGCTTATAAAACACTTAAGAAACATACGTATTTCAATAATTAAACCACTGCATTGCTTAGTAATAATTATAGTTTCCATCGGGGCGGGGCCTTTCACATGCTCCATTAAAACTGTTCCGATCGTTGACCGACTGTAGCCTAACGCTTTTCCAATGACCGATGGCATTTCACCTCTTTCCGATCGCTTTATTGCTTCCACCTTATTTTCAATCTTGATCATGATTATTTTCGTGAACAGAAACACTGCGGATCCAGAGCTGTGTGGCCGGGTCCTAATGTCCACCACATGTGACATTAAATTAATTCCGCGGTTCAGCTGGGTCCGGAAGACCACTGCACTGGACAGGTTAAATAAGGGACTTGAGCATCCGCGTTTTTTTGTATCTGCGGGGTGGGGGGGGGGGGGTCTCAGAACCAATCCCCCGTGGATAAGGAGGGCTGACTGTATATATTCATTATCATTGCATTGTACAGAGGGGGGAATTGTGTGCATTGCAGATTGCTGAAGGGAAGATCCTCTGAGAATTGTGCCAAGAGCCACACAGATACTGTCTTTCTCTCTGAATCTCCGGCTTCTGGCTGGGGTTCTTAACAGCTCCATTGTCGCTCCTGCAGACAACTGGACTCAATCAGCTCATTTGATGTTACATTCAGCGTCCACACCATGATGAAGCTGTACCAGATCTGTGTTCTGTCCACACTCTTGTACAGGTCAGAACGTTAGTACGTGACGGAAAATGACCTTGCCAAGCTGTCATCATTCCATACCTTGAGCCTGTGGAAGATCCTCCATTTTTTCTGACCAAGAAAGATCTCCAACCATACCCTACTCCTTCAGTGTCATCAAGAGGACATAGGCTTAATCATCATGAGGAAGCATTGAGGATGGATTGGGCCAACTCCAACATCAAGACAGCTCTTCATTGGACCCTGAAGGATGGAGGAAATGTGGAAGACTAGAGATAGCTTGGCATCATAACATCGAGGCAGAAATGTGGACCCTGAACCACACCTGGGGCACAATAGAGAAGATGGACAAGGGCAGACAGAGATGGAGGACCTTCATTGCTGTCTTAAATGCCAAATGACATACAGGCAGTAACTATCTAACTAACCACTCAGTCTATGTAAGTGCCTGTGAGGCAAGTGTAACAATTCCTTAAATAGTTGGGGAAACTTGTATTAATCCACACCCCCACCCGTTTGGAACTGTACAGGATAAATCATTAAGTTATTACAGAGTCATAAATTATGTACCTCTATCTTGTTAATTTTCCTCTGTCTTTCCTTGCATGCTACTAAATGAAATCATCTCTATTCAATTCACACAGTCATGATATTTTAGTTTCTGCTTGGGCATCATGGCTTCAAAGGGGTAGTTGGTCCAGAACTGAGTGGTTGGTGTTGTCACTTGAACAAAGTCACCAGAGAGAAGTCCTGGTAGATCTGAAGTAGTTTTTTTCTTTGATAAAATGAGACCCAGCAGGCTTCATATTGAGACACCTTTCAGAGGGAAAAAGTCCTGCTTAACCCAACGCTGCACGATATTTTATGTGCCAAAGATTAAAGGACAATTCCATATTTACAATTCATTCACAATGCTTTCTCTTGAGCTACACACAAACTTCACACCTCCTGCTTTGCATCCACATCATAGACACCTAAATGCTTTATAATCAGCATTGTCTGGTCTTCCCAGTAACTGTGATTCATGGTTCCTAGGAACCCATTGTTTAGAGCTGCATCTTAGGCTACATCCACACAAGGCGTTTTTAAAAATATCTCTGTCCACATTGAAATGGATATTTCGGCGAATCTCCTCCTACTGTGCATGTGCAGGACACATCTACCGAAAACAAGCGCCACGTTTGGTGTCGAATCTCACTGTGAAAATGTGCGTTTGTTCAGTTACAGACTAGAAAAACTTAAACGACGGGCAGCTGTTGGCTCTCGCGCAGGAGGACTTAAAAGTAAAAAAAAAACAAATACTGGAGCGTATGGGGGTGACCAACAGGGAGTTCACGGACAGTATGAACCGGCTGACGACAAACATTGAAAAACTGACTAACTCTGTTGCATTAATAAAGCACCTTGTTAAATGTGTAAAACATGTTTGCATCAGTGTTATCTTGTACTTCCATACAATGTTACATTAGGCTGTTACACATCTATTGTCAGAGAAGTGTTACATACCCTGTAACTGGGTCACTTACCAGCAAAGATAGAGAGGTCCGTTGAAGTTGATGGTTCTATTTTTAACAGTATTTATTGATAAAAATACACAAAAATAATATCAATACAAACATACAGATAATTTACGTCGTCACTACTAAGTCTAAAAGCGCGGGTATAATAATAATCACTAAGAAATAGCTCTGTCGTTGTCTAGGGGATAATGTATTGTCCGATGGAAATATAAAAGTCACTCAAGTTCATCCAGGCTGCAGCCTTTAGTTGGAGTCAAGAGAGAGAGTTTAAAACTTGCCCATTCCTTTTATGATGTCAATCCTTCGAGAGTCGTTGGGGCTGATTTCTCCTTTGTTTTAGCTAAAGCCGTTCTTCCATGATAAGGCCCACCAATTCCGAGGCAAATGGAAAAGGACGCACGGGGGCTTTCCACCGGCTGTCGCTATTATGGGATTTCTAGCGTTTCTTCTGGTGCGTCTAAAGGGGCTGTTCCCCAGACCCTCTTTAATCCTGACTCACAGGGTCTCAGATGTCAATCAGGTTGGAAGGATGCCACCCCTCAACCAGCCCACTTTTGGTCATTCCCTGAGGGCTTCAAATAAATAGCATAGTGCTCAATACACAATTCCTTCTCCAAGGGACAATGGCTGTTTCCCGTGGCTTTGTATCGCAGAGGGGCCAGGACATTCCAAACGTCACTCTCTCATTTCCTGGGTCTCCTGACCTGAATTAATAGCGATCTTGCGATTCTCAAAAAGGAGGGGGCTACTTTGGACCCTTCGGCCCCTCAGAGTTGGGGGCGCAGGCGTAACAGAAGTATTTGCATAAATAGGTAAACCACCTTCATACAAACAAGGACAGAAAACAGGGCACAGTGAGTATACTTATTTATTCAGTAAGTTATGGGTCAAAGTATTTGGTGAGTGCATTTCTAACTCTTCTGGCTTCAGTCTGGTTGCCGTCTGTTCTGAAATTGTTAGATTGTGTGGGGAGTTGCATTCAGGAAAACAATGATATGGCGCACTGCCGTCTGACAGCTTTTTCAGATTTCTCCGGTTACCCCGTCCACACTGATCCGCCCAGGCGGCGTTTTCAAAATTACACACCCTGGACAGCGTTTCTGAAAAGCTCCGGTTTCGGGGGACGGAAACGCTGTTTTAGTGTGGACAGAGGGTAAAAACGAAGAGAAAAAGCTATGGTTATGGATTTATCCGGTGTAGTGTGGACGTAGCCTTAGATTTAATCCACAGTTCATATTCAAATCTGAAGACTGGTGGCTGAAGTTATTTGCTAACTCCAAAAAACAGTCTAACAGTTGCTTCTTTTTTGTTGCCATTAACGGGTTAATGGGAGTCTCTTGCTAAACGGCTTTGATGAGGTAAAAGCCCTTTGAATTTTGTATCTGCCTATGTATTGCCTTAGAATATAACTGGCGTTACAGTTCATTGAGTAAGTCAGTTTCTAGCCCTTGTTCTCACTGTGCTTGAAAGATTCATTTATGAATAGTGGATCTCGTCTAGCCTGGTTTGATGGAGGCTAATGTTTGCACTGTCCTTGTTGCAGGTTGGAGCTTGGAACTGGGTGGACATCAGCAGCATCAATAATCTGGCAGATGTCCATGCACTCTATGTCGGGGGGAAGCCTCTGGAGAAGGAGGCTCGTGAGACTTTCATTAAAGGCAGTATGAATGACGTTCGGGAGAACTTCCAGGTGGGACAACAGTGTGGACGCTCTCTTCCTATCATGCAATGGCATACCTTGCGCTGTTGCAGCTGATCAAATGATAAGTTGTTTTCCATTGAATATATAATGTGTTAAGTTTTACAGGGTTAAAAATTTAAAGCATTGGCGCTCAACACTGACCTCAAAGAAAGCTGCCTGCTCTGATTTGGTGATCTCTGTTCCCATTTCCAACACTGGTTGCAGTCAAAATCAGATTTACTATCACTGACATGCACTCAGTGGCCACTTTATTAGCTACAGGAGTGTACTTAATAAATAGACAATAGGTGCAGGAGTAAGCCATTCGGCCCTTTGAGCCAGCACCACCATTCAATGTGATCATCGCTGATCATCCACAATCAGTACCCCGCCACAGGAGTGGAACCTGTTGTGGTCTGCTGTTGTAGCCCATCAGTTTGGCGGTTTGATGTGCTGTGCGTTCGGAGATGCTCTTCTGCAAACCACCGTTGAGCCATGTGGTTATTTGAATTACTGTCACCTTCCTGTCAACTTGAACCAGTCTGGCCATTTTCCTCTGACCTCTCTGATTAATAAGGCGTTTCGCCTACAGAACGCATTGGATATTTTTGTTTTCCGCACCATTCTCTCTAAACTCTAGAGGCTGTTCTGTATGAAAATCCCAGGTGATCAGCAGTTTCTGAGATACTTAAACCACCACATCAAGCACCAACAATCATTCCATGATCAAAGTCACTTTTCTTCCCCATTCTGATGTTTGGTCTGATTAACAACTGAATGTCTTGACTATAGCTGCACGCTTTTATGTATTAAGTTGCTGCCACGTGATTGGTTAATTAGATAATTGCATTAGCAAGCACGTGTACCTAATGAAATAGCCACTGTGCGTGTGTTGTGAAATTTGTTGTCTTCTGGCAGCAGTACGGTGCAATACATTAAAAACTTACTATAAGTTACAATAAGAAATGTATATTAAAAAAGTGCAAAAAGTGAGCAAAACAGTGAGGTAGTGTTCGTGATTCATGGACCATTCAGAAATCTAATGTTGTAGGGGAAGAAGGTATTCCTAAACATTAAATGTGCTCCCTCAGGTTTCTGTACCACCTCCCCGATGGTACTAATAAGAAGAAGGCATGTCCTGGATGGTGAGAGTCCTTCACGGTGGATGTCATCTTGTTGAAGCATCACTTTTTGAAGATGTCCTTGATGGTGGGGGGGGGGGGGCAAGGGGGCGCTAGTGTCCATGATGGAGCTTTCTGAGACTACAACTTCTGCAGTTATTTTTTTGGCGACGTGCATATAGTGATGCAGCCAGTCAGAATACTCTCCACTGTACATCTGTAGAAATATGCCAGTCTTTGACATACCGACCTCAGGCACCAGCTCCAGGTGAATGCGAAATCCCAATGATAGTGAGATTGTCATGTGTAATTACGAATAGCAGACCAGGAAGTAAGCAGCACAATTTTAGCTACTTTTTAATATTTACTGTGTGCAAAGTTATTGTTAGTAGAGACAGTGGATAATATCACAAAAATAATTGTTTTGAATGTCCAGCTATTATTTTAAGTGGGTAAGGAATTTTCGAATATTGAAAATTCCCTAATATTTAAAATCAGATTTTTTGGTGTCAAACTTGTTAAGTAGTAATCTTTTAATCTTTCAATCTTTTACTTTGCAGCAACAGTAGTCTAACTTGTACTTTATTTCACTGATGGCAGGAGTTGATGCAATACTGTGCACTTGATGTTAAGGCTACATACGAGGTGTTTTGTGAGGAGCTTCCACTATTTCTAGACAGGTGAGACAGCTTTTCAAAATAAACAATGTCATTTTATTACCCTTATTAACTGAAAGCTGGATTAAGTCAATTATAGACATATCTGTATCATTTTGCTGAGATCCATGCTAGTCAAAAGTTGTTAAACTATCCCTAGTTGATTTTCATGGGGTTTTATTAGGAAGGCATATTTAACTTCAGGAGCAAGGAAGGGATGTCCAGGCTCGCAAACACTGATGAGTAACTCACTGCCGAAAAATACATCTGTTTCCATATCATCTTGCAATGCAGAAGGAAGCTATGACTATGCTGACTCACAGAACAATACCGTTTTCCCCGGAAGCAAGGTATACCCATAAGAACAAAAGATACAGGAGAAGAATTAGGCCATTTGGCCCATCAAGTCTGTTGCACCATTTCAGCATGGCTGATCCAATTTTTCTTTCAGCCACAATCTCCCTGTATCCCTTCATGCCCTGACCAATTACAAGTCTATCAACCTCTGCCTTAAAATACATAAAGCGGTGGCCTCCACAGCTGCCTGTGGCAACGAATTCCACAGATTCACAGCTTTGTGGCTAAAGAAATTCGTTCTCATTTCTGTTCTAAAAAGACGCCCTTCTATCCCGAGGCTGTGTCCCCTGGTCTTAGACACTCACATTATAGGAAACCTCCTCTCCACAGCCACTCTATCAAGGCCTTTCACCATCCGATAGGTTTCAGATAGATCACCCCTCCACGTCCACTCTATCAAGGCCTTTCACCATCCGATAGGTTTCAATTAGATCACCCCTCATTCTTCTGAATTCCCATGAATACAGGCTATCAAATGGTCTTCATATGACAAGCTGTTTAATCCTGGAATCATTTTTGTGAACCTCCTTTAAACCCTGTCCATTTTCGGCACATCCTTTCTAAGATAAGGGGCTCCAAACTGCTCACAATATTCTGTGAGGCCTCACCAGTGCTTTATAAATTCTCAACATTACATTCTTGCATTTATATTCTAGTCCTCTTGAAACAAATGGTAACATTTGCCTTCCTCACCACAGCCTCAACCTGCAAATTAACCTTTAGGGAATCCTACACAAGGACTCCCAAATCTCTTTGCGCCTCAGATTTTCTCTCCATTAAGAAAATAGTGAACCCTTTCATTTCTTCTACAAAGGTGCATGACCTCTCGACACTGTATTCCGTCTGCCATTTCTTTGTCCAATCTCCCAATCTGTTTTAAGCCCTTCTGTAGCCTCTCTATTTCATCAAAACTACCTACCCTCCACCTAACTTCATATCGTCTGTAAACTTTGCAACAAAGCCATCAATTCCATCCAAATCATTGACATATAGCATAAAAATAATCGGTCCCAACACAGACCCCTGTGGAACGCCACTGCAGCTGCAGCCAACCAGAAAAGACTCTCTTTATTCCCAGTCTTTGCCTCCTGCCAGTCAGCCACTGCTTTATCTTTCCTCTAATACCATGGGCTTGTAGTCTGTTAAGCAGCTTCATGTGTGGCACCTTTATAAAGGCCTTTTGAAAATCCAGATACACAACATCAACTGATTTTCCTTTATCTATCCTGCTTGTTACTACTTCAAAGAATTCCAACAGATTTGTCAAGCAAGATTTTCCCTTGAGGAAACCTTGCTGACTATGGCCTATTTTATCACGTGCCTCCAAGCTAACCCAAAGCTACATCCTTAATAATCGACTCCAACATCTCCTCAATCACTGCAGTCACACTAACTCATCTATAATTTCCTTTCTTCAGCCTCCATCTCTTCTTGAAGAATGGAGTGACATTTGCAATTTTCCAGTCTTCAGGAACCATTCCAGAATCGAGTCATCCTTGAAGGGTCATTATTAATGCCTCTGCAATCTCTAGCCACCTCTTTCGTAATCCTGGGGTGTGCAAAATCTGGTCCAGGTGACTTAGCAGCCTTCAAACTTTTCGGTTTCCCAAGAACCTTCACCCTAGCGATGGTAACTTCAGACACTTCATGACCCCCGAGACCTGGAACTTCCACCATACTGCTGATGTCTTCCACAGTGAATAGTTCATCCGCTATTTTGTTGTCCCGCATTAGCACCTCTCCAGCATCATTTACCACTAGTCCACTTGCCTCTCTTTTACATTTTATGTATCTGAAGAAACTTCTGGTATCCTCTTTAATATTATTGGCTAGCTTACTTTTGCATTCCATCTTTACTTACGTAATGATTTTTTAGTTGCCTTCTGTTGGTTTTTAAGTTTGCAATCCTCTAACTTCCCACAATTTTCTTGCTCTATTATATACCCTCTCTTTGACTTCCCTTGTTAGCCATGGTTATGTTATTTTTCCTTTAGAATACTTCTTCCTCTTTGTGATGTATATATCCTATGCCTTCCAAATTGCTTCCAGAGATTCCAGCCATTGCTGCTCTGCCGTCATCCCTGCCAGTGTTCTTTTCCAATCAATTCTGGTCAGCTCCTCTCTCATGCCTTTATTATTTCCTTTATTCCACTTTAATACTGATGCATCTGACTTTAGCTTCTTCTCAAATTTCAGGGTGAATTCAAATATATTATGATCACTTGCACTTCAGGGTTCTTTTATCTTAAGCTGTCTAGCTTCCCATCATTTCTGAATACACGGCCTTAATTTCCCATTATAGTTTATATTGTTTGGTAAGGGCTTGCAGGGTAGGTGAGGAAAGAGCATTAATGAGACTTGTTTCACTCTATCCTGCAAGGATAGAATTCCCACCCATTTCCTCTATTCCCTACTCTGACCTTTTACCTCTTCTCACCTGCTTATTACTTCCCCCGGGTCGTCCCCTCCTTCCCTTTCTCTTATGGTCCACTCTTCTCTCCTATCAGATACCTGCTTCTCGAGCCTTGGCCTTTCCCACCCACCTGGCTTCACCTATCACCTTCCAGTTAGTGTCCTTCCCCTCTTCCCATCTTTTTATTCTGGCATCTGTCCCCCCCCCTTGCTTTTCAGACCTGAAGTAAGGTCGCGGCCCGAAATGTCAACTGTTTATTCATTTCCTGCCCTGCTGAGTTCCTCCAGCATTTGAAGGGGTAATTGTGTGTTTGCAGGCTCTGTTGGCTGAATGCACAAGGAGAAGTCTGTTAACCTAATTGTACCTTCTGATACAGATGCTCTCTTGATTCGCACTGGCCCATCAAGTACCCATCATTTACTAACACTGGGTCTGCAGCCTTGGCAATTCAAAATGTAGTTGTGAGAGTACCCGCCTTCACCAAAGCTTAGCAGTTAGTGCAATGCTGTTACGGTGCCAGTGACCTAGGTTCAATTTCCATTGCTGTCTGTAAGGAGTTTGTACATTCTCCCTGTGACCGCACAGGCTTCCTCCCACATTCCAAAGACATAAGGGTTAGTGGGTTAACTGGCCACATCAGTGTAATTGGGCAGTATGGGCACTTAGGCTGAAGGGCCTGTTAATATGTATATTTTTATTTTTTTCTAAATAAAAAATATATATTTACCACCTTCTCAGGCAATGCATTCCAAATTACAAAGTGAGAAGATTTTCCTCTTGGTTCCTCTCTAACCTTACTCCTCAGTTTAAGCCTGCCCCCTGCTTTTAGAAAGCTTTGATGCGGGAGATGTTTCTTGTCATCTGTGATTCTCCCCACATTTTTGTGTGCCTCTCGCAAGCTCCCCGTCAGTCTCCTCTTCTCTAAACTTCTGTCATTTGCCATCCTGATGGTTTGGTGGTTCAGATGGGATGGTTATTGCCCCCTTGTTCAATTGGCTTTACCCAGTTATGTTGATCAACTGGGGAGATCACCAGCCCGAGCGGTAGTGAAAAGCATTACGTTCTTCCGCTTTCTTACTGCCATTATGTCACTGGCACTTAGGGCAGCAATGAAGGTCCTTCATCTCTCTCTGTCCTTGGCCACAGGGTGTAGAAGGATTCTTCATTGTTCTTTTCCTAACTGTTTTTGTTTTACCAGTTAACCCTGAGTTGAACCCCTGCACACACTTGGTCTGGCCCCTACCCTTTGACCTGCTTGGCATGGGTGACTCTACCAAGAGCCAAAGCATAGAGCCCTAACTCCAGCCAACATCGCTCTCTGGGTCTTTGAGACACACAAGCCTGCAAATCATGACAAGGTTGCGGTCCTCTTGGAGGATTCCCCTCAAATCAAAATCAAAATAGATTTATTATCAAAGTATATGTCACCATATGCTACTTGAGATCCATTTTCTTGCAGGCGTTTAGAGGAAAATAAAGAAACACAATTGAATTATGTAAAACTATACATAAACAAAGACAGACAACCAATGTGCAAAAAAAGGATAAGTAGTACAAATGAATATATATATACAAATATAAATATATCCAAATATATATATTTGTACTATATATATTTTATAATATATTTTTATTTTATAATATATTTTATTTGTACACACACACACACACACACACACACACACACACACACACACACACACACACACACACACACATACACACACACACACACACACACACACACACACACACACACACACACACACACACACACACACACACACACACACACACACACACACACACACACACACACACACAATGAATTGTAGAGTCCTTGAAAGTGAGTTGTGGGATCAGCTCAGAATTGATATGCATGAAATTATCCATGTTGGTTCAGGAGGCTGATAACTATTCCTGACATGCTTCTATGCCTATATTCTTTTGCGGTGGATCGAGAACTCAGGAGACTAACTGTGCTTGTTTCTTCCTGCTGAGGTGCCCACACCCAGTGACTTTTGCTGGCATGCTGGAAATGGGCCAGTGCTACCTTCCTGTGAACCACAACTGGAAACGTTACCAGGATGAGGCGCAGGGGACGTACGAGGAACTGCAGTGGGAGATGAAGCAATCCCTCATGAACCTGGCTAACGATGCCTGTCATTTACTGGAAGGTGAAAGGTGAGGTACCTTTTAAATTTGATTTCTAGCTTTCTACACCTACATAAATCTGGAATTTGTGGGGCTCAGGTGCTTAGAGGGTATTTTTAAAGGCTCTGCTATTTCCTGAGCAATCTTGGACCAAGGCTCCTCTGTCCATTACAATAAACCAAAGGTCCTGAGGTACTTTCAGAAGTAGTTCCAAGAAAGGAGCTCCCCTGTATTATGGTCAACCCTCCTGAGACACTGCAGCTGGACCGTCCCATCTCAGTTTTGAAGTATAGAGATTAATGCTTTGCAGCCAAATTTCATTCCATTACCAGCATTTGTTGTGAAGATGATAGATAGATAGATAGATACTTTATTCATCCCCAAGGGGAAATTCAACATTTCTCCAGTGTCCCATACACTTATTGTAGCAAAACTAATTACATACAGTATTTAACTCAGTATAAATATGATATGCATCTAAAATCACCCTCCCAAAAAGCATTAATAAATAACTTTTTAAAAATTCTTAAATAGTTTACTAAAGTGCATTGACTGGTAACTTAAGCTACTAAAATCTGCTTCCCAAAGCAGCAAATTCTGAAATATCTGAGGTTTGGCAAATGTTCAAAAAGGATATGTACTCACTGATTCAAAAAAGAGAATTTCATGCTAAATTCAAAATTGGGGCTCATGATGACACAGTTGGGAATCATCTGCTCCTGTGATTGTATGCCCGAGAGGTGTGGTATGTATTTGTCACTGTACAATATTTCTTTACCCAGGTACAAAGATGATCCTTGGCTGTGGGACCTTGAATGGGACATCCAGGAGTTTAAGCAGAAGAAGAACACGAGGAGGAAAAAAAAGGCATCAGTTTGCAACACTGAGGGTAAAGATTGTGTTTCAACGGTGGAGCTCGAGGAAGGTTAGAAAGATTCGGATGTGGTTCTGTTCATTAACGTTATTTATTTTCTCCTTTAGCAAAGCTATTAAACAGGAATTCTGTGCAGTGGGTCTATTTTGAATGCAGAGTAGACTTCAATGAGATTAAGAACATGAGCAATAGAAGCAAACTATTCAGCCCCTTGCCCCTGCTCTGTTATTCAAAAACATTACAAGACTCCATCAGTGCCTCATTTCTGCACAAACTTCATATCCTTTGATTTCCTTCAGTTCCAAGTATCTATTGTTCTCTGTTGAATATACTCAGTGTCTGATTCTTCATGCCAAGTTAGGTGCAGAATTCCAAGGAATCTCTGGTTTCTGGGTGAAGAAATGTATGAGCTTAGTCTTGAGTGGCCAGTCAGCTATTTTGAGATGCTGTCCTCTGATTAAGAATGTAGAATAGTACAGTATTGAAGTCAGTTCACCTCGTGATATGCTGATCTTGATGTAAATTTACACAAAATGTTCAAGGGTTCATTTTAATATACAGTATACAGCCTGAAATTTGTACTCTTCATGGACATCCACGAAACAAGAAACCCCGTAGAATGAATGATAGAAACATCAAAGCACTGCCCCCCTGCACAAACAGCAGCCAAAGCAGCAACCCCCACTTCCCCCCGACTCACACCAACAGAAGCACCCCCCCCCCCCACCATTCAAGCAACAGCAAAAGCCCCCCCAAAGAGACCTTGATCCTATACTAAGCTATAATCTCCACTATCCAGCACCCTCTGGGAAGTGCATAAAGCTGGAATACCCAGCGGAAACGTGTTGTCGCTCGCAAAACTTGCAGACCTCGCACAGGGAGCACTAGTGGTCAGGATCGAACCTGGTTCCTCGAGCTGTGAGACAGCAGCCCTAACTGTTGTGTCGGTCATGCTGCGCATTGTTGAGTCACCATGGAGCCCACTCACTGTCCTCCTCCCCACCAGGCTTTTTAATCACCAAGCATCTTAGATGCATTGTCCTTGGGGATCTCATCCAGGGCATTGATGTAGATTTTGAAGCACAGGGTCTCCAGCACCAAGCTGAGCAGCACAGTTAGAGCCTGAAGTTCTGAAGATGAACTATGCATGCCTACTTTCCATTAACAAAAGGGATTCTGCAGATGCTGTAAATCCAGAGCAACGTACACAAGATGCTGGAGGAACTCAGCAGGTCAGGCAGCATCTATGGAAATGAATAAACAGTTGGCATTTTGGGCCGAGACCCTTCTTCAGGATTGGAAAGGAAGGGGAAGATGCCAGAATGAAAAGGTGAGGGGAGGGGAAGGAAGGTGATAGATGGATGGGAAAGGTAAAGGGCCGAAGAAGGAATCTAATAGGAGAAGAGAGTAGACCATGGGAGAAAGAGAAGAAGGAGGGGCACCAGGGGGAGGTGATAAGCAGGAGAGGAGAAGAGGGTAAGAGGTGAGAAGGGGAATAGAACAAGAGGGAAGGGGTGGGAGAAGAAATTGATGTTCATGCCATCAGGTTAGAGGCTACCTAGATACATGAGGTGTTGCTCATCCACCTTGTTACGTTGGAATGGGAATGGGGATAGGAATTAAAATTGTTGGCCATGGAGAAATTCGGCTCTTGGTGTATGAAGTGGAGGTGCTCGACAAAGTAGGTCCCCAGTTTATATCAGGTTCCACCAATCTAGAGGAGGCTGCAAATTTTATTTTATTTCATTTAGTCATGGTACATGAGTTTTCTGTGCTTTGAAACCATCAAGTGAAATGAGCCTGTCCTCTCAGATTAATTGATACTGCAAGAAATAATGCCCCTATGATGCTATTAATGGATTCATTGTCACATTTAGTAGTGGTTGGAGGGGAACTTAATGATGTTACAACTGGTGCATTATTTTGTAGTTGGCTACACAATTCCTGAACCCCACTTCAAAGCAGAAAGGATCAAGAATCAACTTTATTTGCTGCATATCTTTAGATGTATTGGGAATTTACTGTGGTGTGTTGGTCAGGGCATGACATTGCAACAAGAACAACATTCAACAGTTATACAGAACAAAGAATATTTTAAAAAAACTAAAGAATTTTATACTGTATACAAAAAAGCAAATAATGTTAGAGGTTAAAGGGTGGACATGAAATAATATGCGCATAAATAAATGCCAGCATGTATTTACAATGTAAGTAGAATTATAAAAAGTGGTTTAGAGTACAGTACTGTGCAGATGACTTAGATATATATAGTATAATATAAATATTTTATAATGTTTATATTATACATTTTATATAATATAAAATGATTTCATGACTTGTGATTAATGATAAACCTGATTCTGATAGGGGTCTCTGTTGTGGACTGAGAGTGGGAAGGGGGAAGGGAGAGGGGAATCATGGTTGAGAAAAGGGGGAAGGAGCAGGATACACCAGAGAGACATTCTATAATGATCAATAAACCAATTATAATCAAATGACCTTGCCTGGTGTCTAAGGGCTGGATGTGTCTGTATTCGCACCACCACCCCTGCCATTTCCAAAATCCTTTACTCCTGCCAGATTTACAAACTCTCTCTCCACTCCACAAGCACAAGTACAAAAGTTTTAGGCACCCTAGCTGTAGATATGTTCTTAAGACTTTTGCCCAGTAGTGTATCTACAGTGCCATGATGGGGTTTATAGATAGAGGGTGTTGGAAGGGTTAACTGGAATTGATCAGACTTGCTGCTTTTTAAGATGATGTGAAGTTTTTGTTTTCATAGACCTATAGCGCTTTTGAAGCTTTCCAGGAAGGAAATTTCCTCCCAGTCCTACCGAGTATCCCACTCTGCCCAGTTTTCTTCAATCCTCTGTCCTCACTATTGAGATGAAGATCTGCCATAGCAACCCAGAATCATAAAAATGGGAAAGCTAAACTCCCTGGATGTATTTGCACTGGAAAGACATTAAAAATGTAACCAATGTTGTCTTCCCGATGAAATAACGGTGGTGAGCTGGTTCAAAGGTTGAGGATCTAGTTTTCAGTCACCTTAAGTATATGTGAAATAAAATGTTTAACACTGAATATAATGAAAAAGATTCAGCATTGTTACCCACTTTGTATGATGTTTACCTGGAGTTCTCTGGGACCCAATGTTTAGTTGGGACCACATTGCTTAGTTGAATCATGGAATGATCCAGTTGCATATTACAAGTTATTTAACTCTTTTCAATCTGTGCCTCCATTTATTCATGTATAGGGTCATTCTCTTCCAAATCTTAACTGAGCACTTTCAGCTGAAATGTCTGACCTGTTGGTGGGTTACAGTTTAAATTGGTGACTTGCATAAAAATACGGTGGTGAACTACCCCCACAGAAAATGCTGGAGGAACTCGGCAGGTCAGGCAGCATCCATGGAAGAGAGCAAACAGTCAATGTTTCAGGCCGAGACCCTTCTTCAGGACCAAAACTCAACTATCTATTCATTTGCATTGATGCTGCCTGACCTGCTGAGTTCCTCCAGCACTTTGTGTATGTTGCTTATCATATAATCATATAACATATAACAATTACAGCAAGGAAATAGGCCATCTCAGCCCTTCTAGTCCATGCCGAACGCTTACTCTCACCTAGTCCCACTGACCCACACTCAGCCTATAACCCTCCATTCCTTTCCTGTCCATATACCTATCCAATTTTACTTTAAATGACAATATCGAACCTGCCTCTACCACTTCTACTGGAAGCTCTTTCCACACAGCTGCCACTCTCTGAGTAAAGAAACCCTTAAGCTTTTGCCCCCTAACTCAACCCATGTCCTCTTGTTTGAATCTCCCCTACTCTCAATGGAAAAAACCTATCCACATCAACTCTATCTATCCCCTTCATAATTTTAAATACCTCTATCAGGTCCCCCCTCAACCTTCTATGCTCCAAAGAATAAAGGCCTAACTTGTTCAACCTTTCCCAGTAACTTAGGTGCTGAAACCCAGGTAGCATTCTAGTAAATCTTATCTGTACTTTCTCTATTTTGTTGAG
This sequence comes from Hypanus sabinus, assembly GCF_030144855.1. NCBI lineage: Eukaryota > Metazoa > Chordata > Chondrichthyes > Myliobatiformes > Dasyatidae > Hypanus > Hypanus sabinus. Next base: position 32,372,830 of record NC_082733.1, on the reverse strand, counting down.
ATCTTTCCTATAATTTGGTGACCAGAACTGTACACAATACAAATTTGGCCCTACCAATGCCTTGTACAATGCCTTAGTATAAGAAAGTGGAAGGAAGGAAGGAGAATTACAAGCTGGCAGGTGATGGGGGGGATGATGTAAGAAGCTGGAAGATGATAGGTGAAAGAGGTAAAGGACTGAAAGGAAGGAATCTGATAGGAGAGGACAGTGAACCATGGGAGAAAGGGAAGGAGGAGGGGTGCAAGAGGGACATGATGGGCAGATGAGGAGAAGAGAAGGGGAAGATCAGTGGATGTCTTTCTCCAGTGCCCTTCCGAACATTTACCCTTCGTGCAAATATCACTGGAATAAATCGTCTGATCATTATTGCAGTGTATAAGATATGTGTGTGGAAATTTCTTGTCACGTATTCCATCAGCATCACTGACATCAGTTCATTGGTGAAGGAGTTGGAAGAAGCTATTCAAAGGCACCTATTGCATTTTGTTGTTGTGTCTTCATGAAACATGCAGTCTCTTGTCCCAATTTGCCACATCTAAACATCTATTCTGGCTTCTTGTTACATTGCAAATTATGTTCTTGCAGGTCAAGACCCAGGACCTCCTTCAGAAGAAGAAGAGGAGATGAAGGTCGCTACAAATGCAGCCCTCCTAAATAATCTACAACAATCTGTCAGTCTGCTTCCAAAAAGGAGACAACACCTACCAGGCCATCCTGGGTTAGTTGGCTGATCTAAAAAATCTATTTATGTTGAATGCCTTCATAAGATTAATAAACTACAAAGAGTCAGAGAGTCATAGAGCACTATAGTGCAGACTTGGGCCCCTCAGCCCATGTAGTCTGTGTCAAACTATTATTCTGCCTAATCCCATTGACCTGCCCTCAGACCATAGACCTCCCATCCACATGCCTATCCAAACTTTTCTTGCAATCAAACCAGCATCCACCACTTCTGCTGAAAGCTTGTTCCACACTCAAACCACACTTTAATGAAGAATTTCCCCCTAAGGTTCCCCTTAGACAGACAGACATACTTTATTGAGCTCGAGGGAAATTGGGAACCAAGAATAGTGAAGAAATATAGCAATATAAAACCATAAATAATTAAATAATAATAAGTTAATCATGCCGTGAAAATAAGTCCAGGACCAGCCTATTGACTCAGGGTGTCTGACGCTCCGAGGGAGGAGTTGTAAAGTTTGATGGCCACAGGTAGGAATGACTTCCTATGACGCTCAGTGTTGCATCTCGGTGGAATGAATCTGTGGCTGAATGTACTCCTGTGCCTAACCAGTACATTATGGAGTGGATGGGAGTCATTGTCCAAGATGGCATGCAACTATTAAATATTTCATCTTTTACCCTTGACCTATAACCCCCAATTCTAGACTCATCCAACCTCAGCGGAAGACGTGTGCTTGCTTTACCCAATATACCCCCCATAAGTTTATATACCTCTATCAAATCTTGGCTCTTTCTCCTTCACTCCAGGGAATAAAATCCAAACCTATTCAACCTTTCCCTATAACTCCAGTGCTCAAGCCACGGCATCTTCCTTGTAATCTCTGTACAAAGAGCAGGGAGATCATCAGCTATAACTACTGTCCTGAAAACTTCAATTAGATCCAGAGAACACCTGACAGCTTTGTGAAATTCTGGAGATCATTCAGTATATTCTTCTTAAAACGAACGTGCTGTCGTGAATAGTATTCTGTGCCTGAACTCTGATTTGACCAGGGCTTCTATTTCACTGTACTCAAATCCATCAGAGATAAAGACCAACGTTCTTTAGGAAGGAAGTACAGAAGCCTGAAGGCACACAGTCAACAATTCAGGAACAGCTTCTTCCCCTCTGCTATCCGATTTCTGAATGGATATTGAACCTATGAACACTACCTCACTACTTTTCATTTCTACTTTTTGCACTAATTTAACAATTTTATTTATATATTTACTGGAATTCAGTTTTTTTTCTCTCATTATCATATACTGCAGTGCACTGCTGCTGCAAAGTTAACAAATTTCATGACATATGCTAGTGATATTAAACCTGATTCTGATTCAATATTCCATTGGCCTTTCTGATTCTTATTTTCTATTCATCTCCAGATCTTCATGTAGATTTTATCTTAGAATATTGTGTTAGTTTCTGGTCACTTCATTATAGGATGGATGTGGAACAGAGGTTCCCAATCTCTATTTATGCCCTGGACCAATACCTTTAAGCAAGGGGTGGGTGGACTCAACTTTGGGAATCTCTGAAGCTTCAGAGGGTGCAGAGGAGGTTTACCAGGATGTTTCCTGAATTGGAGAACTCGTCTTATGAGGAAAGGTTGAGTGGGCTAGGCTTTTAATGGAGGTGATTTGATAGAGATGTTTAACATTATGAGAGACATAGAGCGGGCAGCCAGCACCTTTGTCCCAAGGCAGCAAAGCCAATACCAGAGGATATTTGTTTGAGATGAATGGAGGAAAATTTAGGGCAGATTTCAGAGATAGGATTTTTCCACAGATAGTGACGAATGCCTGGAACACCCTGCCAGAAGTAGTGGTAGAGACAGATGTAATAGGGATGTTTAAGAGACTCTTAGATAGGTACATGGAAGTAATAAATAAGTGGAAAGAGGGGTTAGATTGATTGTGCTTCTGTAGGTCAGCACAACGTCATGGGCTAAAGGGGTCGTACTGTGCTGTACTGTTATACACTCAGTGCCACTTTATTTGGTTCACCTGTATACTTGCTCATTAAGCAAACATCTAATCAGCCATCATGTGGCAGCAACTCAGTGCAGAAAAGCATACAGACTTGGTCAGGAGGTTCAGTTGTTGTTCAGACCAAACATTAGAATGGGGAAGAAATGTGATCTAAATGACTTTGACCGTGGAGTGCTTGTTGGTGTCAGATGGGGTGGCTTGAGTATCTCAGAAATTGCTGATCTCCTGGGATTTTTGCACAGAGAGTGGTGTGAAAATCAAGTGAATGGCAGCTCTGTGGACGAAAATGCCCTGTTAATGAGAGCGGCCAGAGGAGAATGGCTAGATTAGTTAAATTTGACAGGATGTTGACAGTAACTCAAATAACCACGCTTTACACCAGTGCAGTGCAGAAGAGGATCTCTGAATGCACAATACATTGAACCTTGAATTGGATGGGTTACAGCTGCAGAAGACCACAAACGTATACTCAGTGGCCATTTTGTTAGGTGTCTAATAAAATGGTCACTGAATGGACGTTCTATATCTATTTGCCATGGTTTAGCCCCTTCATATCTGTTATTGATACCTCTTTGAGTTTAAAGCTTTCATCTGACCCATCATAATTGGGTTTGTGAGGTCCAAACGTTTACAGGATTCCTGTTCCTGTGCAGGAACTGATGTCTGCTGGAAGTACGTGTCTCTAAAAATCAGGTGTAGCTAAAGTCCTACATAGCTCCACCATTGGTCGTCGTCTGAAGCAGACCAGTACACAGAAGGGTGAAATACTCAGTGCCTAGGAGCATGGTGAAGAGGGCAGTGTGAGTGTAGTGTTTTACAGTAGCAGCAACTCGGGTTCAATTCCCTTTGCTGTCTGTAAAGGAGTTTGAACGATTTCCGCCATGACCATGTGGGTTTCCTCCAGTTGTCCCAATTTCCTCCCACATTCCAAAGACGTATGGTTAGGGTTAGTAAGCTGTGGACATGCTATGTTGACACCAAAATCATTGGGGCACTTGCATGTTGCCCCTATCACAACCTCAGACTGTATTTGTAGTGTGCAAACCAACACATTTCACTCTGTGTTTTGGTGTAAATGTGATAAATAAAGCTAATCTTTAAAATCCTCATCTCTAAGGTTACAGCTGTGCATAAGGGACTGTTAGACTATTTAACTTTAATGTCCTGATGAAGGGTCTCAGCCTGGAGCAGTCTTCGTAGAGGCTGCCTGACCTGGTGCACTCCTCCAGCACTTTGTGTGTGTGTGCATGTGTTGCTCAAGCTTTCCTTCATCTGCAGGATCACTTGTGTTACTGTTTAAAATATTGATTTGGGTTCCATTGATCCAAAGTGTGAAGTCAACAATGGTTAAACTTAAAATGAAGTGGATTAATAAATTGCTGACAGAGACCTGTAACACTTCTAACACCATTTTCTTGCTCTGGTTGCAGATGGTTTCGGAAGATGTGCCTTAAGTGGAATGACGCACAGTGGTTGCCAGGACCCAGCCTCATAAGCCTGCAGATGAGGGTCACTCCAAAGCTGATGCGATTGACTTGGGACGGCTTCCCACTGTATTATGCAGAAAAACATGGGTGGGGTTATCTGGTCCCTGGAAGAAAGGACAACCTACCACCTTACTCAGAAGACACGAATGAATCTTCCTGTCCGTACCAGTAAGTACACTTTTACTTATGCAATCTTATCTGACAGGAGAAATATTAAATCATAAACACAGGAGATTCTCCAGATCTAGAGCAACACACAAGTTGCTGGAGGAACTCGACAAGTCAGGCAGTATCCATGGAGGGGGAATAAACCATCATCAACAAACCAAAGCCATCCATCAGGGTCATCTGGTGCTCTGGTGTGGTCTCCTCTACATCAGTGAGACCCAACACAGATTGGGGCATCACTTCGCTGAGTACTTTTGCTCCACCTGCCACAAAAGGTGGGATTTTGCATTTCACTGAACCCTCTGCAATTTTTTCTGAAGTGTGCAGTGGGTTGTCAACTCAGCCAGCTCCATCACGGGCACTAGCCTCTCCACTTTCGAGAACACCTTCAAAAGGCGATGCCTTTAAAATGCAGCATCCATCATTAAGATCCCCTACCACCCAGGATGTGCCCTCTCCTCGTTACCACCATCAGAGGGCAGGTACAGGACCTTGAAGACACACACTCAACATTTCAGGAACAGCTTCTTCCCCTCTGCCGTCAGATTTCTGAACAGACAATGAACCTGTGAACACTGCCTCACTATTTTAACTCCCTCTTTTGCACTACTTATTTTTATTAATATACACAGAGGATTCCTGTTAATTTGGGCTCATTGGAACCAGTACAGTTTGACCCAATTAAGCGGCTGCCCCAATTAGCCAAAGTTTCATGGAAATAGTTTAAAAAGATATAAAAAAGACTAGATCATTTAACTGTAACAAATTATGTATGTAAGTGAAATACAGAATAAATTAGAAATACCAATATTACTATAGTACTATAAAACAGTGTATTAGTTCCTAATACATTGGTTCCTTGGTTCTTTAAGGTTGTTACTGCCGGAGATGGCAATGGTGATGTGCTCCTACTACATATTGGATGCTCCCAAAGGCATGCGACTCTGACAGTCAAGTCTAGCCCCTGGCCTTCATATGTGACTTAGCTACCAGCTCTAAGCCTGGTAGAGGTGTTTCTATTGACAGGAGAAGGGGCAAAGGCAGGTTACTAGCACCTTAAAACTAGTCACTTTGGGCAGATGGGGCTCGTTGGCCATTGTTGGCAGCTCATATAGGAGAAGGAACATTTTGATGTCAAAGCTCTGCTGCCTTGTGGCTATACACACTCATGGGGAAGGCTTTGGGAGTGAATCCCAAGGAAAAATCTGGAGCTGGAGTCCCTAAGGCGGTCCTACGTTGAGTTCAACATTGTTTGGCAACTCCTGATACGCCGCTGATGCCAAACTGTAATGGCCTCTGATGGATTCATCAGCTGTGTGGAGAGGTGGAGCCGGCTTCACGGGCAACAGCTTGCTCTCCTTATTGCACTGCACTGTCTTGCGTACTGGTTTGTGTATCCCGTAGGCAGCTGGGATGTAACATCCATGCTCAACCCCAACCAGTGGAGGGCCTCAGTTAGTTCCTAATAGTTATCGACGGATGAATTCATCCACTGTCTGTTGCCGTGTCCTTTTGATTGTGCTTTAACATTACTCAAGCATGTGCAGCTGATACCATTCCAAAACTGTTCACTCTAAGCACAGTGTAGTGCCTTTAACAGCCACACAAGTGCAAGCAACTGATGCTGCATAGAAACTTTTTGACAGCAGTCTCCTGTCCCAATTAAGCAGCATAGTGATCCAAATTATCAAAGGGAATCCTGGGTATCTTCTTCGTTAGTTTTTGTTTTTAAAGAGTTGTCCCAAATAAGCGATTGGCCCTATTAACTGGAATCCACTGTATTTCGTATTGTAATTTATAGATTATGTCATGCACTGAACTGCTGCCATATGAACTTGACACCATATGTCAGCGATAAACCTGATTCTAATTCAATTGGCTTCACATTCCCTTTCCAACATGTTAGTTCATGGACTCTACTGTCACGATGAGGCCACGCTCAGGTTGGAAGGGCAGCACCTCATATCCTTACTTCATCCTCTCCGTCCCCCTCCCACCGACCTTCTTCCTTGCCTGGTCTCACCTATCTATGGTCAGCTTGTACTCCTCCCCTCTCCCCCAACCACTTATTCTGGCTCCTACCCACTTCCTTCTCAGTCCTAATGAAAGGTCTCAGCCCAAATCGTCAACATTTTATTCCTCTCCATAGCTGCTGCCTGACTGCATTTTTTGTGTGTTGCTCTTTTAAACTAGATATTTTTGGGTTCCATTTGCAGAGATTGTGTGTGCATATACTGCATTATTGTGGTGACCCAATAGTATTACCAGTGTCATTTTAGCCATCAAGGAAGAAAAACACACACTCAGGATGGTCAGAGTCCAAACCAGCCTATTCTAATCTCTATTACGTGCAAAGCCACTGATCTAAAGGTTTGAGCAAGAAAAACCAAAGTGTATCTGGGCTATTCCTCCCGATGGCCATACCAGCTCCAGCTAGCACTCATTGCAATTTACCTAAAGAGAAAATTTCTCAATGACTGAAATTGTTTGAAAGCTGTAACTTGGATTAACTGCCTTCCAAATACTCACTTTTTCACCTGTACACCTGACTGTGCCTGTCTTGGCTAGAGTTCTGGGTTCGGTCCTGACCTCTGGTGCCGCCTGTGTGGAGTTTGCATGCAGGTGAGTGGTAGGTTCTGGGAGGTGAGCTGGTGGGAGTTGAAGAGAATGTGAGGAGAATAAAAAATACTGGGATGAATGTCGGATTAGCGTAAAATGGCTGGTGCTTGGTTGACTAAATGGCCAATTTCTAAGCTATTTAACTCCATGAAATTGTCGTTACAATATTTGTAAATTTACAGTATTGTGCAGAAGTCATAGGCACATATATATAGATGGGATGCCTAAAGCTTTTGTACACTGCTGTAGTAATTTTATGTATTGCACTGTACTGTTGCAAAAACCCCTCACAAATTTCATGATGTGAATGATGGTAAACCCGATTCTGATATGAATCTCTATTGTGGACTGAAAGTGGGGAGGGGGAATTGTGGTTGGGAAAGGGGGAGGGAGCGGGAAGCACCAGAGAGACATTCAATAAAGATCAATAGACCAATTGTTTGGAATCTAATGACCTTGCCTGGTGTCTCAGGGCTGGGTGCGTCTGCACCCATGCTACCAAATCACCCCTGGCGCTCCTTGTACTGCAACCCCCCCCCCCCCCCCCGACCCTTCTCAAACCCCTCCTGTGGCACTCCACCTTCATTATTTCCAACAGTATTGCTCCCACCAGATTTACAAACTCACTCTCTGCTCCTTGTTGACAAATACAGTACCATGCAAACGTCTTAGGCACCCTAGCGATAGATATACACCCTAGATATCAATATATATTTATCTAAGACTTTTGCACCATACTGTGCCTCTTTTTATATCCATCCTATAAACTTACCCATATCTCTCTGCATAGTTGTAGGGTCTGAGCCAAGACTTCAATCTCATGACAATTAATAATTTGGTATGCTTTCCAGAAATTAACAGATTTACTTCATATATTCAGCCATGCCAAGATATTTTTTGATCGTAATTTTTTTGCCTTTTGTTTGTTAGAGCTGTTGAGAAGTTGTACAGAGAATACAGCAAGAAGAAAGAGGAAGGAGCTACAGAAGCCCTGGAGACTTCACTCAGTGATGAGTTCATGTTGACAGAAGACACTATTTGGGAAAGGGTAAGAATGACCAAGGACCAGCTGGTGATGTTCCAAGTTGAGAATGTGTAATTTGAAAGGGAAATTGCTAGTTGTGGTGTTCTTTGCACCTGCTGTTCTTGTTCTTCCTGGTGAAAGATGAGGCCCCCTTGATGTAATCTTAGAACAATTTTAAATTACCTTTTGCAGATGGTGTGTATTGCAGTATGGCTCCTTAGCCACGGGGAGAGTGAATGTTTAAGGGAGTGAGTGAGCTGCATTGTTGTTGTTGGTATCAAGCATCTGGCTGGAGTTTTACTCATTTGTTACTCATGGGGCATTTCAAATAGCCGACATTGTTTGTAGGTAATGGGAAAGCCCAGGGAAGCTGAAATGTGAGTCCAAAAATTGCTACAAGATACCATAAGACCATAATACATGGGAGCAGTATTAAACCATTCCATCAGGGCTGATGTATTATCCCCCTCAACCCCACTCTCTTGCCTTCTCCCTGTAACCTTTGACACTCTTACTAATTAAAAACCTGTCAACCTCTGCTTTAAGTATTTCCAATAACTTGGCTTCCACAGCCGTCTGTGGCAATGAATTCCACAGGTCCACCACCCAGGCTAAGGAAATGCCTCCTCTTTTCTGTTCTAAAGGGACATCCTTCTATTCTCGGCTGGTGCCTTCTGGTCCTAGATCTGTCCACTCTTGGAAACATCTTCTCCACATCTGCTCTATATAGGCCTTTCAGTATTCAATAGATTTCAATGAGAATCCCCGCCCCCTCATTTTTCTAAACTCCAGCAAGTACAGGCCAAGAGCCTCAAAATCCTCCTCATACTTTAACCCTTTCATTCCTGAGATCGTTCCTCTGGAATCCTCTCCAATGCCAACACATCCTTTCTTAGATAAGGGGCCCAACATGTTGGACATACTGCAACAAATGGCCCAACAGCTAGTTGAAGAAATAAACTTTAAGGGGCTGAAGGCCAAGGCTAGGGTATTCTAAAATATGTCTGTGGTGAAATGATTAAAAGAGAGATGCACAACAGGCCAGAATTGAAAAATTACAAATCTGAGAGAGTTACATGGTTATGGAGAGGCAAGGGCAAAGGTGGTTAAGAAAGTAAATGTTTTAAAATGGAGGAACTGCTAGAGCAGGAGACGGTGAACAAAGGGGTGAAAGGGATTCAGATGCGATTGCCTCTGTAGTCCAAAAGGACAACAACACCATCAGGTACACAAATTTTGAGGGCTATAGATAGGTAAGTGCAAGCAAGTTTTTTTCCATTGAGGTCGGGTGAGACTATAGAACTAGAAGTCTGTGGTTAACGGTGAAAGGTGAAATGTTTAAGAGGATCGTGAAAGGGAACGTCTTTGCTCAGAGGGTGGTGCAAGTGTGAAACAAGCTGCCAGCGGAAGTGGTGGATGCAGTTTTGATAGCAACATTTAAGCAAAGTTTGGATAAGTAGATGGGAGGGGTATGGAGGGCAATGGGACTAGGGGGAATAACAGTTCAGCACCGTTACGGGCCAAAGGGCCTGTTTCTATGACTCTGTGTGACCTTGCACGTGAAGAATGACAACTTGGGCCAGGTTCTAAAGGGAGAAGATCAACAGTATCCCTTAGTGGCGGGCAATTCCCTACGAGGAAGCAGAAATTGCCTCTGAGATCGCTGCAGGCTGCAGCTTCCAAGGGATTGTTGTTGACGAGTCTATCTGTTGCCACCAGGTGGAGGAGCTGAGCTGCTTGGAGACGGATCACGAAGCCGATGGCCAAGACTCTGGTAGAGAGAGCGAGAAGAAGAATTTTAAGCAGGTGAAGCCCAGAAACTGTTTCTGTCTTCAAGTTAAAAAAAAATATTTATATATGCTTAGCTCTGAATCTCTTATTCTGAGGGGTGTTTAGAAAAGGTAAAAAAAAAAGTTTGTAGGCTGGCATTGCCTGATGCAGAGGTTCCAAACAAAAAGCTGTATCTGTTCTCCTGGCTGAAAGTAGGATTTCTTCTCTTGGATATTACAAGCGGATATTGCAAGACTATTATTCAGCCTTCGTTCTACTCTGGTATTTGTCTATCTGTTCACCTCTCATCTTTACCTCCTTTTGATTTGCAGTAAACTTTAGGTGTTGTCACACTGTTTATATTAAGATATCTCCCCTGCAGACTTATAACACCGCCTGCCACTGTTTACAAGTCACATGATGTTCAGGTTCTCTTTCTGCACTGCAAGTTGTTAAAGTTGGGGTCATGATAGCGTAGTGATCAGTGCGACACTATTACAGCTTGGGACACTGGAGTTCAGAGTTCGGTTCCGGCTTCATCTCTAAGGAGTTTGTACGTCCTCCCTGTGGAATGTGTCAGTTTTCCCTGGTCCTCCGGTTTTCTCCTACGGTACATTGATTGGCCATTGTAAATTGTCCTATGATTGACTAGGGTTAAACTGGGGAGGTTGCTGGGTGATGCTGCTCAAAGGGCTGGAAAGGTTTATTCTGCACTGTATCTCATCCATGCTGGATGCTATTTGCTTTCTTTTCAGAATCAAAATGAAAATCCACAACCAATTCTTGAGGATAGCGGCCCTTTGTATCACCATGGCAACGGCCCTTACCCAGAGGTCAATGTGCCTGGATGCTGGTTCTTCAAACTTCCACACAAGGTTTGTTATTTCTTTTTCCCAGACTGTCTGTCATCTTGCCTTGTCCAAGTCACTATGCCAACAGATTCTTGTCATGATCCCATGTGTGAAGGTATCCCCCTAATACCAAATGCAATGGCCCATTCATCATCATTGAAGGAACAAGTGAGAAATGTGGAAACCCCAGCAGTGTTTGGTGTTTGCCGTGGCAAAACATCCTGAGGCAGCACAGAGGCTAAACAAACAATGGAATGAAGGTAATGATCACTGGGAATACCCTGCAGGTCAGGCTGCATCTGTGTTGGGAGAAACAAAACTGGCATTTCATCGCAATGGCCTTATATTGGTGGACGAGTGGGGTTGAAGGAGGAAGGAGGTTGTGGGAATTCTGTAGAGGAGGAGGCAGAGGGTAACACAAACACCGATGATAGGTCTAAAGTGGGGTTGCTGGGATGCAGTTAAAAGAGGGTGAGCTTAAGACTATCGGTAGATCATCACAAAGCCCGCCTGTGCCTACCTTCAGAATACCACCCATCTCTGCCCTTGCCTCAGCTTATCTCCTGCTCAAACTACGACCTATCCAATGTAGAACATTACAGTACGGTACAGGCCCTTTTGTCGACGATGTGCCAACCTTTTAACCTGCTCAAGCTCGATTTATTCTCCCCCACTCCGCTCTCCACTTTCTGCAGGGATCACTCCCTCCAAAATTCCCTCATCCATTCATTCTTCCCCACCAATCTCCCTCCTGGCACTTCGAGTCTCAAAAGTGCTACAGCTGCCCTCATCTCTATTCAAGACTCCAAACAGCCCTTCCAGGTAAGGCAACACTTCACCTGCAAATATTTTTGGGACGTCTACTGTATCCAGTGCTCCCAGTGCAGACTCCCTTCTTTGGTAAGACCCTTCTTCCTTAACTCCATCACCTCTTACTGAGTTCTAGGCCACCAACAGCAGCTCGCCAGAGTCCTTTGTCCTGGGCTGACTGTTGTTCGGCCTTGTGGCTTCTGCTTTCACTACATGACTTCATATCTTCAAGGTGGAGATCCTTCCTCGTCCAGGGATGAGGTCTTTGGAGCATCTGTTTGCATTTCTGTAGCTCTGGGCTTTTACAAGATGGGGCTGCTAGCTTCAGGGCAACCCTTCTCCTTTTGCAGCCGGGCTTTGGGACCGTCCTTGGCAGAGTTACAACCTGGGGGAACTGCTTTATGAGCACCTTTGCACCATCCACAAAAAGCAGGATTTCCCAGTGCCCAACCATTTAAATTTCCATTCCGCTACGTGTTAGTCCATGGCCTCCTCTTTTGCCACAATGAGGCCACTCTCTGTTTGGAGGAGTAACACCAAACATTCCGTCTAAGTAGTCAAGAACAATACTGTAAAGAGCAGTAAACTGTAAAAAAGTAAATCCAACCAATATTTGGTATGACCACCCTTTGCCTTTAAAATGGCATCACTTTTCTTGGGTACATTGTTGCACATTTTTATAGGATAATCAGCTAGTAGGTTGTTCCAAGCCTCTTGGAGAATTTGCACAGTTCTTCTGCAGTCTTTGGCTGTCTCTCTTGCTTCTGTCCCTCCAGGTAATCCCAGCCAGCCTCAATTCAATAAGAAGATCGGCTGGTAGGTTGTTCAAGCATCTTGGAGAACTTGCCACAGTTCTTCTGCTGACTTTGGCTGTCTTAGTTGCTTCTGTCTGTGCAGGTAATCCCAGATAGTCTCAGTGATGTTGAGGTCAGGGCTCTTTGGAGACCTGCCCTGCGTTGCAGGACTCCTTGTTCTTCATTTTGCTGAAGGTAGTTCTTTGTGATCTTCGCCATATGTTTGATGTCATTGCACTGCTGCAGAATGAAGATGGGACTGATCAGGCACCTCCCTGATGGTATTGCTCGATGGATGACAATCTGCTTGTACTTCTCTGCATTGTGGATTTCATTAATTCTGACCGGTTCACTATTGCAGCCCCAAACCTGCAGGGAACCTCAACCTTCATTGTTGGCTGCAGACACTCACCCATATAGTGCTCTTTAGTTCTTCTACAGACCGTCTGCCTCCTGTTTGAGCATAACATTTCAAGTTTTGACTCATCAGTCCTGAGCGCTTGCTGCTGCTGTTCAGCAATCCAGTCGTTGTGCTTTTGTGCTTAGACGAGTCTCTTGGCTTTGTTTCCACTTTAGAAGAATGCCCTTTTTGGCAGCAGCTCTTCCATGAGGACCACTTCTGACAGTACTTCTCCAGACTGTAGTGGGTTCCAGTGGTTTCTGTCTGTTTGGAGCTGGTAATGGTGCTGGATTTCTTCCGACTTAGAAGGGTCATCGGTTTGATGTATCTCTCGTGTGCTACAATCCATTTCTGTGGTTGACCTCTGATTCTGGTCCTCGACTTTGCCCATTTCTTTGTGCTTCTTCAAACGAGCTTGGACAGCACATCTTGAAATTCCTGTCTGCCATGAAATTTCTGCTGGGGAGACACCTTGTGTCTTGTTGCTATGCCCAGTCTTGCCATTCTGGTTCAGTTAATTAGTTTAGTTCATTAAAGTCATTTTGTCATTGATAGCACCTGTTTGTTATCTTTGTTTAATCTTGCACTGGCTATTTGTACCTACAAAGGAATCAATTTTTTTTTTGAAACGTCGTCTATTACTTAATATCACACACAAAAAAATGCTGGTGAACACAGCAGGCCAGGCAGCATCTATAGGAAGAAGTACAGTCGACGTTTCAGGCCAAGACCCTTCCTGAGGACTAACTGAAAGAAGAGATAGTAACAGATTTGAAAATAGTGGGGGGGAGGGGGAGATCCGAAATGATAGGAGAAGACAGGAGGGGGAGGGATGGAGCTAAGAGCTGGAAAGTTGATTGGCAAAAGGGATATGAGGCTGGAGAAGAGAGGATCATGGGACAGGAGGCCTAGGGAGAAAGAAAGGGGGGAGCCCAGAGAATGGGCAAGGAGTTATAGTGAGAGGGACAGAGGGAGAAAAAAGAGAGAGAGAAAAAAAGGAAAAAAAACAACAATTAACACAAATCATAATTATTAATAACATAATAATAAATATTATTATTCCCCCCCCCTTTTTTCTCTCTTTTTCCCCCCTCTGTCCCTCTCACTATATGAATATTTGGAAATCTAACATTTGCTCTTTTCTTCTGATACACGAATGCATAAGACATAAAGTCGGAAACTAAATCTATATAAAACTCCAGGCCATGTAAGACTTTTGTACAATACTGCAAAATATAGTGAGGTAGCGCTCCCAAGTTCATTGTCTATTCAGAAATTTGATGGTGGATGGGAAGAAACTGCTCCTAAAACATTGAGTCTTTGTCCTCAGACTCCAGTACCTCTTCCCTGATGGTGATAATGAGAGGAGGGAGTGTCCTCAGGGTCATAGTGGAGAAAAGAATGTAGGTACCTTGCAAAGTGATCGCCCATCCTGCGTTTGGAGGTGACGACATGCATCTAAGCTACTCTGCAGTTTTAGATCTTGAGCTGCCTTTGAGACTGCTGCTCCTGGGAAATGCCGACAGAGCTGGGACCTCTGTCGCACACGTCCATGACCTAAGAGGTTTTGCTGCTTTCAGTAGTGGGATTCAAAACCGTGCAGAAACTGGGAAGAAAAAATTGCACCACCTTCTTTCTACCTATTTTAGGATGGGAACCATAACAATGTCGGGAGCCCCTTTGCAAAGGATTTTCTCTCTAAGATGGAAGATGGTACCTTGCGGGCAAGCTCCGATGCAACAAATGCAACCAGGGCACTGGAAATCAACAAGATGATCTCCTTCTGGCGCAACGCCCAGAAAAGAATTGGGTAATGGTCATTTTCTATATTCTGTTTTGTTCAAGTCATTGATTCCATGTGTTTGTGTGTGTGTGTTATACACGCAAGCTACAGACAGAATGGCTCTAGAAAAGGTGGTTAGAAAACTGCAGAATCAGAATTAGGTTTATTATCACACACATGTCATGAAGTTTGTTGTTTTGATGCAATAGAACAATGGAATGCATAAAATATGCTATAAATTATAATATGTAAAAACTACATCAGTAGTGCAAAAGAGAGCAAAAATAATGAGGTAAATCACAAACAAGAGGTAGTCTGCAGATGGTGGAAGTCCAGAGCAACACACACAAAATGCTGGAGGAACTCAGCAGATCGGGCAACATCTATGGAAAAGAGTAAACAGTTGATGTTTGAGGCTGAGACCCTTCTTAAGGACTGAGAAGGAAGGGGGAAGATGCTAGAATAAAAAGATGGAGGGGAGGGGAAGGAGGCTGGCTGGAAGGTGATAGGTGAAGCCAGGTGAGTGGGTAAGGTCAAAGCAGGAGAAGAAAGAATCTGATAAGAGAGGAGAGTGGACGGTAAGAGAAAGGGAAGGAGGAGAGGACCCGGGGGAAGTAATGGACAGATAGGTGAAAGGACAGAGTGGGGAATAGAGAAAGGGGGTGGGTGGGGGGGTGAGAAATTTGTTCACGGGAAGGAGAGATCGATATTAATGCCATCAAGTTGGAGGGTACCCATACAAAACATGAGGTGTTGTTCCTCCACCTGAGGGTGGCCTCATCCTGGCACAGGAGGAGGCCGTGGGTTGACATGTCGGAACGGGAATGAGAATCAGAATTAAAATGTTTGGGAATGGGGAATTCCTGTTTGCGGTGGATGGTGCAGAGGTGCTTGACAAAGCAGTCTCCCAGTTTATGTCTTGCGAATGTAGAAGAAGCTGCATCGGGAGCATCCGACACAATAGACAAACCCAGCAGAGTCGCAGGTGAAGTGTTGCCTCAACTGGAAGGACTGCTTGGGGCCCTCAATGGAATTGAGGGAGGAGGCATCTGGGCAGGTGTACTACTTAGGCCACTCACAGGGGTAAGTGCCTGGAGGGAGATTAGCAGAGAGGGACGAACGGACAAAGGAATTGAGGAAGGACTGATCCCTGCGGAAAGTGGAGGGGAGGGAGGTAAAGATGTAGGTTCATGGATCTTTCAGAAAGCTGAGAGCAGAGGTGAAGAAGCTGTTCTTAAAGTGTCGTGGATGTGCCTCCAGGCTGCTGTATCTCTTCAGCCAGGAAGAGGTTTCTATAGAGACATGAGTGCCATCTCTAAATGCCTGCATTTTAGGAACCCAAGTATATCCCAGTGCCTGCTCTCTCCGGCTCTGTGGGCTAAAGAAGCTGACGCAGCCTCTGTCGTAGAGCATGGAGATGGCTTGAGCTTCTTAATGTAGCAGGGTGTGGCATACCACAGTGTTGGAAATTTTATTTCTGAGCGACAGCCGACAAGTCGAAACAAACTCAAACCTCATGATTGTTTTCACATTATTACCGACTCTCAGGGCCTGCAGCTCCTGATATTGCGTCCTTATCATAACACTGCCTTTGGTATTTCTGAGACATAGGGACTTTTCTACAGGTATCCTCCATCCCGGTAAATGCACTACGTTTTGCAATGAAGTAATGCAAACTTTTGATTTTCTTCTGCAGTTCTCAGATGGTTGTGATGTTAAAGAAAAGTGAATTACCTCGAACAGTCACCAGGTGTGTATATTGATGATTATCTATTCTATTTTATTTAGAGAATCAACATGGAATAGACCCTCTTGGCCCAGAAAGCCACACTGCCCTGTAACCCACCTGTTAACACGAGCCTAATTACGGGACAATTTACAATGACCTACGAATCAGTACGTCTTTAGACTGTGAGAGAAAACTCACACATTTCGCAGGGACATTTCACACATTTCAAACTCCTTATAGCCAGCACCAGAATTGAACTCTGAATTTCAGAATGCCCTGAGCTGTAATTGCATTGCACTACCATGGCGCCCAATCACCAACGTATCACCAATCCTTTTACGATTTTGATTCCCTGTTGGAGTCTGTTCAGATTCCTGTTTTTCATTTTGTCACTGACGAACCTCCTGCAACTAATAAAGTGGCCACTGTCGCCCTTTCAAGATTCGATGCGTTGCGCTCTTCTGCACACCACTGTTGTCGAAGAAGAATTTCTTAACTCTGAGTGGAGTCATCGGGACGCCGTCATGACGGTGTTTTTTTTTTAGCAGGCTTTCTTCTTTTTATGAGGTCGAATTGCTCGCTCGACGCTCAACCCAGCACAGATGGAAAGCATGCAAGGGAGCCGACTGGATTCGAGCTCAGGAGCCTTTGCTCTAAAGTCTGGTGCTGATGCCACTATGCCACCAGCTAGCCTACACCACTGCTGTAACAGTTGCTGTCACCTTCCTGTCATCTTGAATTGGTCTGGCCATTTTCCTCTGACCTCTCTCATTAACAAACTGTTTTGGCCCACAGAATTGTTGTCACTTTTTTTTTCTTCTGTGCATCATTCTCTGTAAACTCTAGAGACTGTTGTGCATGGAAGTCCCAGGAGATCAGCAGTTTCTGAGATACTCAAACCACCCTGTCTGACACCAACAATCATTTACAATCAAAGTTACTTAGATCACATTTCTTCCCCAACTGATGTTTGGTCTGAGCAACAATTGAACCTCTTGATCACGTCTGCATGCTTTTAAGCATTGAGTTGCTTCTACGTGATTGTCTGATTAGAATATTTGTATTAACACTGTGTGTATTTCACAAGGGAGCTGGTTCTACTTGAACTTTTTTCATGTGTGCACAAACTAACTCTCCAAGTGGTGTGGATCTGAATCTACTCCACAGAGGAAGGGGAGAAATAGGAACGGAGAAACAGGCCTGAAGTAGAATATAGAAGGTGACTGGCTCCCGACCACTGGAGACTTGCGCTGTGCACAGCAAAAGTTTGTGACTTCTTAGTGCTAGTAGGTATTATAAAACCACTGATCATTTTGCATTTCACAACTGCAGACATGGAACTTTTGAAGAAGAAGTTGCTCATGGAGCCATTTTACCACAGGTGATCACTGCTGGCACAGTGACCCGACGGGCAGTCGAACCAACCTGGCTCACGGCCAGCAATGCACGGGTATGTGAGAGTAACACACAATATCTGGAATACTGTCATTCGTTTAAACAATATAAATGATTTATCATGCCACATTGGAAAGGTAATGGCTTGATGCAAGACTACAGAGTGATCTTTATTGAGCATTTGACATTTTCTTTCACTGAGTTTGCCTAAAACTCTTGATATAAGTATGAAATAGCTTGATTTTGTGTTGATTGGTATTAATGAGAGCACAGTACTTTCTCCTATCTCTCTTCTGTCAACTAATTGCAATGCAGATTAAATACTGCGAGATATAACAAATTAAGGCAAAGTTTGTAATTTGTTAAAGGCTTTCTACTCAACCTCCTCCCCTCCCCTGGCGCTTTCCCCCTTCCTTTCCAGTCCTGAAGAAGGGTCGTGGCCCAAAACGTTGATTGTTTATTCATTTCCATAGATGCAGCCTGACCTGCTGAATTCCTCCAGTATTTTGTGTTTCAGCTTTTTCTTATTGCTCCTGGCCAGCCCAAGCTCTGTATTTTTTAAAATATTTTATTTATTTCGAGATGCTCTGCAGAACAGGCACTTCCAGACCAACAGGCCACATAGCCCAGCAACCCACCTATTTAACCCTAGACTAATATCAGGACTCTTTACAATGACCAATTAACCTACAAACCCCATTTCCAGAAAATTTGGGATATTTTCCAAAATGCAATAAAAACAAAAATCTGTGATATGTTAATTCACGTGATCCTTTATTTAAATGACAAAAGTACAAAGAAAAGATTTTCAATAGTTTTACTGACCAACTTAATTGTAGTTGGAAATGGGGTTTTCTGGAACTTTTCTGGAAATGGGGTTTGTACTAACACAATTGTGTTTGGACTCTGGAGGAAGCTAGAGCACCGGAGAAAATCTACAAGGTCACGGGAAGAACGTACAAACTGGAGTTGAACTACTGTGATAGCATTGTGCTAACTGCTACACTACTGTGGGGCCCTCTTGTGGTTGTAGAGTTGGATATTGCTATTTTCTCTCAAATGTATCACAGCCTGCGATTTAGTTTACTAGCAGAATCAGAATCAGGTTTAATATCACATGCCTATGTCATAAAATTTTATGTCTTTGCGGCAGCAGTACTAGCAATACATAATGTATTGAGGACATGAGTTGAGAGTTAGGGGGCAAAAGTTTAGGGGTGACACGAGGGGGAATTTCTTTACTTTGAGTGTGGTAGCTGCATGGAATAAGCTTCCAGTAGAAGCGGTAGAGGCAGGTTCGATATTGTCATTTAAGGTAAAGTTGGATAGGTATATGGACAGGAAAGGAATGGAGGGTTATGGGCTGAGTGCAGGTCGGTGGGACTAGGTGAGAGTAAGCATTCTGCACGGACTAGAAGGGCCGAGATAGCCTGTTTCCGTGCTGTAGTTGTTATATGGTTATATAATAATAGAAAACAGCTGTGAGTTACAGTATATATATATATATATATAAAAACAGTTAAGTTAGATAAGTAGTGCAAAAAATAGAAACAATAAGTAGTGAGGTAGTGTTCATGGGTTCAATTCCCATTCAGAAATTGGATAGCAGAAGGGAAGAAGCTGCTCCTGAATTGCTGAGTGTGTGCCTTTCAGGCTTCTGTACCTCCTTCCTGATAGTAGCAATGACCTGGATGATGGGGGTCCATAATATAATGATGGACACCACCTTTTTGAAGCATTGCTCCTGGATGCTTTGGAGGCTAATGCCCATGATGGAGCTAAGCTTACAACTCTCTGCAGCATATTTCAATCCTGTGCACTAGCCCTCCCCATCAATCTATTCCATAAAATATTTTTGGGCCTGATGACTTCTCCAGGGCATTAACCCATTTGAATCCAGTGCTCCCCAGTCCTTGCCACACATGCCACTCTATAGCAATCAGATTTATTTAATCACATGTACATCGAAACATGCATTGAAATGCGTTGTTTGCATTAACCAATGCAATGTGGATCTGCAAGTGTTGCCACGCATTCCGGCACCAACATGGCATGCCAACAATAAAGGGTGGTTATTGAGGTTCAGGGCATTTTGCCTTCCTGCTGGAAGGTAATACAGATGAGTAGACTTCTCTTTGTCTTTCTCACTCTCCATTTTCATTGATGAAAAATAGGTTACTGGCTCACAGTTGTCCATTTTACACTATTGTCTGAAATAACTGGGTACATCTGTACAGGATCTTTAACATGGTCCTGCCAGTGTGCTTCGTGGTTAAGTTTGAAACAAAGACACAGTAAGGATATATTAGCAAACACGAGGAAATCTGCAGATGCAGGAAATTCAAACAACAACACACACAAAATGCTGGTGGAACACAGCAGGCCAGGCAGCATCTATAGGGAGAAGTGCTGTCGACATTTTGGGCTGAGACCCTTCGTCAGGATATATTGGGCAGCTTGCTCA
The DNA here is from genome assembly GCF_030144855.1 of Hypanus sabinus. Lineage (NCBI taxonomy): Eukaryota > Metazoa > Chordata > Chondrichthyes > Myliobatiformes > Dasyatidae > Hypanus > Hypanus sabinus. Next base: position 32,352,821 of record NC_082733.1, on the reverse strand, counting down.
AAGAGGTAGTTCGCAGAGGCAAATTAATAGAGGAAAGAGAGGCAGGACGGATATAAAATATTTAGGGGCTGAATAGCTACAAGACTGCAAATGTTGAAGCAATTAAAATAAGAAATGTACAAGAGGCTTGAATTGTTGGAGTAAAAGATCTTTGAGGGTTTGTATGAGATTACTGGGAAAGATGGGGTGAGATCATGGAAGGATTTGGAAGTTGCCATGTAAATTTTAATATTGAGCTGTTGCTGATCTTGGAACGTGCGTAGGTTGGTGACTGCAGGAGCTGACGTGAGTTAGTATCCAGGCAACAGAGGGTTGGTATCTTCACAGAGGGTGCAAAGTGGAAGTCTGGCCTAATTTGCACTGGAATTGGAGAAAGGCAAAACAGCTAAACCCAATGTGTTGACATTCACGCAAGTCTAGGAGAGTAACTAAGTAGTCACACTGAGATTGCTGCCTGGTTATTCTCTGTCCCTAGCTCAGTGTGGCATCCACCATTAAAGACTCTCATCATCCACAACCTGGTCTCTTCACATTACTACCATCAGTAAGGAGGTACAGGAGCCTGAAGACGAACACTGAACTGTCTGTTGATAGTGCAAAGAGACAGCAAGTCTTTCTGCACTGTCAGTTAATATATATATATTCAATTTACACTATTGTATGAAATGTTTATATTTTTATTGTAATGTATAGTCTGGGTGGCAGGTACAGATATGTCTCTACCCAAGGAGGTGTAAGGTGCTCCTTGCCTCTGCTAGCCTGCAGGTCACCCTTGGGCAAGGTGTAGCACCTGCTTAGCCCCCTGATCAGGATCACGTGAAGCCATGGTGGTGGATGGTCGTATGAGCAGCCAGTGCGTATCACAATTCCTGGTTATGCGAGCATTGATGTCACGTACCAATACTCTTGTAGAGTATTGGTAATGGCTGGGGTCACCTGCCTTGGAAAGATACTGCCCAGTAGAAGGCAATGGCAAACCACTTCTGTAGAAAAATTTGCCAAGAATAGTCATGGTCACCATGATCACCCACATCATACAACATGTGTAATGATGCTGATGATTTAATTTATTGTACTTTTTAAGTACTGCACTATATTGCTGTAGAATAAGAAATTCTGCGACGTATTTCAGTGATAACAAACCTGATTCTGATTCTAAATTGACCCTAACCAGCTCAGATAATTAAGTTGATAAATATTTGGAATGAAGGTGTCCTGGTCAAACCAGTGAAGGGGCTCGATCACTGTGATGTCATCATGGGAGCAGACATTTCACTGTTAGTTCTATGTGGAGTGTAAATGGATTTCTTTCCTTCCCTTCCTGCAGCGTGATCGAGTAGGAAGCGAATTGAAAGCCATGGTTCAGGTACCACCCGGATACCACCTGGTCGGGGCAGATGTTGACTCACAAGAGCTGTGGATTGCTGCCATTCTTGGGGAAGCCCATTTTGCTAAAATACATGGTGAGGAACTTGGGCCCAAATTTGGGTTACACAGATCAAACTTCAGGTTTCGATTTCATTCACATAACTTTCTGACCAAGGAAGCACTGTCAGAAGATCTGTTTCATGCCTGGATGTTATTTTTGCTTGGTTTAAACTCTCCCACAATCAGCTTTCTCCATCTTTCTATCTTACCTCCCATCATATTGTAATATTTACTATAATTTGAGATGACTTTATCTTCTTGCTCCATTATGAGTACATGTGCTTTCATTCTTTTGTTTAGAATAAGTTATTTCTTCTCTCCCTCCAGTCTCTTCTACTTAAGTCCATCTTTATGACAAAACTTTAATTCACTCAAAATATTGGCCCAGCTTCCATTTTCCATTGATCTTGTTTTGTAGTGCTTTGGTATGTCTATGTTGATGATGCTACATAAATATAAATTTTTGAAGTCTTTTTTTCAAAAGTGATCTGCTTTATATGTACTTGTCTAGACTGATTTAAAAAAACTGTGCTAATGAAGAGTTTAAATGAAGAGAATTCATAAAGAAGGGCTGGTTCAGTCAGTAGGTATTTATAGCACTGCTTCCAATTTATCTCTAAATTAATCTTTTCTTGGAAATGCAGTACTGTACAAAGGTCTTTGGCACATATATTGCCAGGGTGTGTAAGACTTTTACACAGTACTGTATGATTCAATGTGGAACAGAGAGCAAATGTGTAAATCTGGTGGGAGCAAAAGATGTTGGGAATGGTGAGGGTGGAATGCCACAGGAGGGGTGTGGGACAGGTGGTAGAGAAGAGTACCAGGGTGGTGGGGAGGGGCGGATTGGGTACCGATACACCCAACAAGGACATTTGATTTCCGAACAATTGGTTTGTTGACCATTACAGGACGTCACTACGATGCTCCCCTCTCCCTTCTCCTTTTCCCAACCATGGTTCCCCTCTCCCTGGCCCCTTTCCGCTCTCAGTCTACAACAGTAACCCACATCAGAATAGTAAACCCACATGTCATGAAATTTGTGTTTATTTTTTTGTGGCAGCAGTAAAGTGCAATACAGTACAAACGGGCAGCATGGGATAAATTCACCACAAGCATTCCAGTTTATTTATTGAGATACAGTGCAGAATCGGCTCTTTGAGCCACACTGCCCAGCAACCTCACGATTTATTCCTACCCAGATCACGGGGCAATTTACAATAATCAATTAACCTACAAACTAGTACATCTTTGGACTGTGGGAGGAAACCACAGCACCTGGAGGAAACCCGTGTGGTCAGGGGGAAAACCTATAAACTCCTCACAGGCAACGGCAGGAATTGAACCCAGGTTGCCTAAACTGTAAAGCATTGTGCTAACCACTACATTACCATGCCGCTGTTCAAGGAGTTCATCCCCACTCTCTATGCAACAATTTGAATGGGCAATAAATGTTGGTCTTGTTAATGACACCCACATTTTATGAATGAATAAGAACAGATAAGCTTTTATTAGGTTATAAGAAATTGAATGGGATATGACTGTAGTTACTGGTGTGCAGTAGAATGAGGGGAGATCTTACTGAGGTATACAAAATTATGAAGGGTACAGGTAAGATGAATGCTTGCAGCTATTCTTTCCTCATTTGGGTGAGACTAGAGCTAGGAATCAAAGGTTTAGGGTGAAAGATGAAATATTTAAAGGAATTTCTTCAGGTGAAGGTTGTGGGAGTGTGGAACGAGCTGCCAACAGATGTTATAGATGCAACTTCAGTTTAAGAGAAGTTTGGATAGGTTTATGGAATGGAGGGCTGTGGGTAGATGGACTATGAGAAGACCAGGCTGGCATAAACTGGAATAGCCAAGGGGCACGTTTCTGTGCCGTGACTCCATGCCTCTCCCTCTAGGCTGCACTGCATTTGGCTGGATGACGCTTCAGGGGAAAAAGAGCAGTGGTACAGACCTGCACAGCAAGACAGCTGCGATGGTGGGCATCAGCAGAGAGCACGCCAAGGTTTTCAATTATGGACGTATTTATGGGGCCGGGCAGCCATTTGCAGAACGGCTCCTCTTGCAGTTCAACCACCGACTGACACCTCAGGAAACAGCAAAGAAAGCACGGCAGATGTATGCAGCTACCAAGGGCATACGAAGGTTAGCTCTTTGTGTTCCATTTTCTCTCAAGCTACTTAATCATATAAGGAGAAAATAGCCAGTTGAAGTGACACGTGTTAGTGCTTTGACATTGCATAAAGCAGTGATTTCCAGTGACAGCATTAAGTATTTCTTGGGTGGTTGTCATTATGTCACTTGATGTTTTTTTTCTCTTTCCTTAAACCAATGCATTGTTGATAATTTTGAATGTGATTTTTTTTTCTTTTCTTTTTACTCATTTCTCTTGCAAAAAATTGTCCATAGCAAGCTCACCCAAATAGTTCTGATGTTAGCTGAGGGAAACGTACTAACCTAGGCCCTAAGCCTTGGCACTGGATTATGTGGGAACTCTTGCGGGTTGTCCCCAGCAAATCCTTGCGTTACGTTGGTTGGTAACGTGAACAATGTGTTTCACAGTATGTTTCAATGCACATGATAAATAAATTGATCTGAATCTGAATCCTCGAACTGCAATTTAAGAATATGCTCAAGAAAGTCTGCAGATGCTGGAAGTCCAAAGCAACACACACAGGATGCTGGAGGAACTCAGCAGGCAGGCAGCATATACAGAAATGAATAAACAGTTGATGTTTCGGGCCAAGGCCAGGACTGATGATAATATGTATTTAATAAAGTAAAGTATACATTAAGTATATTTGTAATTTTCTCTGGCATAATAAGCCATTTATGAATCCAAGATTCAGCTAAAAATGAGGAGTCAGTGGTCAAGGAGTTCCCACAATCTCATTACAACTGAGTATTATTTAAAAAGTCTCAACTTAACTGATTAAACTTGTTTTACATCCACTGTTTTGATTTAAACCAGGTGTGTGCTTTCAGAAGATGGCGAGTGGCTGGTGAAGGAATTGGGCATCTCCGTGGAGAGGGCAGAAAACGGAACAGTCTCGAGTGCAGATGCAAAGAAAATCCAAAGGAAGGCTGCAAAAAGGTCAGTATGCTTTATGAAATTCCTAACCCATATAACAAGATAAAAATAATCAGATATAAATGTATCTTATGAGCTGTCTGCATCATTTTGTATGGACTCAGTGGATGCCATTTGAACCTTTCTTTCCCCGATGATTCCCAGTGGATTTGCACATGAGCCACGAGAGCCTGATTGACAGTCGTGTATTGACCAACAGCATGGCACTGATGCTTCTTGGTTTCATCTTCACCTTTTAGTTGCTCTCTAGCGGAAGACAGTGAGGATGAAGCTGTGAGATAGGATTATCCCAGCTTTGCTGCAGGAATTGAAATTCCAATTAAAATACAAACATTGAACCAGTGCGTTAGTCCCTTCAGTGACTGAAATCAATAACTCACCCGCTGCAAAGAGCAGTTAGAAGCTGAGGGTCCTGCAATGCGTGGCTTTCTATCTGATGCTTAAAGCTTTTCCATCTGCAAGGCACACGTCAGGAGAGTGTGATGGAATCTTCTTCACTTGTCTGAATGACTATTGGGAGATGACACCATCCAGAACAAAAATAGAACCCTGAACTTACCATAATACACGAGATTCTGAAGATGCAGTGTTGGCGCATGGCCCAGTGGATAAGGCATCGGCCTAGTGATCTGAAGGTCACGGGTTCGAGCCTCAGCTGAGGCAGCGTGTTGTGTCCTTGAGCAAGGACACATTGCTCTGTGACGACACCGGTGCCAAGTTCCTAGTGCTCTTCCCTTGGACAACATTAATGGTGTGGAGAGGGGAAGGCTTGCAGCTTGGGCAACTACCTGTCTCCCATACAACCCTGCCCAGGCCTGTGCCCTGGAAACCTTCCAAGGCGCAAATCTGTGGTCTCACAAGACTAACGGATGCCTATTTCTGAAGATGCTGTGAGCTCCGTCCTGTTGAAGGGTCTCCACATGAAACCTTGATGCTGCCTGGCCTGCTGAGTTCCTCCATCACCTTTTGTGCCTTACCTTAACATGTTGTCCACATAATGCCACCTCTAACACTTGGAAATGTTAGCTGTTTTGTGGACAAAGTTGTTGCCTCATTATAGGAAGGATGTGAAAGCTTTAGAAACAGTGCCTGGGGTTACCAGGATGATGGCTGGATTAGAGTTCAAGTCTTCAGATGAAAGGCATGCCCACTGGACTTGGGGCTTCTTTCTTTGGATTGAAGGAGGATGAAAGGTGATGATAAAAGTGTATAAGATGATAAGAGGCATGGATAAACTGGACACTCAGTACCTTTCTCCCGGGGAAGAAATGCCTAATACAAGTGGCGGTAGTGGTTGTGGGGTCGGATACTGGGTGGAAGTGTTGATCATTCCATTACTTTCCCCAACCCTGGAAAGGGTTGAGCAGAGTAAAAGAGATCCTTCATGATATTGCTGGCCTCTTTCTGGCACATACTGCTGTTCACTCTGCTGACCCACGACTGTGCTGCAACATACAGCTCGAACCATATCATCAAGTTCGCTGATGACACCACCGTGGTGGGTCCTATCAGCAAGAACGATGAGTCAGCTTACAGAGAGGAGGTACAGCGGCTAATGGACTGGTGCAGCGCCAATAACCTGTCTCTTAATGTGAACAAAAGAGATGGTTGTTGACTTCAGGAGGGCATGGAGCAACCACTCCCTGCTGAACATCGACGGCTCCTCGGTAGAGATCGTAAAGAGCACCAAATTTCTTGGTGTTCACCTGACGGAGAATCTCACCTGGTCCCTCAACACCAGCTCCATAGCAAAGAAAGCCCAGCAGCATCTCTACTTTTTACGAAGGCTGAGGAAAGTCCATCTCCCATCCCTCATCCTCATCACATTCTACAGGGGTTGTATTGAGAGCATCCTGAGCAACTGCATCACTGCCTGGTTCGGAAATTGCACCCTCAGATCGCAAGACCCTGCAGCGGATAGTGAGGTCAGCTGAGAAGATCATCAGGGTCTCTCCTCCCGCCATCACTGACATTTACATTACACGCTACATCCGCAAAGGAAACAGCATTATGGAGGACCCCATGCACCCCTCATGCAATCTCTTCTCCTTCCTGCTGTCTGGGAAAAGGCTCCAAAGCAGTCAGGCTCTTACGACCAGACTATATAACAGTTTCGTTCCCCAAGCTATCAGACTCCTCAATACCCGAAGCATGGACTGACACCTTGCCCTACTGTCCTGTTTATTATTTATTGTAATGCCGGTACTGTTTTTGTGCACTTTATGCAGTCCGGTGTAGGTCTGTAGTCTAGTATAGCTTTGTTTTTTTTATTACGTAGTTCAGTCTAGTTTTTTGTACTGTTTCATGTAACACCATGGTCCTGAAAAACGCTGTCTCATTTTTACTATGCACTGTACCAGCAGTTATGGTCGAAATGACAATAAAAGTTGACTTGACTTGATGGTGCAGGGAAAGAGGGGATTAAAAGCTGTGAGAATTGATCCTAGAAGATTCTTTCCAATAGTGAAAAGAAATGCAAAGCCCAAAGTCAAATTTGATTTTAAGGGTATAATATAAATTCTGTGAACTTACTGCACCATGTGATAGTTACTCTTCAATAATAAAACTGCTGATCTTGGATATGACCTTTGGCTGAGGCAAACAAGAAAAAGCTCTTAGATTTAGCTATAATACTTCTGCAGTTCCTGATTGGATTCATGAAACATTTGGTGAGGAATTGAAATTAAATCCCGTTATATACATCCAGTGGCAGGGGTTGGGAAGCAGGATCGGCTTAAAAACTGCACTGGACTAACAAAGGAAAGGCAACGTAGTGGTTGAGTTCCTGTACTTGCAGCCAGAGTCCTGAGCTGTTGATTGAAAGCCACAAATTCAAGTCCCTCCAAAGTAGCTGGAGAAGCAACAAAATGGAAATCTGGAACTTAATGTAAGGCTAGTCTCCGTAACATTAACTGGGATTGTTGTAGAAGTCCATCTGATTCACTAATGTCTTTCATGGAAAGAAATCAGCCGTGCATTGTTGGTCAGGTGTAAATGAGATTCCAGACCACAACTCACCTCTCTATATATGTGGGCACTTGGGAGTGTCGTGAGCAGTGTTGGACCCCTATCTAAGAAAGGATCTGCCAGTATTGGAGAGGGACCAGAAGAGGTTCAAGATAATGATCCTGGGAGTGAAATGGTTAATATATGAGGAACATTTGATGGCTCTAGGCCTGTATTTTCTGGAGTTTCAAAGACTAAGGGAGGATCTCATTGTAACCTACCGAATATTGAAATGCCTAGACAGAGTGGATGTGGAAAGAATGTTTCCCATAGTGGTGGAGCCTAGGATCAGAGGCCACAGCCTCAGAATACAAGGACGTCCCTTTGAACAGAGATGAGGAGGAATTTCTTTAGCCAGAGGGTGGTGAGTCTCTGGAATTCATTGCCACCGACGGCTCTGGAGGCCTAGTCATTGGGTGTATTTAAACCAGAGGTTGCTAAGTTCTTGATTAGTAAATGTGTCAAAGGTTACGGGGCAGAAGTTAGGAGAATGTGGTTGAGAGGGTAATAAATCATTCATAATGGAATGGCGGAGCAGACTCAATGGGCCAAATGACCTAATTCTGTTCCTATATCATATAGTCTTATGGGCAATACCAGCCGTGTCTATATCATATGGTAAATTATTAACATTTTTGAATGACTATAAAAGTACTTTTAATATTAAACTGTATAGATCAAAAGGCGCTAAGTGGAATGTTGTGAAACGGCGAGTCTGGAGTGGAGGCACAGAGTCTGAGATGTTCAACAAACTGGAATACATCGCCACGTCACCTCGCCCCCGCACTCCAGCGTTAGACTGCTGTATCAGCAGAGCTCTCGAACCAAGTGCAGTAGGAAATGAGGTATTGGCTACCTTTTCAGTGCCACTTACTCTCTTAAAGGTTTGATATAGCAACATCTAAATAATGAGATAAAGCAGAAATGGGATTCCTACATTTAACTATTTAACTTCTCCCATTCTCCAGACATTAAAGCCCAATCTAAGAACCACCAAGATATACTACCCTGAACTGATTTGGCTCCTGCTCATTGCATTCGTGAGGGCATTGTCCATTGTAGACTTGTCTCTTTCCAGGTGTTTTCGTAGTACAATGTGCACAAAATTGGAAGTGCAAGTTTGTAAAGCGTGCAGGAATCATAGAAAGGTAGATGTAAGACCACAGATTGTGTCAGTTAAATACACAACCCAATCTCAATTTCCTGGGTTGGGTCCATAATCTGCAGGTCACAACTCTTTAAATACACTCTTGGGTATTATAAATGCAAAATTTCTCCTCTAATACTTCTACCAATTAAATTAAACTTAATACCCTCTTCCCACTAATTTTTGACAACTTTTTTATAGGGAAATAAAGCCCTTTCTAATTTTATAATCCTCCCCAAGCTGATTGACCAGCTTTGTAAATTTCTTTAAGAATCTGAGAAAAATATAACAGTACATTTCTCTAAAAAAAAATCTTTGTCTTATTCAGGGGACAGTGTGACTTTTTTTGAGTGTTTACATTGCTAACCTTTATGTCAATTAAAAATGTAGACACTTGCTCTCACTTTCCAACTATACCTGCTGGGCTGAGAGTCAGCAAACATATTTCATTGTGAGAGTTATTAAAATCTAATCTCCTCAAACCCAGGCTCACAAAAGAGAATAAGGAGTGAAGTCTTTTCTGGTTGTGATGCTGGAGGAATTAACAGCAAAGGGGATTTTTTAGATATCAATACTTTCAGCCAATGATTGAGGTAGTAAAGAGCACATTACCCTAAGCAAATAGTTACACTTTATTTAGTTAGTGTAGAAAGAAACCAGAGCAGTGTCTACTCATAAAAGGTTATACACCCAGAAATTGCAATAAATGGGAGATAGTTGCATATAAATTGCAAATGAAACCAGTCTCATAGCAGTAACCAATCATTTCTATTCTGGCTGACTAAATGAAACCAAAACAGAATAAAAATATATAGTATCTTCAGAAAGTATTCAACCCCAACCTTTTGATCTCATGAGTATGACAACCAGGTATTTTGATCAATTTAACTGAGAATTTTTATTTTTGAATCACATGCTCCTTTATTTCCCCATAATAGAGCTGCAAAACAGGGAAAATTGTATAAGCATGAAAAACTAAAAATTAAAAAATGGAAAAATGTCAGCCGTTCAAAAGTATTCATCCCCCTTTGTTCAGTACTTAGATGAACCACCTCTCACGGTTCTTATAGCCTGTAGTCTTTTTGGATAAGTCTCAATTGGCTTTGCACAACATGATGGAGCAAGGTTTGCCCATTTCCCCCTTGCAAAAGTTATGCCAGGCTAGTTGGGAGTGGTGGTGGTCAGCAATCTTGAGGTCTTGCCAGAGACGTTCAGTCAGGTTAAGGTCAGGACTCTGACTGGGCCACCCAGGGACATCAATTTTCTTCATTTGAAGCCACTCCATGGTTGCTCTGGCAGTGTGCTTTGGGTCGTCGTTCTGCTGAAAGACAAACTTCTTCCCCAGCTTAAGCTTTCTGGCAGAGGCTAGCAGTTTTAATGCAGGACCTCTCTGTATTTAGCAGCAGTGCCATCAGCCCTACTCATAGCATGATGCTACCTCCGCCATGTTTTACAGTAGGGATGCTGTTACCTGGCTGATGTGCAGTGTTAGATTTACGCCACACGTTAGTGCTAAGGCCAAAAAGTTCTGCTTTAGTCCCATCTGACCACAAGACTTCCCACATCTTTATGAGGTCTTCTAAGTGAATGCTTTGCAAAGTCTTTACAAGAAAGGATATGCTTTTTCTTAAAGCTGGGGCTTCTTCCTTGCCATTCTTCCATAAATATCCATTTTTGTACAAGGCCAGAGATAATGGAGTTATGAACTTCATCTCAAGTTGCAGCCACTGACTTCTGTAGCTCAGAGTAGCTTCATCTGACATTCTTCTCCAGCGACTAAGTCTAGAGGGATGACCTGACCTAGGCAGTGTGGCAGTGGTTTCATATATTTTCCACTTTTATACAGCTGACTGCACTGAGTATGTTCCAGGCCTTTTGAGATGGTTTTGTACCCTTCCTCAGATTCGAGCTTCTCTATTATTTATCATCTCCCTGACATGTCGTGAATGCTCTTTTGTCTTCATTTTTGTTTGGTCTGTTGAAAATCTATCATACTGTGGGACCTTACGGGGGGGGGGGGGGGGAGGTGTTTATTCTGATGAATTCATTGGGGAAAAAAAGGTGATTCTCTGATTTTCTACATCACCAAATTGGGTGAGTTGGTAATCTACAGTATTACACCTGAGAAAAGTTGGATTAGTAATCACAGAGGGGATGATTACTTTTTCAGTCTCAAAATTTTTGTTTTTAGTAAAGTGTTGACAGGTTTTGGAATTTTTCTTTTGATTTGACATGATGCACAATGTTTTATAAATTAGCTCAAAAACCCTACTTCAATATATTTTAAATTTGGAAAATAAGACAGTAATATGTGAAAATAATTGTGGGGGCTGAATACCTTTTCAAGGCATATGGGACGAAGTCAAGCCACTTTAACATTCTAATACTCCTTCCCCTCCACAGTTCATGACTAGCCGAGTGAACTGGGTGGTACAGAGTTCAGCCGTGGATTACCTACATCTGATGTTGGTGTCCATGAAGTGGCTGTTTGAAGAATTCGGTATTGATGGTAGATTCTGTATCAGCATTCACGATGAGGTCCGTTACTTAGTGAACAGTGAAGACAGATATCGAGCTGCATTGGCATTGCAGATTACTAACCTTCTGACACGGTAAGGGACTTTTTTCCTTTGATTTTGGGTCCGTATGCAAAACAGGATTCCTGTTGAGCTGGGTAGTTTTATTCTTGTTTTGAGTGGGAGATGCCTCTCACCACAATCCCTTGGCCACTAGGTATATACATGGAGCACTGCTTCAAGATGGCAGCACCCACCATCGTGATCTCCAGCATCCAGGCCATGCTCTATATGCTCTCACCATTGGGCAGGAGATCCAGAAGCCTTAGGTCCCTCAACACCAGGTTCAGGAAGAGTTATTACTCTCCAACAATCAGGTTCTGGAACTGGTGTGGATTCTCCAACCCACAGACTCACTTTCTAGGACTCTTTATGACTCATGATCTCAGAATTTTTTTTTATTACATGATTTGTCATCTTTTGTACGTTGGTTATGTGCCAGTCTTTCGTTGATTCAGTGGTTCCATTTAATATCAGAGAATGTATAGAAGATTACCACCTGAAATTCTTACCCTAAAGAATTAATGACAGGAAAAATGTGAGAACCCTAAAGCTCCAAATCAATTTTATTGATTTACCTTTAAATGCCTGAAAGAAAATGTATGGTAACATATGCACTTTGATAATAAGTTTTACTTTGACTGATGACCTGTTTAATACCTAAATGTGCATGTGCTATCACCAGACTTAAGTGTTATTGGGATTTACCTGAATGTTGTTACTTTTTTATAGTAAATATGAAAAATAGCCAGAGGATCATTTGCACCCATGTCACAGCTCTTTAAGAATTAGCATCTTCAAGCCAGGAAAACAAATGTGGGAGGTTTAGAAAGAGAAAATTTTAACCTTTGATCAGATATGCAGTTAATGGAATATTATGAAGTGACCTGTACTAACAATGAATCACAATTCTCTCGTTTCCAGTTGCATGTTTGCCTACAAACTTGGGATGCCGGACCTGCCACAGTCGGTGGCATTCTTTAGCACAGTGGATATCGATCACTGTCTGAGGAAGGAAGTGACGATGGACTGCCAGACACCATCCAACACTGCTGGGCTGCAGAGACGATATGGGATCCCACCAGGTACGGTTGACAGCTGTATGGATTGTATTGTGTGACAAAACATAAATTGTTTTTATGTCCAAAATAGAATAAAGAGTTTGAAGTGAGAGTGATCAGATGCCTTGAAACATAAGTGGATAGGAAAGGCAGAAAAAAATGTTGGGGTCAAAATCCAGGTAATTGTCTAATATAAGATTTTAATTGGATCTTGGGAGTTTTTGGTTACATTTAGAATCAGTAATATTATCATTGATAAGTCATGAAATTTGTTTTGCAGCAACAGTATGGTGCGATACATAAAAAAATTACTAAGTTAAGAAATGTAAGAAAAAAATAGTGTAAATAAAGAGGGCAAAATAGTAAGATAGTATTTATTTATGGGTTCATGGACCATTCAAAAATCTGATGGCACAGGGGAAGAAGCTGTTCCTAAAACATTGTGTGAGTCTTCAGACTCCTGTATCTCCTCCCTGATGGTAGTATTGAGAAAAGGGCATGTCCTGGATAGTGAGGGCTCTTCATGAGGGATGCTACTTGAGGCATTGCCTCTCTAAGTATCCTCAGTGGTGGGGAGGCTAGTGCTCATGACGAAGCTGGCTGAGTTTACAGCTCTCTGCAGCTTTTCCATTCTTCTGCATTGGCCATTTCATGCCAGTTGGTTTGCAACCAGTTAAATTTAGTGAGGTTTGTTGTTGCTGCTAGGCTTGAGAAATAAACTTTCCAACTTTAACCTGAGAGGGGAGTATTTATATTCCTAAATGCATATAAAATATGACTCTGAAAATTTCCATTTTAACAGCAGTGGACACTCAAATAATGCCGATAGTGTAGCCATTTCCGGATTCGCTGATGTGCAGTGAAGCAAAGTTGGGTTTAGTATCATGTTTGTTTCATGTCACCGATATCATCTCCATTGGACTCATTTTTAAAACTTTTAGATTAGTGTACCTTTGTTAATGACTGTTATTCTTCAACAAAGCATAAGTGTATGAGGCAAAAACCTTCGATATAAGACCATAGGACATAGGAGAAGCATTAGGCAATTTAGCCCATCAAGTCTGTTCCGCCATTCCATCATGGCTCATTGAATATCCTTCTCAACCTCATTCTCCTACCTTCTTCCCATAACCTTTGATGAATTTACTATTTGTAGTAGGCAGTTGTCAATCCCAGGGGATCATGGGTTTGTGCCTCGGGTGGACCGCGTCCTCTCCAGGGCGGGAAGAGTTGAAGAACCGGCTGTTGCCCGGGTTTGAAATCAGTTTTCCTCCTCCTAGGTGGACTGCCATGTGAGGCTGATGGACCCCACCTGCCCAAAGCACCTGGTTTGGAGGTGTCTTTTCCCCTTCAGAGACAGTTCCGCCGGCCCTGGTAGCTAAGCCACATGTGGAGGCCAAGATTTGAACTTGGTTGACAGAGGCTGTTAGAGTCGCATGCCATTTGGAGCACTTTATAGGTAGTGGGAGCTTATCCCCACTACCACCCCCGGCTATGACGACCTTAGGAACCACTTACTAGAATCATGGAAAAGCACAGCACAGAATCAGGCCCTTCAGCCCATTTGGTCTGTGCTAAGCAATTTAAGCTCCCTACTCCCATTGATCTGCACTGGGATCGCAGCCCTCCATACACCTACCATCCCTGTACTAATCAAGAACCTATTCAACTCTGGTTTAAATATACCCAATGAGGGTATATTAAGGCGTGTATACCCAAATTTACACCTAAACCTGACTCATATCCTGAAAGCAGAACAAAAGCACCCAGAACATATTCAGAAAGGCCCTAGTCACATTGACCAGAACAAACTCTGATTTGACAATCCAAAGTACAATTTTTAAGTAATTTAATTCTAAACGTTTAAGTTGACGTGTTTGCTGTAATTATTTAAAACCCTTATATACTGTTCATATTCTGTACCTTCACTGTATGGTCTAGGTCAATTTTGACCCAAGAATCCCCTCATAACAAGTGTCTATACCAAATTTTGAACCACAGATCTATTTAGAATGTATAATAGCCTATCTGACATTAATAAATGGGTGATTAATCCTTAATTAATGTTTCAGAGATCAAAAATCCATTTCAATAGATACAGGTTAAATTTGACCCAGAACAGCCTCAATGTACAAAAATCTGTAGCACCTGTACAATAGTATAACATTTTTAAATATTTTCATTTTTGTGCAATTTGGATCACTTTAGGAAAAGTCATCGAATTTTGGTTTAAAAAAAATGGCATTTAGGGTGTTTTTACTGCAGACAAATGTCAAAACGGGTCAAATTTGACCCAAATTGTATGTAAGGGTTTAAACATGCAACTTGGCAGTGCCATGAAGTTCTCTATTCCACTCAACAGGATTGCAGATCCTGTCACAGATCTAGTTCCATAGGCTGATGTCCCAGCAAATGCTTTTGGATACCATGTAGAGTCTAGCAGGGGAGAGTTTCTTCCCCTCCGTCATCAGATTTCTGAAGAGTCCAAGAACCCAGAATAATACTACCTTACCTTTTTGGGTTTTTTTCTTGCTCTACTTATTTGTTCTTGTAATTCTTAAAGTGACATAGTAAATTTCTACTGAAGTACTGTGGAGAGTATTCTAGCTGGTTGCATCACCAACTGGAATAGAGGGGCCACTGCACATGATCTGAAAAAGCTGCAGTAAGTTGTAAACTCAGCCAGCTCTATCATGGGCACTAGCCTCCCCAGCATCCAGGACACCCTGAAAAAGCAATACCTCAAGAATGAAGGCATCCTTCATTAAAGACCCGCATCACCCAGGACATGTCCTGTTATTGCTACCATCAAGGAAGAGATACAGGAACTTGAAGAGATACAATCAATGTTTCAGGAACAGTTTCTTCCTCTCTGCCATCAGATTTCTGTATGGTCAATGAACCCATAGACACTACCTTAGTATATTATTTTCCCTCTCTCTTTGCACTACTTATTTAAATTTAAAAATATATACTTATAGTAACTTAGTTTTTATGTATTGCAATGCACTGCTGCCATAAAACGACAAATTTCATGACCTAATTGTGAGCAGACGGGGAAAAAAATCTCTGGTCATGTGGGAAAACTATATTTTCTGGCACTTACATGTAACGGTGGTTGTTGGAATTGTCATTAATTCTTGTCTAAATGGATATACCTGAAAATGTAACCATTCCTGCAGCTCGGGGGAGATAATGTGGAAAATAGTAGACACAATTTTTTCTTCTGAATTACTTATGCTCAGTTGGCTGGGGTATCGAGAATCAAGGATTACTGTCTCAAAATAAGCAATAGATTCACGAGAATGATCCTGGGAACGAAAGGGTTCGTGTATGAGGGCTTTGGGCCCTTATTCACTGGAATTTAGAAGAATGAGAGGGGATCTCATTGAAACCTATCTAATACTATAGGACCTAGATCAGGGGTCAGCAACGTCTTCAAATTTCGAATTACATTTCAAAAACTAACAAACCACGGGGAGCCGCAGCACAGAGATGAAAGAGACGCATGCGGCTCCGGAGCCGCGGGTTGCCGACCCCTGACCTAGATCAATCAGATGTGGAATGTTACCTATAGTGGCAGAGCCTGGGATCACAGGGCACAGCCTCGGAATATCCTTTAGAGGGTGGTGGATCAGTGGAATTTGTTGCTTTGGATGGCTGCAAAGGTCCAATTATTGGTATATTTAAAGCGGAGGTTGTTGATCAGCAAGGGCATCAAGTTTATGGGGGAAAAGGCAGGAGAATGGGTTTGAATGGAATAATAAATCAGCCATAATGGAATGGCGGAGCGGGCTCAATGGGCTGAATAGCCTAATTCTGTTCTTGCTTCTTATTATTCAGGACTGAAACAAGAAATTTGTACGCTCAGGATAGTGAATCATTATAATTATCTTGTCAAAGAGGGCAACGAATGATTATTTAGAAGAATCAGATTGCTCAAAGCAGAATCAAGGAATATGGGGTTAGTATAGAAAAGTGAGGTAAAAGATCGGCCATCGGTGTATCGAATGACAGAGTAGGCACCAGGGCCTGAATCCCTACATTCTACTTCTGTTTATGTTGATCAAGAAAGCTTTTTTTGAGAAAATGAATTTTTGCTGGGATGGAAAAGCATTTAACAAAAATACAATCAGCAAAATTTTCATTTCAGAGTAACATTCAAATCATGCTGCAGGACAGGATTAGAGTGAAGACATTGTACAAATTTAGAAACTGGCTCTATGAAGACGAGAAAAGGCTGTTTTGAGCCAGTAGTTAATTGTGATGTGGAACATGTTACCATGGAAGAAGTCACAGAGAAAGACAACTAGACTTGTACGGAGGAAAGATCTGGGTAACGAATGGGCAGGGGAAAAAAGAATCAGTAATGTGGAAATGACCAACGGACCTAGAAATTAACATCTTTTTTTGCTCCTTCACTGGTTAGAGTAACTCATCAACATTTCACTCTAAATGCATTTTGCTAATCTGTGCATTTAAATTGAATACTTACATCCCTTCAATTCTTAGGCTGAATATGATGCACATCCATGTATTAAACAAACAAATTGCCTCCTCTGCAGGAGGGCTGCTGTTCCTCTAGTCTTCAGCGTACAAAAGAATTGACAGAGGGGCTTGTAAGAGCTGTGCAGTACCAGATGTTAATTAATTATCAGCTTTTACTCTTTGCTTTAAAAGATTAAGTGGCAGCACTTTAGTCATTATCATTTGAACCTTACAAAATATACATCTGGGTTTTTTGGCACCATCTGTGAAAAATGAATCTTGTATAAAGTTCTGGATCCTGGCAATTGGCCCATTTAACATTGCCTTGCCGTGCCTCCCACAAGCTTAGCATTTGTCAGAGTCTTTGTCAAGCTCTCAAGTAGGAGATTGATACTGACTCTATCTAAGCCCAATCTTAATCTTCCTCCTGGGTCCCCGGGATGGATAATAATTCTTTCTAATAGGTGATTATATATTAAGCCATTTAAAACTGGAATGTTACAGTGGGTACTTGAGGGAGAGAGGGGAATATCAAACCGATTTCTGCTGATTACTACTGAGTGATTTTTTTTGTTTAAAATTGCAGAGTAACTCAGTGATGATGTCCCTTGTCCTTTGCCCACCCGCTTCATCAGCTGAATGGCTTTTCAGTAGTCACAGTGCTAAGTGTTGCCATATTTCACCCCTCTCTGCCATCTAGGGAAACAGCAGCCAGGGTTATGCCTACAAGTACATGGGCTTTATGACTAATAGGGGTACTTAGAATGAATCTCATCATTCCACGTACCAGGCCAGTTAATATTGGAAGCAGACAGCTGGTTGAGGAAATTAGGTTGCTAATATGCGTGAAACTGTATCCAAACAGCACAGGACAGTGCCTGTAATATGGGAAGGATTGGCCTTTACTAGGCTTGATATAGCAAATTTCTATTTTAATTTCTTCATTAAACCAAATAAACCAAAATGTGATGCTGAATATTCAAAAATTGATTAACACAATTCCATGAGGCACGTTCATTAAAGGCTATTCAATAATTTGGAAAAAGAATTTTATTTCACGGTTATAACTACATTTTTTTTCAGACTTTGCAATAGTTTATACAGTATAATATTTGTTTTTTCCCCATCTGGCAGGAGAAGCATTAGATATTTACCAAATCATTGAAAAAACAAACGGTTCTCTTAAACGAAAGTGAGCACACAAGAAGAAATCGTTGGACTACAAAAGACAACTTCAGGAAAGCAAGAGCAGCGTTCACCCAGAATTACTTGTATGTAGTATTTCTGCAACACTAACTGTACAAACTGAAGCTTTGAGATCACCCATCAGGACCAACTTCAAAATCAGAATGGGAAATTATTCAAAGCTGATATAAGAAGGTGACAACGTTTTGCATGGTTCAGATCTTGTGATGGGTAAGAGCTTAACTTTAGTATCCTCTCTGGATGAAATATTCACCGGTGTTCTTAATTCATCTTTTTCTTTTTTTCTTCTTTGGTTCTCTGTTTTCGTCTACAGTGGTATTTGACTAAATAAGGAAAGTTTAAAAAAAAAGTTCCACTATATTAATTGTACAATATGGAAACCTCTGTTTAAATATACATGCTTCATTTAACACAAAATTTCAGTAATGCTGAAAGATTACTTCTCTCTTTCCTGTGCTGTAATTACTATAATTGTATCAGTATGAGCTATGAACAAACCACTTGGCAAATCAGTATGATTATTTCCCAGTGATTATTCATGGGTCAGGGATTAGAACCACTGGGTAGCAGTAATAACGGGGTGTATTTAAAGTCTCTTTGAACGAGCATGGTATTTGGCACATTTCTCACTGTAATTGGGTGCTCCATCCTCATTACCCATCCCTAATCAAAAGGGAATCGACTTGCACATTTAATCAAAGCATAAAAGTTCAGTTTTTTCCATTCCCACTGTGCAAAATTCCTGACCCAATATAAAATGCTCTCAATGGTTTGATTGCTTAAGATAGGAAAAAAAACCTTCTTGTATATAACCATGCTAAGGACTATTCTGGTGACTATACATGTAACAATGTTTGAAATGTTTTCCTATAAATTTCCCCTTGCAGCAGTTTTGATCATCACCTAGTCCAATTTACATTATGAAAATTAAGCAGCAAATGCTTAAAAGACGCAGCAATCCAGGCAGCGTCTGTGATAAAAGAAACAGAATTAATGTTTCAGATGTGAAGTGATAACTGTTTTTCACTCTCAAGCTGATGCCTTATTGGCTGAGTTTTGCATTTCCAGTGCCCTTTATTCAAATGAATAACTTTATTTTGGTTACCCTACAATGACTCAAGAATTATTTTAACCAAAAATATTCTGTTCTGAAACAACAGATCCATTTGCAGTCCCCTATTCCTTTCTAAAAGTGGATCTTACAAGCTCTCAACAAATTGAAAATGGGATTGATTTCCTTTCTTTTCCCTAGTAGAAAAACAAAACATTTAAATATAGCTGTCTCATGCAAGCTTAAAGGCACATTAAAAGTGCTGTCCTGGTTGCTTCCCCTCAACATTTTCCTCTTTAATTTTTCTTTGGCAATCAAAACAAATTATTTGGAGAAACCCACAGCTGCAGCCTTGGATCTTGCTTAATAGCATGTATTAACAGCAGTCTGGCGTAAACTTGGAGTGAGATGTTGCCTGAAATTAAGAGATTTTGTCAACTAATTGTGAGTAATACTGAACTGATGGAAGGTAAAGTATAAAGAGTATGTGGCAAAAACTACAAAATATTTTTCAAAACTCACCTGATCACCAGGTTCATTCTCATCCTGCTGAATACCTCCATCTTCCTGTTCTTGGAGCACTGCATCCAATGTGGCTACATTAATTCGGAAATCTCGAGATGTGCTGAGCTTCATGTACTGCATTAAGTTCACCTACAAGATGGAGAAATGCCCTCTTAGTGGAATGCAAGGTTAATCACAAAGCTGGTCAGCTGCAAAACATGACTGGACATTATAACTGGTTGACTGGTAGAAACAAGCTCACCACAGCAAGGATAGGGCCAAATAGCCACAATCATTAAATACCATAGAAAGAGAAGAATCTGCTTAGTTTACTGATTTTTATACAAGTAGTTCATTACTTCATTGATACTGTATAATAATTCAATTACCATTGCTACTTTTTGTCAAATCATTGAATGCATCAATAATCTTTACTACAAACATAAGCTTTAGATACCTTCCTTCAAATTTGCTGACAATCAACTAACTGAATAGCCCATAGTTCACCCTCAAAAGGTTGTCATTTTAAATTAGTGGATCTTCACCTCCTTGCAGTAAAACATACGTTGTTGAACTTTACCAAATGTTATACCTATTGAGTACAAAATCTATGCAGTAACCAGATTCGATGGACCAAATGGCCTAATTCCGCTCCTCAGTCTGATGGATTCAGTAGTTAGATTTGCAATAATGATGCAGTGCAGAAATGAGGGTCAGAATTGGCTGCTACAGTGCAAGAAAACAGTATCACAGACCTCCAATGCATTAGGGCAGTTAATGGCATAAATAAGTTGGGGACCCCAGCATTAGGGCTTGCTAGACGATACTTTGATCTATTGGAGCAGTTTAGAGAAAAACTATGCAGATTTCACGGAAGAAAAATTGAACACTCCATTTCTTATTAGCAAGCATATATTGTAGAGTTGTGATGAGTAAATTAAAATCAAAATCAGATGCATCGGTAATCTAAAATTTGAATAACGTAGCAAAAGATAAATCAAGACAAAGTATATCTTTTATGTCTAAATATTTGTAAGTTTTTTTGAAAAACATAGTTTAGGAATCTTCACTTAGCACATTTGGTCAGATCTTAATGCTCTTATAGGCAGAAAAATGAAAATACCACAAACTTAAAAAGCATAATTGATGAGAAAAGTTAAGTTTGTTTACTTTGGAATATCAGATTTTTAAGAGTACAAGGAGGTTTCAAAATATACCCAAGTCATTCTGCCCTGAAATGCTCATTGTAGGAAATCAAAAATCACCACTGCAATAGGAAATTTTATTCCTTCACTCAAAAGCCAATTGATTTCTAGTTTAAGTTATTATGAAAGGATATTGAGGATGATAAAAATGATTCAGGACTATTTTATTAATGGAGAGCTAAACAAATTAAGAACATAACTGGGCAATAGGTTGTTGGAGTTGGTTAAAATTGAACTGTTTAAAAAAAAGTCCTACCAAGCCTAGTGGCATTTTATTATTATTTGCAATGTGTCATGTGCTGTCATAGATAAAGATAAATTTCTCTAGGAGGTAATAGATTTAATTTCCTTCATTGTCTTATCACTACAGATTTATCTAACTTTTTAAATCAATAAAACATAGTTCATAAATTAACAGTTCAAGAATAGCCTCCTACCTTTGATTTCTTGGTAAGATGAATCAAGAATTTCTCATACTGCTCAATGGCAAATATTAGGTTGGGTACAGGCTTGGTTTCACGCAGTACTCGAGCCTGATAATAGAATGACAAGTTTTCAGTTGTTTATCCTGAGAGGCCATTGCAAAAGGTCAATGAAAGAGTAGATAATGATTACAACACAAGCTTTTACAAGCCTTTACTATTCAGTTACTGTAAATCTCAATGGTGACAGCAATTTCTAAATTAATTTCAGAAATGATAGTATTACAGTGTGCTGATGACAGAATATCTGAACTGAATTCTATTTCCACCATCTATAGAAATGTAATAATTTATTACAATAAGCATTATCCATGTTGAGATGAGTCACAAAATACAAACATTTATATCAATAAATTATTTTAAATTGTGTCATAGATACACAAGAATATACTAGCAAATGATTACTCTTATGACTCAAATTCTGATAAAACTGTTAAGCACACGAAATGAATAAGATAAACACAAAAGATTCTGTGGATGTACACACACAGAATGCTGGAGGAATGCAGTAGGTCAGGCAGCAATTATAGAAATGAATAAACACTCGATGTTTTGGGCCAAGATCCTTCAGGACTGGAGGGGAAGAGGGAAGATGTCAGAATAAGGTGGGGGAGGAAAGAGAGGAAGGAAAGAGAGGAAGGACAAGCCAGAAGGTGATAGGTGAAGCTAGGTGGAAGAAAGAAGCTGGGAGGTGATAGGTGGAAAGGTAAAGGAGAGGAGGGGGACCGGGGGGAGGTGATAGACGAGTGAGGAGAAAGAGGATGGGGAAAACAATTACCAGAAGTTGGATAAACCCATGCTCATGCCATCAGGTTGGCGAGTACCTTAGACAGAATACGAGGTGTTGCTCTTCCAACCTAAGAGTTGCCTCATTGTGTCGGAATGGGAATAGGAATTAAAATTTTGGATAGGTGAGGAGAAAAACAATCATTTGTTAAAGTAACACAAAATGCTGGAGGAAGCTCAGCAAGCCAGGCGGCTTCCGTGGTATGAGCAAACAGTTGCCGTATCGGGCCGAAATCAGGACTCCTGAGTGCTGATGAAGAGTCTTGGCCTGAAACGCTGTGTACTCTTTTCCATAGACGCTGCCTGATCTGCTGAGTTCCTCCAGCATTCTGTCTGTATTACTTTGACTGGCACATCTGCAGACTTGCTCTTATTTGCTAAAGTAGGCGAGTATGGATGGGTGAGCTGAGACAAAAATATTATTGTTCACCCTCATCCAGATTTACACCGTGTTTAGGATTTTGAAGATCTTGTACCGTTGCTGCACTAACGGCTGCCATTTCCTTCTTTTTGTCCTTTTTCTTCCCCGCACCTCCTCCAAAGCTCATCATTTCATTCTGGATATTCTGTTCAGAAAACTCAAAAAGTTAGAATGGGCAAAGATTTGTTTCTAACACTGATCTGCAGCAAATCAGTATTGAATTGAATTGAATTTCAGTTTATTGTCATTTAGAAACCACAAATGTAATGTAGTTAAAAACTGAGACAACGTTCCTCCAGAATGATATCACAAAAGCATATGACAAAACAGACACCACCAGAAAATCCACATAACGTTTGGCAATCTCCAATCCAGAGTCCGGAGAGGCTGCTGCAAATTAATATCGCACTACCATCTTATTGCATTCCCCGGAAAGGAGCTCCAAACCCATAAAACAAGACTACCCAGACACACCAAGTCAGGAGACCAACTCTACCACCCAACAAACCAAAAACTAAAGTTACAAGACGTACACAAAACCATATAGTCACATATAGTTATAGTTAACATATAATTACACCAGTGCAGACAATACCATAATTGATAAAAAGACCATGGGCACAGTAAAAAAAGTCCAAATATGTTAAAAGACTAAGTTCGAAAGAAACCACCACACAGTTTCCACAAGTTATCAGGGTCCCGATAGACTCGTCATCCCACGCCAGCAGCAGAAGGGAATACCCCGTTATGGACTTCCAAGATATTCATACACTTGCCAGAGTTTGGCAAAACAAATGAGCTTTAAACTTTGTCATTCTGCCAGGAGAAGGTGGAATGGAGTTCCCAAAGCAGTAATAATCGACATTTCATAGAGATCAAAAGCATAAATGAAGTAAAAAGAACAGCTTATTTCTAAAATACCTCTTGGATATCTACGCTGCTCTTGTTTATATTAAACAAGCTACATTAGTTCAGGTAAGTAAATTGTTTGATGTGTCACTAAAGAATTACTGCAAATTCAACCACTGCTTTGTGCCAAACTGACAAAGATCTCTGTGAGGCATAATTTTCCCTAATGCCAAGTGAAATTTCAATCCATGTTCATACTAATAATTCCCACTTGATTTCTCTTACTGGAATGTGTGTATGTATCATGTATGAGTAGAAGCAGGCTTAGTTTAATTCTCTATTTTTCTTGCCGTCTCAGTGTCTGGTTAGTGCCTGCTCCTTTCAACCTATAACTCACCTCAACCACAATATTCCTCTGAGACTGGAGTTAATCTTCAGAACTAAAGGGGAGCTTTCAATTTACAGTTACTACACTCCAGGATCAGAATTACTTAAGGCTCAATGGCTGAGCTGTAATATGCAGATAACTTTAGCATTTATACAAGCAATAAACAATATTGCCTCATATTATATATCCAAATATTAAATAACAATTTTAATGCATCAAAATTGCCAGAAAAACCAATACAACTATATACTGGAAATGAATTATTACATACCTGAACATAGGTGATAAAAGCATAGCACTGAGGTGTTAGATGTGATCCTGAAAGTTTAACCTAAAGACAACAGAACAAAGGCTTTACATCTCAAAGCATTATCACATTTTTGAGTTTCCATGAAAGTAGAAAATAGGAACTTTGGTTCTTAATATCTCATGGAGAAGGGCTACATGTTTATCTAAGGTGGCATTCCACTTTGTGGAAGGTGACATGGAGGAAATTGGGAACAGCCACTTCTATGTCTTCCTTATAATGTTCTGAAACTGACAGAACCTGAAAACAGACTGCTCCTTAACCTGGCATGTTTGTGAGGTAGAGCAGAGAATGCATAACACTCTTCCATCAGTTTTTTTTAAGTCACATTTCAAAACATCTCATGCTTTGGTTTAGTAGAATTTTGGAATGTGAACTTCAGAAGTTTTTTTTTCCCGCAGTTTATAAATGTAAACTCCTAATTGGATTAATCCTTAGATGCAAAAGAGCAGATTGTAGCTGTGATTTCCCACAACTGCCTATAGAAGGAAAGATGGAAAACACAATACAAAATCAACTGTTCCACATAAAGTTAACACAGTGAAGATGGAACCAGTGGAGAGACCAGCAAGTTTCCAGGATGCCAGCTATTTCCCCAAGGAACCATTAATAGCAGGCCGGGGACAAGTTGTCAACCTTTGCCTATGAATTGGGGCACAAGCTGGAAGTGCAAGACTATATTAAAACAAAAGGTGGATCTAAGCACTGATTGCTTGGACAAACATTCAGGTTCATTACTAATTACAGAATCCAGTAAAGTTACTGATGGATACTGGGTTGATTGATTGCTACTGGGGAATTTGATGTGATGTTAACTGGTTTGAGAATCAGTTTGGGAGAATTAATCAGGCTACCTTTTGATATTTTGTGGTCCTGTTTGGAACTGGACAGATCTATGCGGACTTACTCATACTACCCAAGTGTTAATGTAAAAAAAAAGGAACCTTAGTTGAGGTACAGGATAACTGCCCTATGACTGAGTGCAAAGATATATGAATTAACTCGTTTTTACCTCTCCACCAACTAGCACTGATCACTTGCTACATGAGAATGAGCAGTGCATTGATTTGCTGCCCTCAGGTGGCAGCACTGTTTGTAAAAAGAATGTAACATCTGATATTTTCAGCAACCGAACCTTGCACTTAATACATAGAATTTGTTCTTTTGTTTATACTTGTGCATTAAACATCAGGAAATACCGCACATTTCATTGGGGGATGGGGTCTTGTCTTCATTATTTACCAAAGGGACTGCTGTACAATATCACATCCAGATGACAGAATTGCTAATTGGAATTGGTATATTATTGTCATTTTGCCATTTTTCCAGCTAGTCCAGATCCTGCTCCAAGCTTTTGATAGTCTTCTTTGCTGTCTACTACACCCCCAATCTTGGTGTCATCCACAAATTTGCTGATCCAGTTGACCACATTGTCATCCGTGTCAACAATTTGGATGATAAACAACAACAGACCCAGCACTGATCCCTGTAAGCACTCCACTAGTTATAGACACATCTACGACTACTCTCTGACTTCTCCTACAAAACTAATGTCTAATCAATTTTACTACCTCATCTTGAACACCAAGTGACGAAACCTTCTTCACCAATCTCCCATGCAGGATCTTGACAAATGTCTTGCTGAAGTCCATGTAGGCAACATACACTGCCTTGCCTTTTTCAACTTTCCTGGTAACTTCCTTGAAAACCTCTAGAAGACTGGTTAGACATAACCTACCACACACAAAGCCATGCTGACTATCCAAATACTCATATATCCAGTCCCTTAGGTAACTTTCCAATAACTTCTCCACTACTGATGTCAGGCTCACCAGTCTATAATTTCTTAAACAGTGGAACAACATTGGCTCTCCTCCAGTCCTCCGGTACTTCACCTGTCGCTAATGATTATATCACTGCTAGGGCCCCAGCAATTTTTGCACTTGCCTCCCACAAGGTCCAAGGGAACACCTTAATCAATTAGGCTTTGGGGATTTGTCCTCCCTGATTTGCCTCAAGACAGAAAACACCTCCTCCTCTGTAATCTGAATAGAAGTCATGATCTCACTACTGCTTTGCCTTGCTTCTGCAGATTCTGTGTCCATCTCCCGAGTAAGTGTTCAGGTGCCTTGCCGTTCAGTGTAGGTGATCATGTCTCTCCATCCATCACGGTCCTTGACCCTCCGAATTGTAGTTGTTGCCTCCTGTTTTTAACTGTGATGTTATTCCATCTATCATTTCCATTCTCTGTCTGCCTCTGCTTTTTCCTTCCAGCTTTCCAGTTGTAACTAAATGTTCTAATATCTCTCTTCGCATGATGTGTCCAAAGAATTTTGATTGCTGTTTTCTGATTTTTTTTTAAGTAATGTACATTTTGTTTTCATTCTCTGTAGAATTTCTTCATTGGTTATCCTGTCCTTATATGATATGCATAGCATTCTTTCGAGGAACCACATCTGTGCTGCATTAACTTTTTCCATTGCATTTGTGGTGGTCCATGACTTGCAGCCATACAGATGCAAAAAATTCATTTAAAATCTCCCTACATTTCTTCTGGCTCTAAACAGGTTATTATTCTGATTTTCCAGACGACCAATTTTGTACCCTTGCAATCCCTTTGCTTTTAACATCTCTATAGAATCCCTTGGGATTCTAATTCACTTTGTCTGCTAGAGTAACCTCATGTCTTCTGTTAGCTCTACTGATTTCTTTCTTAAGCGTTCTCTTGTATTACTTATACTCCATAAACACCTCATTTGTTCTTAGCTCCCTGTACCTACTATGCACCTTTTCTCCCCCTTTAACCAGAGCCTCAATATCTCTCGAAAACCAAGGTTCCTTGAACCTATTATCCTTGCCTTTTATTCTGACAGGCACATACAATTGTTGTACTCTCAAAATTTCACTTTTGAAAGCCTCCCACTTACCACGTACACCTTTGCCAGAAAACAGCTGGTCCCAATCCACATAGGCAGATCCTTTTTGATACCATGAAAATTGGCCTTTCTCCAATTTAGACTATCAACCTGAAGACCAGACCTAACATTTTCCATAATTGTCTTGAAACAAATAGCGTTATGGACACTAGCTGCAAAATGTTCCCCTACACAAACTTCTGTCACCTGCCCTGTCTCATTCTGTAACAGCAGATCAAATATTGCACACTCTCTCTTCAGGACCTCTATGTACTGATTAAGGAACCTTTCCTAAACACGTTTGACAAACAATTGGCTGGGACTTTCATACAGTAAAAGGAATAGATGGGATAAAGTTAAAAATCACCTACTATAACAACCTTGTGTTTCTTGCAGCAGTTTGCGATCACACTACAAATTTGTTCTTCTAAATCCTGCAGGCTGTTGGGTGGTTTATAATATAGCCCCATTAATGTGGTCATATCTTTCTTTTCCCCCAGTTCCACCCATAAAGCCTCACTAGCCGAGTTTGCATAACATTTTCTCCGACACCACTACTGCTCTATCAAGTCTATTTTTTGATATACATTTGACAAATAAATCTAATCTTCAAATAAAAATCAGGAAGCACCGTTCCTGTTTAAGTGATAGAGATTTTGATCTCAGTCTGGAAAGGTGTAAAGAACTGAAAATGAGAGATACGAAGACAGTTAAGTGGAATTGAACTACAAATGGGTTTTAGTAACAAACATGGAATGTACTGAAGCTTAATGTCCTACCAGCAATTTGATAGGTTGATCTTAATGAGGAACATTTCATTTACATCTCTCCTTCCTACAAAATGTTTCCTAAAATAAAGATCAGCAGTTTATTACTTACCAATTTCTCAAACCTTGCAGGAAGATGTGCGACATTTGTTGTGTACCCATGGATGTACTGGAAGAGCGGGTAAAAGTAATGGAGTTAATGTACATAATCAGTAAATATGTTAATTTTACCCCACCCAAACAGAGGGATTTAATCCAAAGGCATTAAAATGCCAGGCACTGAGAAAGAAAAATATTTCTTTAATGCTAAAAATAAAACTTCAACCTCAGTCTTTTTCAAAACATTAGTTAATTTGGTCAACTGGAGCATAAAGAGTAGGAAATGGATTCTTCCGTTTTCTTCATGCAACTTGCCAAAGAAACATTCAAAAGGAAGCTGGCTTGAATCCTGGGTTAACAGGGATTGTTAAAGGTATGTTTGGTGCCAGAAACAGATTAATGCTAGATTGATTAAACTCATTGCAATGATCTTGACAGAAAAAGATGTCAAGCAAGTAATGAAAAGGCACACAACTGATTTCACCTGGTGTATGAAGATGTTTTGTGCAATTTTACCTTCTGAATGATTATTTGACCATCTCTAAACAACAGATTTATGCTCATATGATATACTATATCACTAACTTATTGCCACAGATGACTGTGGAGGCCAAGTCATAGGTTATATTTAAAGCAGAGACTGACAAGTTCTTGATTAGTACAGAAGAAGGTAGGAGAATGGGGTTGAGAGGGAAGATTGAATGGCAGAGCATATTTGAAGGGCCAAATGGCCTAATACTGTTCCTATGGCTTATGATTATACTTATCTCACCTGTCAATATAGTTTATGCCCCTTCCTTTGTTCACCCTGTCAACCATACTATGAATGAATAAAGGGAGCAACCAGTTCATGTTAGAGTTGAAGCCATACAGTTTGTACAACACACAAACACGCCCAACGTGCCCAAGCCAGTGGTATTGCCAATCCAATTTGCCTGCATTAGGCCCATGTCTCTCCATTTATTTACTGCTTTACTGGGGCAGCCAGAAATATGGACAGAGTCCAAAGAGTGGAGGCTGATTTCAGTGATATGCCAAGCTGTGTTCACAACTGTGTTTTTCTTGCAGTCATGTACATTGCAGTTGCCATAGCAAGCCGTTATGCATCCAAACAGAATACTTTCTATGGTGCATCAATTTAAAACAAATAAATAAATCACTCAATCAATTGGTAAGAGCCAATAAGATCATGTTGATTTTTTTTTTTGCCTTTTAAACACTGTAATCTGCCTCGGTATGGAAATAAAATGACCCTCAGATCCCTACATACCACCCCCCTCCACCTTAAACCTATGTCTTCTAGTATTAGTCGCCCCTCACCCAAGGAAACACTCTACCCTCCCTGTGCCCTTTCATGATTTTATAACCTCTATAAAGGTCCCCCTGAGCTTTCCATGTTCCAGTGTGAATAAACCCAATCTATCCAATCTCTCCTTATAAGTAAAGCCCTCCTTCCCTGGCAATATCCACTGGTGTTTCACCATTCAATTTTCTTCCATTTTTCCTCCAACAACTCACACAATTCTGAGCACAGACAAAGAAAAATCACACCTAAAAACCATGTTGTAATCATGTCCCTGTGCACTGCCTTGAATAAACAAAACCAGTTCTGTAGACTTACATATTTTACTAATGAGGTGAGAATGTTATACATTTTGCCCAACTCCTTCAGGAGGATGTCCACGCAGGCTCCCGATGGAAGAGATGTCTGTATAAGTTCGTGGAAAGCAGTTAGCAGGGTACCCAACTGAAGAATTATTGCTTTTTCCACAGTTTCTCTCACAGATGATCCTTGAGAATTTTCATCTACAAATGGAGAACAAAACTTAGTGTGGGTGAGACAAATTAGTGAGTCCTGGAATTATAATTGTCCTGATGTCACTGACTGTTGTGCAGGGTGATAGTCATCTCCTGTCTGTAGTAACTTAATACTGAATTTTGATTCCTTTCAAAGTGACTTCCATTTGTCAATATTCTACAATCTAAAACCGTAATACACAGAGTGAAGATTAATCTTACTGGGGTCAAGGACTACTTGCTTCCATTGTTGTGCTGTGGGCTTTGAGGTGGTTGATAATGCCGGTCAGGGATCTATAGATGCTGCAGTAAGTGGACTAAATGATGCTTAATGGTGGGATTGGGGAGAAAGCGTTAAATTGTTTAAAGTGTTCTGTGCTCGTTGCACTTTTTGAGCTTAGTCTCCATGCACTCCTGCCACAAAGACTTGGGGCGCCCAGTGCTTTCCCAGATATTGCTTGCCCCATCACTGAGATGGTCACACATTAATTTCACTTTACAGACTCCTTCTTGTTATTACTACACATTTACATTTGCAGTTTGTTGTCTTCTGCACTCCAGTTGATCTTTTATTGATCCTGTTATCATGACTATTCTATAGATTTGCTGAATATGCCCACAGGAAAATGGGTTGTATACATGTACTTTGATAATACTTACTCTGAACTTTACTGGTGCCGATAATGCTGGACATCAGGGAAAAACAGGCACTGTGATTACTTTGTGCCTCCTCCATATTTTATCAAAATGGAGGGTTATGTAGGAGGCAAGGGGTGGATTAATATTAGAGTAGGTTAAACAGTTAGTACAACATTGTGGGCTGAAGAGCCAGTATTGTGCTGTAATATTGTCCATCCAGGCAATGCTTTCTTGTTGCTGCTGCTATCAGGAAGGAGGTATAAGAGCCTTAAGTCCCACATCACCAGGTTCAGGAATGGTTATTGCCCTTCAACTATCAGGCTCCTGAACTAGTGTGGATAACCTCACTTACCTCAACTCTGAACCAATTCAGACAGACAGACATACTTTATTGATCCCAAGGGAAACTGGGTTTCGTTTCAGCCGCACCAACCAAGAATAGCGAAGAAATATAGCAATATAAAACCATAAATAATTAAATAATAATAAGTTAATCACGCCCAGTGGAAATAAGTCCAGGGCCAGCCTATTGGCTCCGTGTTACATCTCGGTGGAATGAGTCTCTGGCTGAATGTACTCCTGTGCCTAACCAGTACATTATGGAGTGGATGGGAGACATTGTCCAAGATGGCATGCAACTTGGACAGCATCCTCTTTTCAGACACCACCACTCTTTTCATTTCACAACCTACAATCTCACTTCCAAGCATTCTGCAACTCATGTTCTCAGTATTATTTTTTTTTGTATTTGCAGAATCTTGTCTCCTTTTGCACATTGGTTTGCTTGTGTATAGCTTTTTATTGATTTTTTTCTTTGTTCTACTGTAAATGCCTGTAAGAAAACAGGTGGTATTATGGTGACATATGCAGTACATACTCCGATAATAAATTTACCTTAAACTTTGTTCTATGTTCCTGTTGGCTAGGAGGCCACAGGTTGTTAATAGGGGTATTCTTTTCAAGGACATTGATACCTCAACACTTTATTTTGTAGGAGCATCTACAGGCCAAGTTGGGGATAAGAGACCAAATTATGTGGTGCATGTCCAGCTACTGTCAACGGCTATCATGGCACAAGTGATGCTTCCACCTCTGTAGCCCTTCTCTTGAACAATGATGCAAGTGCCCAAACTTGGTTTGAGGATTTTGCCATGAGACCTTATTCTTATTTCTCTGACTTTCATGTTATGTTCCAAGTCTTTTATCAGGTTTAAGACTCCCAAGCACATTGACTTTTAGACTCTTTACTTGCCAATCAGCTCTTTTCAGAAGAGAAGGAAATGTGTGGGTGGGGAGGGGGTCAGTGGACTCGAAAGAAAACAAAGATTAACCACTGATTTGTATAAGCTGACAATTCATTTTCACTACACTCAATAGGTTTCACAATCAACCATTTCTCAACAGATTTTGGATCATGAGCGTGAGCATGACAGAAGTTGAGGCAAAGCAAGAGAGAAAGGAGGGAGGGAGGCAAGAAAGAAAGAAGAAAGGTGAGGGAAGGATTACGTTTAGGAAAGAAATTCCAAATTATAGAACCTGTGCAGCATGGTTGTCTATACTGGGAATGTGCAGAATGAGCTTTGAAAGAGCTTGGGGATGTCAAGAAATGCAAGACGGAAATAGGTGAAAAAGATGGAGCAGCAAGATCAGGGTGAAATCTGAAAACAAAGATGAGATGTTTAAAGGTGAGCCAAGTCCTGATGAAGGATCTCAGCCTGGAACATCAACACTTTACTCCTTTCCACAGATGATGCCCAACTTGCTGAATTCCTCCAGCATTTTGTATGTGTTACTCTGGATTTCCAGCATGTGCAAAATTTCTTGGGTTTATGTACTGCAGATTATGTTAGGGATAGCATTATACGAGGAAGAGGGTTACCTCGCAATATATTAGGGTATACTAGGCATGCATTGGAACAGTCAAGTCTCGACATAACAAAGACATGATTTCTCTTTCAAATCCTTAAGCAAGACAAGATAGGCAAAGAGCCAGGTCATATTATTCTAGCTAACAGAGCAGATATAGCACTGGAAATTCATTTTACATCATGCACTATTTTAAGGTTCAGGAATGGAAAAGGGGCATTCAATGCTCTAAGTTTATGTTCCTACATGCTGCAAAAGCAGTGTGACTAATTAAAGACTGTGTGGAAAGGTGAAGTGTTAAGCTCGTTGCTCACAGCAGCAGAAGGCACCTGATGGATTTTGAGAATATTACTGTGAGTGGCAACATGCAAAAAAGAGACACTATGGGGCCAAGGATGGATTCTCGTAGCACTCCAGAAATAATGGTCCGAGAGAGGAAAGAAAGAGCATTGATTTGTTAGCCAAGGTTGAAACCAGACAAGTACAGTTATATCCAGCTGTGCAACACAGGAGTGGCCGTGGAAGAAAATTGTGAGATTGATGTCACAAGTTGCAGGGAGCCTGAGAAAATGAGAGTTTGCCATTATCACAATTACATCTGCAACTTTATACCACCATATACAAACTACCTTGAGAATCATTTTCTTGCAGGCATTCACAGAAGAAATACAACAGAATCAATGAAAGACTGCACACAGAGACAGACAAACATCGAATGTGTATAAGATGACAAACTCTGCAAATACAATAACTACCTAAATAATACTGAGAACATGAGTTGTAGACCCATTGCAAGTGAGTCCATAGGTTGTGGAATCAGTTCATAGATGAGGTAAATGAAATTATTTACGATGATTGCAAGTAATAACTTTTCCTGAATACAGTGGTATGGGACCAAAGGCACCTGTACCTCCTTCCCAATGGCAGCAGCAAGAAGAGAGCATAGCCTGGAAGGTGGGGATCTTTGATAATGGATGCTTCTTTCTTGTGGCAGCACTCCTTGTAGATATGCTCAGTGGTGGGGAAGGAGTTGTCAGTGATGGACTGGGAAAAGGTGCAAGGGATTGGGCTGGTACAGACACATTCAAGGATTTAAGGGAAAAAGAGCAAGTTAGTAGACGGCAGATTAATGCCAAAGATAACAATGGTCTTGAAAAGCTGGGAAATGATGAAGTGGTATGGGACCAGAGGGTAGCACAAGGTTAACAGCTGACACGAGCGGTCAGGAAAGTAAACTAGGTTATCACCAGATAGTGGAAAGAGAACTGAAAGGAATTAGATGAGCTCTAGGAAGCCACAATGAGACAAGATGCAAGGATGGCTGAAAACGACAGAACCCTGTCCCAACATACCAATGAATTCTGGATTTGAAATGGGGATAGAGAATGAGAAAAATGTAGTCAATCTCACGATTATTGCAAAGAAGCAACCAATAAGGGCAAAAACGTGATATTATTTCACTCTTCAATTGCTAAGTTTGTACAGTGTTCCCATGCCACATTGTTGCATTGTGAAGACAACCTACCAGTCAGTGCCTTTTCGAAGTTCAGCTGGGCCTTCAGTTTT
Organism: Hypanus sabinus; assembly: GCF_030144855.1. Taxonomy (NCBI): domain Eukaryota; kingdom Metazoa; phylum Chordata; class Chondrichthyes; order Myliobatiformes; family Dasyatidae; genus Hypanus; species Hypanus sabinus. The sequence continues at coordinate 32,319,168 of NC_082733.1, read as the reverse complement.
GTGATAAGCCAATCAACTTCTTCCAAAACCTTCTCCACTTGAGATAAAACAAGCTGCTGCAAGAGAAACAAAAAACGTACACATCAACATATTGATCCCTTTTTATTATTTAATTTCTCCTTTTATCCCATCACAAAGCCGTTTCTTCTATTCTTTTTTTCTCTTCCCCTCTTATCTTAAAAGCTATTTACCTTTTACCCCCATGCCATTCTAACTATTACCCCTATCATTGCACTGTGAATTTTATTTATTGAGATACAGCACGAAACAAGCCCTTCGAGTCATGCCTCCCAGCAATCCCTGATCTAATCCTAGCCTAATCGAGGGAGAATTTATAAAGGCCAATTAACTTACTAACTGGTACGTTTTTGAACAAGAGGAGAAAACTGGAGTACCCAGAGGAAACCCACGCAGTCATGGGCAGAATGTAGAAACTCCTTTTTAGCAGTGGCAAGAATTGAACCCAGGTCACCTGTATTGTAAAGCCTTGCAATAAACACAAGGCTCCCGTGCCCCCACACCCCCCTATCTATTACCCCTGTCACTGAACTGCACTGTGAACATTTTAAACCACTTTTTATAATGCTATTTGCATTGTAAATACATTGATATTTATGTAGTTATGCACATTTTATTCCATTTCCACACTATAACAATGATATTTATATAATTGTTTATTCTTTATTATTGTTGAATGTCATTGCTTTTGTTTTATGTTGTACCCTGACCAACACATCACAAGAAGTTCTTAATACATGTAAATGTACATGGAAAATAAAGTCGATCATTGATTCTTTAACTTTTCTCAGTTCTAATCAAAGGGTATCAACCTCAAATATTAACTCGCTCCATATATTCTACCATGCTGACTGAGTATTTTCAGTTATTTTAAATTCCAGATTTCCAATGTTTGGAGTTTATCCACTAATATATGAGAATCAATAGTGAAATTTGTTTTGAGGCAGCAGTACAGTGCAATAAATTAGAAAAAAAAACAATAATAAACATGTATATAAAGTTAAATTTTAGAAAAAGAGTGTAAAAAGATCAAAAATAGTGAGGCAATGTTCATAGGTTGATTCATTGTCCAGATAACTCACTGTTATGGACATTTAATGCCACTATCTTCTGTAACTGCTGCAGAGTCAGAATCCTACAATTCACCATCTAGCATTACTGTGGGAGCACAGTAATACTTACAACAATTCAAAAAGACAACCTACACCCCTCCTCATGATATCCAGAACTGGGCAATAAATGCAGCAAGGTCAACAATCCCAAGGACAAAACATCAATAAAGACAATTTACACTCAGTGGCTGCATTATTAGGCACTCCTGTACATTACAAATTGGTCACTTCATGAATGTTCATAGTCTTCTACTTAAGCCCATCCACTTCAAGGTATGATGTGTTGCACATTTAGACAAGCTCTTCTGCAAACTATTTTTGTGACACCTAATTATCTGATTTGCTGTCACTTCGCTGTCAGATTGAACCAGACTGGCCATCCTCCTCTGACCACTCTCATTAACAAGGCATTTTTGCTGACAGAACTGGATTTGCTTTTTGCTTTTGGCACCATTCTCAGAAAACTTTAGACTATTGTGCATGAAAATCCCAAGAGACCAGCAGTTTCTAAGATACTCAAATCATCCCGTCTGGCACCAAAAATCATTTCACCATCAAAGTCACTTAGATCACATTTCTTCCCCATCTTGATGTCTAGTCTGAACAGCAATTGACCATGTCTGCAAGCTTTTATGCATTGAGTTGCTGCCACATAATTGGTTAATTAGATATTTGCATTAATGAGCAAATGAACAGGAGTACCTAACAAAGTGGCCTCTTGGTGTAAAAATAACATGGCAATGGCCAGTGGATCAGTATGAGTTGGATTGCTAAGGCAGCGAAAGGAAAAAAGAAACAAGATTCTCACAAGCTGTTATGAAGGTCAGTATAGCACAACAGGCCGGTCTTCACCTCTATGTGGAAATAATTTTAAGCCACTTTTGTTTTGCGATCTCCATCTCATGTCAAATCCTCTTAAACCAAAATCATTTATCCCCACTAGGTTTCTTTGTTTATCATTCAGAATTTCCTCAACATTGCCTGCGTGTGAATGAAATATTCACGTGCTATTGCTGTAAGTATAGCTGTTTTCTCAATAGACCCAATAGATATAACGTGTTTACCACCACAGTTGGAGCTGCAGTCTTCGAGTTCACTATGGCAAAGTGGGATTCTTCATCTATTTCAACATCCTAGAGAAGACAAGCAAGCAACATAGTCATGTTTGAGTGAACAGCAAAGTAACATGCACAGTATGGGATAAGTATCATTCGAATGTATATTTATATAAACATATATATGTATACTAGCATCAAAAATAAATATTTTACAATTCTGGTGAAATTGTAAACCAAACTCAAATGCGTTTCATTACAATTTCCAATTTAAAAAAGATATTGTTTATTTCTGTGAAACAACTTTCTTCAGATGATTAAATGAGAAAGTTCATAACACAGCACTGCTTCAAAGTTGAAAACAATTACAAAAAAAAAAGCCTTCCATATTTCAGACTAAAACCTCTAATCCTAAATGTTTAGTTCAGTAATTATATGGAGTATTGTGAGCAGTTTTGGGCCCCATATCTATGAAAGGATGTGCTGGCATTGCACAGAGTCCAGAAGGTTTACAAGAATGATCCTGGGAATGTAAGAGTATAGCTTAGTATAACTTAAGAGTATTGTGTTCAATTCTGGTCACCTCATTATAGGAAGGGTGTGGAAACTATAGAGAGGGTACAGAGGAGATTTACCAGGATGTTGTCTGGATTGAAGAACAAGTCATATGAAGCAAGGTTAGCAGAGCTGGGACTTTTCTCTTTGGAGCACAGAAGAATGAGAGGGGACGATAGAATTCTACAAGATTATGAAAGGCATAGATAGGGTGGATAGTCAGTACCTGTTTCCCAGGGCACCAATAGCAAGCAGAGGGCATATGTACAAAATTAAGGGAGGGAAGTTTAGGGGAGACATCAGGGGTAAGTATTTTACACAGAGGGTTGTGAGTGCCTGGAATGACTTGCCAGGGATGGTGGTGGAGGCCAAAACATTAGGGGTATTTAAGAGCCTCTGGACAGACACATGGAAGAAAGAAAAATGGAGGGTTATGGGGTAGTGTGGGTTTAGTACTTTTTTTTTTAAGGATTATATGGTTCGGCAAAACATGGAGGGCTGAAGGGCCTGTAGTGTGCCGTAGCGTTCTATGGTAAGGATTAACGCACTAGAAGCATTTAACATCTTTGGCCCTGTACTCATTGAAGTTTAGAAGGAGGATGGATTTCATTGAAACCTACTGAATATTAAAAGATCCAGTTAGAGTGGATGTGGAGAGGATGCTTCCAATAGTGAGAGAGACTAGAATCAGAGGGCACAGCCTCAGAATTGAAATATGTTCTTTTACATCTGAGAAGAAGAGGAATTTCTTCAGCCTGAGGGTGGTGAGTCAGTGGAATTCATTGCCACAGATGGCTGTGGAGATAAAGTCACTGGGTATATTTAAAGTAGAAGTTCAAAAGTTCTTGATTAGTAAAGGCTTCAGAAAAGTTACAGAGTGAAGGTAGGAGAATGAAGTTGAGAGGTAAAATAAATCAATTATAATTAAATGGTGTAGGTAGACTCAGTGGGCCAAATGGCCTAATTCTGTTCCTATGTCTCATGGTCTAACTGCATCAATGGACATGAAGAGGGTCTGTGGTCATCAAATCATCAACCAGAGGGGCTGGAGTATTTCTATCTCACCCTCAATTTTTTATTATCTAGGAATCAGCATAGTCTACAAGACTGAAAGGATATTAGTATTTAATCAGATGCCAACAATTTATGGTCAAATTCAACTGATCAAAAATACTAACTATTCAGTCAGGATGCTATGCTCCATTAAAAAATTTTTGTACTAGGTGTTTAGAAATGTTGCAGTGTCAAACAGTCTTTCTCAAGATACTTAAAAAACAATTTACAACAACAAGTTACTGATTGCTTTAATATTTCCAAAATACACAATGACTTTCTGAAATTATAAACTATAGTGTATGTAAATGAAGACATACCAATGTATTGGATACATATTTATTGCTAGAACATACTATAGTTATTTAGACGTGTTATTAAAATGTTTAAAGTTTCTTCACAACACTTCGTAAAAAAAATAAATCTTAAATTAGCAGACATACTGGGAACCCCAATTAAAGAAATGAATTGGCTTTAATATTATAAAACCAATGTCTAAAATCCAGGAATTATTATATGCCATGATTGATACTCAAATGGTCAAACAATATGCTGTCTTGATTTTTGCTAGTACAATTTGAATTATATGATTTGAAGTAGTATTTGCTGAATTTGTGGTATAAAATCCCAACAATTAGATACAATCATTCAAAAATGCGAACTTAATTACTGCACGCATTATCAAAAGGCTGTGGTGATAGCAGAGGAAAAACTTTCCTTCTGGTTTCCAGTTAACTGTTTTTGATCTTAAAGCCCAATTGAAGTTTCACCATGGTTACATCAAAAGTGGAAGGAAGTCAAGTTGATTCCTATTGTACATGAAGACCAAGGCAATTCAGACTATGCAAACAATCTAGCTGGCTCAAAGGTCATCTTCAACAAAAAAAAACTCTACTGGAGGTTTTCAACAGGTCAAGCAGCATCTGTTTAAGGGTGTGGGTGGGGGGGGGGCGGCGGGAGAATCAATTGACATTATCAGGTTGACAATCTCTTTCTCTACAGATGCTCAGAGATCCACAGAATGGCTCCAACAGCTTCTTGCTGTATATTCCTGCATCTTCCATCTCTCATGTCTCTAGATAGATTCCACTCTTCCTTGGACACAGTAAATACCTGATCAATATCACCCAAGCGGCTGTGAATGTCTCGAGATAGTTCTTGGAGTAAGCTCACTGGACTCTTACACAGAACATGCAGACTGAACATCATGCTCATCAATCCTTTACAGAATTGTACATCTTCTGCAGATCCAACAAAACATTTTGTTATACCAAATGTCCCATTACAAAAATGCTAATTCCCTTGACACATTTGAAGACTATGGACAAAACTGATCACAACAGCATTCTGTTTCATTTAAGAATTCACTTTAAGATTTTGCTTGACCCCCATGCGTAACATGTTTAAGTCTGACATGCACCACCTCCTTACAGAAAATATAATCTTCTAGTAATATTTTATAATGTTATTCATTAATTGCATTTATCTATAACTTTAGAAAAAAATCTTAATAAATCTAATATTACTGATTCACATGTAATAAAAGATACACTTCAGGCAGTTTATTCACTACCACCTCCCCCAGCCTCATCAATAATGATGTTTTCCCATCTTAGTTGAAAATTTAACCTGTGTTCACCTTCACAAATGGCAACAGACTGACAATTTATTTCTATCATTTTCTATCTTATCTGCAAATATTACTCTTCTCAGATTAATGTTTTAAGTATTCTTACCTAAATTACTTTCTTTGCAAATCTTTATTGTCCACATTAACATTTGAGCAAACTATCAAAAAAAAAGGCAGTTCGCGTCATTCAGTTGATAATCAATGCTTTTCACTTTTCAATTAACAAATTAAGAAATAGATATCCTGGATTGCAATAAATAAACTTGCAGACGTTTTATTAAAAATACAAGACCTTTTATACCCTTTTCAGCTCCAATATAATAAAACTAATGGGCTGCCAAAGGAAAGTAGCATTGCCATAGTAACATATTTAATGCACAGAAAGAGATATTAATCTGCACTGTTATTCTAAGAATACCTCTTTCGTGACTACTTTTCTGAAACTGTTCACTGTCATTGTGGTTACTATGTTTCTTAAGTACCTTATTGTTTTTCCAAGTTATTTTCTTCCCTGCATATTATCCATTAAAAGAAAACCTGGAAGCAGAGTAGTTCTTTTTGTTTCTAACAAAACATCACGGCAATTATCCATAGGGAAAATTTGAATGGGACCGATCTCACCTCAACCATATTCAGTCTCATACTGCATTAGAGAAACAGATGTCAAACTTGTTAAAGTGACCAGTTGGCAGTAGGGGAATTATCATAGTTATACAGTCAGAAATTTCAAAACAAAGATGAGAATAAATTACTTTATTGGATAGTTCTAAATCTTTGGAATTCACTATCACCACGTCTCTGGAAGGTTAGGAAATTCTGAAAGCTAATTGAATGTTGACCATTATAGGATATAAAACTGGGAACATTTCCATGCAACATTACAGGTTGCTGATGATTCAACGTGTGGAGTATCACATACATTCAAGGCCTGGTGGCCAAAGCTCTAAGTTTGCAAGGCCTCTGGGTAAGTGTCAGGCCTATGTCCATGAATCCAATGCAGGCCGGAAGCCCAGCCTGTTCTGGGGTCAGAGGAATGGGTGAGTGGGTGGATGGGAGAAAGGATAGGGACTTGTTTTGTTGCAGTTACTCTGCTGAACATTGTGGACATGCTACGTTGGTGCCCAGAATGTTTGGCAACGCTTGCCGACTGCCCCCAGCACACTTGGGCTGTGTTGGTTGTTAACAGAAACAGCTCATTTAACTGTACGTTTCAAAGTACGTGTGACAAATAAATGAATGTTGATCAGTTTTGGTCTACAAATCGATGGCACTGTTTGCACTGGAGACCATTTACAGAGGAATTATTAGGTTGATTCCTGAGTTGAAGGGGTTGACATTTGAAGAACAATGCAAATTGGGCCTTCCCTTTAGTAAAACACCAACAATACAGCAACTGATTGTTCAGAAGTCCTGATGGCCTGGCATCTGCCTCATTTATTAGTCAGGAATAGGAGCTGGGGGCGGGGGGGGGGGGGCGGGGGAGTGGTGGGCAGGGTCCAGGTGAGTAAAGAGTTAAGTTTGATTTCACCTTGTCATATGCTAAAACGTGTGACACAAAATGAAAATTTGTAAGACAAGGTGTTAGTCTGGAATGTTGGAATCATTACCCCTCCATGCAAATAAATAAATTCTTTTACACCCTTTTTGTTTACATGTCATATAGTTAAAATATATAACATTTCCAGGGAGCACAGCAAGTTTAAAGAGAGTGGGGAATAAACAAGTACTTTGGACTCTGACTCAAGATCCTGGCTTCAGCAGCTAATCTATTTATTCACAGTGCAGACCTTGGCCTGCCTCAGACTGTAATGAATTTTTCTCCCCATAAAGTTCATGGGAAGCAATCGACAGCAATGTTTTATAAACCTAAGAGCACTAATCTATAGCCCAAAGACTAGATAATGCTGGGAAACATGTTCTTGTTTTCTTGCTCCTTCTCATAGATTATTACTCACACTCAAAACTGTGGTTCTCTTGAACTTCCTGAAAAAAGTACTTTTGTTACAGCCCATTAAGAGATTGAGCCAAGGTCTGGACTATAAATGAATAGTTTTGCTGCTGGAGCGAGGAACTGAAATACTTGTTTATATGCCACACTCTTAAAACTGACTGTGCTCAATGGAAAATTTATTGTATTTATTGTGTGACAAGTTTTAAAAGAAGTGAAAAGAACTGTGTTTTCTGCATGGAGGGTTAATTAGGAATCTCCACTGAAAGGCAGATTTGTTACTGTCTTTTACTAAACCTAGTTCTATCACCACAGGCAAACACAAATACATATTATGAACAGTGTAGCACCAATTGCTTTACTAAGTTATCAAGCCCTTTAACACTAATCTTAGAGATTTCATATAATCATTTTATTTGCAACCCTGAGTCTCGCATACTTGTTGTACAGTTTCAAGGAGTCTGATTTTCATTCTGTGCACCATTACATCAAATTTCCATTGTTTGTAACTTCCAGAAAACTAAACAGATAGTGAATCTGTGGAATTCATTGCCATGGACGGCTGTAGAGGCCAAGTCCTTGGGTATATTTAAAGTAAAGGTTGATAGCTTCTTGATTCACAAGGATGTTGAAGGGTACAGGGAGAAGGCAGGAGAATGGGATGGAGAGGGATAATAAATCAGCCATGATGGAATGGCAGAAAAGACTTGACAGACTGAATGGCCTAATTCTGCGTCTCTGTCTTATGATCTTAAGGTGGCCTTGTGATTATTTGTCTCTGGCACCAAGGTTCAAATCCAAACTAGAAGATGAAACTCCTCTGTGATGTGGCTTATTGCAGTCCAGTTTTTCAGCAGGATGTGGCTACAGGACTCAATGGTCTTGATTACAATTGCCCTTACAGAGCAAAATTAATCAATTATTAAAATGGACTCCTGCAGAAGCCAGAAAATCTTTGCACATATATGTACAGAGTTACCTCTTATCTCAAGTCTATTACAAAAGGTTAGATTAAATAATGGAAATAGCTTCTTCTGTTTGTACTATCCGACACGTTAGTGCTGAAGAAGTGCTACGAGAACAATTCACTCCCTATTTCTAACATTCATCTCCTTGATCACAAAACAATAGGGAAAATAGAAGTGTGCTTTTGTTTCGATGATCTAACTCACTGGTGAGGAACTAGAAACAGCTGTCATACTTAATGTTTACATACTTGTTCAGATGTCGGTTCTAATAGCCGGGAGAGTGTTGACAATATGCTCACTAAAAGCTGTGCTTCCTTGCTGTTAAAATCCTCTTCATTTCCACTCAGTTGTGTCACAAGAGATCTCTGACAGCAAATGGAACAGAACAAAAATCTTTTTTATTTTCCATTTGCTGATCGCATTAAAGGGTAATCACACATTCACAATTTGAACCATAAATATGATCTATTTACTACATACTGTTGCAGGGGTACAATTATGCTATAGGAAGATAAACAGCCTTAATTTGAAAGCAGCACTACTTACTTGGAACTGTCTGATGTGGAAAGCTGCTTTCTCGGTAATATTGATGCCCTCCTGCTCTTCTTCTCCATCACTCATCACATCTAAATATAAAATTCACAAAACAGTTTGCTCTCCATTTTCTCCTTTCCAAAAAGATTAATGTTTATAAAACATAGCTGATACATTCTCTCATTAATTAATCTTCAAGAAGCCAATGGGAATATTTGGAATTTCCAAAAGACTTACAACTTTGGTCAGGTGCATATTTCTCTTAATATTGGTCCTTCAGACATTTTCTTACTGGATACTGGAAAGCAGGTGTGGAATTATCCCATCAGAGTAACCAAAGGTGGATTGCAGAGAATAAACACAAAAGAGATTCTGCAGTTGCTAGAAATCCAGAGCAACATACAAAAAATACTGGAAGAGCTCAGCAAGTCGGGCAGGATCCATGGAGGGAAATAAACAGGCACCATTTTGAGCTGACACCCTTAATCAGGACTGGAAAGGAAGAGGGAGGTAGCCAGAGTAAGAAGGTGGGGATTGAGGTAGGAGTGCAAGCTGGAAGATGATAGCTGAAGCCAGATAAGGGGGAAGGTATGAAGAAAGAAGCTGCAGAGCTAGTTTCATTCATACTGACCCAATAATTGTTCTCAAATATACATCAAATTATTTCACTATTTTATTGAAAGGGAAACATAGTTAAACTTAGATCTAGTTGCAGTTTGAGCACTGCCGTAACTTTTTCTTTTTCTATCTTGTTTAGTTCTTGCCCAATCTCACAAAATTTCTTAATCTTCAATTCACAGCTCATAACACCAAGTAAGCATTTTAAAAATTGAAGTAGGGGTAATTAATGTTCACAGGTTCTCAAAAGAAAGGTTTATTTTTATATTGCTTGTCAGTTAGTAATCTGGGTGGAAATGGCATATGAAAGAAAGATAAAGTTAATAAGTCAAATATTTCACCACCCTAAAATACTAGGCAACAATGAAATATTAACACAAGTGATTCTACAGATGCTGAAAATTCAGAGTAAAATGCACAAAATGCTAGATGATCAAGCAGCTTCTATGAAAATGAATAAACAGTTGTCGTTTAGGATGGAGACGCTTCATTAGGACTGGAAAAGAAAAGGGAAAATGCCAGAATAAAAAGATGGGGTGGAGGGGAGGGAGGATAGCTAGAAGGTGATAGGTGATGCCAGGTTAGTGGGAAAGGTAAAGGGGTGGGGAAGAAGGAATCTTAAGACAGGAAAGGAGAGTTGACCATGGAAGAAAGGGAAGGAGGAGAGGCAGCAGATGAACATTATAGGCAGGTGGGGAGAAGAGGTAAGAGTGGGGAATTGAAGAAGAGGGAAATAGAAGAAAAAATTACCAGAAGGAGAAATCAATGTTCATGCCATCAAGTTGGAGGCTACCTAGATGGTATATCAGGTGTTTTTTCTCTATCAGGAGAGTGGCCTCATCTTGGGAGAAGGTGGCGGCCATGGACTGAAATGTTGGAATGGGAATGGGGATAGTTATTAAAATGATTGGCCACTGGGAAACTTCATTTTTAGTGGATGGAGCCGAGGTGCTCAACAATGCAATCTTTCTTATCAATGTAAATGAGGCCATATTGAGAGCACCAGATACAACAGATGATCCCAAAGATTCACAGGTGAAGTGTGGTCTCACCTGGAAGGACTGTTTGGTGCCCTGAATGGAGGTGAGTGAGGAGGTGAATGGGCAGACGTAGCATTTCTCTTGCTTAAAGGGATATACGCCAGAAGGGAGATTAGTGGGAAGGAACGAATGGAACATTATTTTCATAAAGAACAGCTCACAGGGAACTCCAAGTCAACAGCAAGCAGTCAAATGAAAACTAGAAAACTAAATGAATCTCATCGAACAACTTCAGACATAATCAAATTTGCTAACACAAAGCAAATATACAGAGCAGCTACATATTACAGCTTTGACCCGTCTTCAAATTTAAGTCACCATTCTTTTACTTGGAAAGGAAAATGGGAACCAAATGCAGCAATGGGACAACGCATAAAAATATGGCTGCGTCTACGTGATGGATGAATAGCAGTAACCACAGAGTCACTCATATACAGATACGATATACATAACGCTAACAGAAGGAAAGAGAAAGTAAAGAAATAATACATCAAAGTCTCAGTCGATTTGGGGTTTGAGCCCATAATCTTTCAAAAACACAAAAAGAACATTTTTGAAATGAACCAATGTAAACTATTAGGTAGGTGCTCATTAACTTAATTTACATGGTTATCACACTCTTTAGTATTAATAAGTCACTTAAATTAGTATCTGTATTCTAGGGGACTACAACATTAAAACTTTCAACATCTGACTGGTTTTCTTTATTTACCTGCTGATCCAGTCTGGCGATCACATTGCCTTGAAATCTATAATCAAATAGGGACCCAATTCTGTTTACAAACTGTGAAGGTTTGTTGCAAGCAATAAAAATTATGGGCATGTCTACTGACCTATTGCAATGAAGAACTGTTGAATTTTGTTTTGATATCTGTGTTGCACTGTGCTAAATATGCGCAGTAATCCATCCAAACATAGCAATGAAATAGTTCTTCCTCTCTCTTTCTTTCCAGATTCTTCCACTGCTGATGGAATTGAAGTATACCTCCAAAGCAGAACACTGATGTACAACAAATAAATAAATGCTGGTAATCGTACAGGTTGCACCTTTTCTCAACAATAGAATTCCAATATTTGCAACTACCATTACAACCAGAAGTGAAAGATAATTATACAAGTGTGCTTTGGAAATTCAATATTATTGAATTCTGTGGACATGCAAAAGATGTTGCTTTACCGAGTAATGTCACAAAGGTATTTGAATGTCTTCTCAGGATTTTGTCCATCTGGTCCATCTGCCTGTCCCGTCTCTTCAAGTTGCTGTACTTTCTGTAAAGCTATGCTTACGGCGTAACGCATGAACTCATTACTAGAGCGCAAAATAGACAAACTCTCCTCGTGGCTCTGTGCATTATCTCTGAAAAAAAAGAGAAGGAAACATCCGTTTAGAAATTTATTTAAAAAAAAATGTTTGGTAACATGCAGTCAACTTTATTGCTGGGAGTCCTAAATTATTTAGGTAGGTTAATGGTTTCAAGGGATATATTAAGAAGGAAGATTAATGAAGGTGATGTTAAGATCTGGCCTAAGCTAAAGAGCTCACACTTGTCCAAATGTTACTGATCCTGGTCAAAGATCAGGAAATACTGAACACAACAGGAGATTTTTGGGAAATTAAGAGCACTTCATGCCTGATGGACAAGTAAAAAGCGTCATTCTTCAGCATTACTTTTATAGACGTGAAAGTTTGATGTCAAATTGTTCCCACTATGTGGAAACGGGTGCTCTCAATACAGAAAAGAAGTTGGAATTCTAGAATTAAGCTTGGTACTTTTATGATCATGGAGAGAAAAGGTTAAGCTGCTTCCTCATTACTAGCCATAAAATGTTCAAGACTACGCACACTATGTCAACCAAGCACAAGATCAGATTGGGATGGCCTCTAACAAGCAGCAATCTGTCACCATTTTTCATCTACCACAAATTATAAATTATCTTTGAAAGTAATGAAAGGAGGCCAGTCCTCATCAGGGTATCAGAGGTGGGGAGGGTCAGCAACTTTAAATTCCTTGGTGTTTGCCAGTTCAAAGTCACTTGGGTGTAATTAGCAGTCTGGGTTCATTGGGCTGGAAAGGCCTGTCACCATGTTGTACCTCAAAATAAAATAAATAAATAAATTTGTATTACGGGTCTACACTCAGTGCCCAGATGTGTACAAGAAGAGCTGTGCTTGACAGGACTACGTAGCAAATGCTTGCCAGTCAATTTAAGAGGTGCAAATCTTTTACAATTCAGATGAAGGCCTTCTGATGTCTTAGAAGCCATTTTACCATAAGTTAAGACAACTAACTTTAACTTATGGATCAGTATTGCATTCAAAAAAATAAACAAACCCTTCAAGAGATAAATGGAAAGTAATTGAGGGGAAAATTATAGCTCATGATTTTAAAAATAAATGTTTCATTGAGCACTCACAGGGAACTATATTTGCATTCAGAAATTTGTTGGGGAGAAACAAATGTTCTGCTAATTGTCATAACAAAGTGTTATCATTCAACTAGAAAAAGTTAATGTACAAGAGAGCTAAGAACCAGGGAATGGCATTTTCAAATCAAGTTCATCTTAAAATCACTATTAGCACAGTTACCAAAAAAAGTACAGAGCAAATTACAGTAAAATGTATTATTCACATAATGAACAGTAACAAAGAAAATGACAGATTAATACTTCAGATGGAATCCTTCACTACAATGTTTCCCAGTTGCCTTCCCAATTTTATTCATATGTATTTCAGTTAACATTCACAGTTCTCAATTATGCACTAATATACAATTGCCTTAGACAGAAATCCCCAAGTCACTGATGCAGTTCTTCAAAGCATACAAGTTTATGTTTCTAAACCCAATACTGCCAGCTCTTGATATTTGGGTTTCACAAAGCATGTCATTTCCAGAGCAAAGTTACTGCATTTAGCTCATAACACACTTACTTTAGTGTGTAAGCAGAGAGATGAACTATTGATTTTATACAGAGATAAGAAGAGATAAAAACTATTTGCTAAAGAAGTGAGGCTTTCATATTATCATTCTAAGACCTCATTATTAGGCCACTTGGCCCATCAAGTCTGCCCTGCCATTCCATCATGGCTGATTCATTATCCCTCGCAACCCATTCTCCTGTCTTTTTCCCATAATCTTTGAATGCCCTTACAATTCAGTCTCTGCTTTGTATATTTGACTTGGCTTCCACAGCCATCTGTGGCAATGAATTCCACAGATTTACCACCCTCTGACTAAAGAAATTCTTCATTTCTTTTCTAAAGGGACATCCTGTATTCCTAATACATAGAAATGTTCAAAAACCAACAAAAACATTGTGTTCATAACCTAATCCTCATAAATCATGCAGCATGCATTCTATTTTGAAGACAATGCTGTTAAATTGTGTAACGTTAATTTTCAAACATCAGTATATGTTTTTGATTGGCTTCAGAATAAATATAAAGGTTACAACACAGCATAATGTGCATATTTTCATAGCTTGGAAAACTCTCATTTGTGTACAAGTATTTTCTAGCACATGCAGGAATTCCCTTCTGTAGGTCTGTAGGGTTATTGCACGGGCCTATACTACCTGAAAAGTGCTGTCAGCAAGCTAGAGACGAAACTGAAGGTTAGAAGACTCCTAATTGCTTTATTGGATGAGAGAGATTTGCCTTTTCCAGATTTCTCTTTCAAAAGTTCGGAAAGTTTGTGGTAACTGTTGAAGAGACTTATAACATCTTCAAATCGATTTGCACTACAACAAGAAGATAAACAATTTTAGTTTCTTACCATCAAGATAATAGGCTTCAAAAACACAAAGTGTATTTCATTAGATCCAGACACAATTAAATAGATTACCAAGCAAAGCAAATTCAGTGGTGTGTCAAGCCACCATAATGCAGTTTGCCAACAGCTCTTTTGGTTAGAGCTATGTCCTCCAGTCAGTATTACCCGAACTCAAAGCTTCAGGCACCAATGATGCACCATACTTATTTTCCACAGCATACTGCATCACTGCAGAGTTCAGAAAGGGAAGTTAAAAGAAAATCCAAGAGCAAGACTGAGGTAGTTCAGGAGGGGTGTAGGTGAGCACGGGGGTTGGGGAGAGAAGAGACGGGTAGTCAGGTCAATGGAATGGGTGCCTAGTTGTAAATTGGAATCATGGATCATAATGTGAGGCAGGATGGGAGGTGGGAGAAGAGCAGAGTGGCAGTGATAGAGGCTGATAATTGGGTGGGATACGATGATGGATCTCAAGAGAATAATGGTGTTCAAGGGACCAGAAAAAGGTATGGAGTTATGGTTACACAAGGAAGGAAAGTAATAAATACAGGATGCTGTGACGTCGGCTTCAAGGGAGTAAGTTAAAAATAAACATTGCTATAGAAACATTAATGCTATTAAAGCCCTATTGCGTTCTGAGGATGCAAAACAACAGATGTCCTCAGAACCACATGGGTCAAATAATAATACTGCAGTGCTCCAAATAAGGGTTTTACAAGAAAACATTAGTCTCCTTGTATGCAACTAACGTGGAAAATAGATCACCAGTTCAAGTGCTCTTCACAGCAGAAATACCTAGTTCAGTTTCTGGAGTCATATAAGTTTGGTCCAAAAACTATGATTAAATTACAGAAAACTTATTTGTATAGAATTGAGCAACCAGAATTTCTATACTATCATGCAACTGTAATCATGCTTTTTAATTTTACTTGAAATTATAAAGATATCTGAAATAATTGCTTAAAGCTCCAGCTAAAAGGCGATTACAAACTGAATCATAATTATCTAACACTACAGCACACAAGACAGCCCTTCAGCCTATGAAGTCGTGCCAACATTTCAGTCAATTGAGATTAATCTAACCCATCTCCACCAAATAGCCTTCCATTTTTCTTTCATCCATGTACCCTACTAAGGGTCTCTTAAATGTCCCTTAGATGAAATGCACTTATCGTTGGCCGAACAAAAAGAAACTACCTCCAACATCCCTTCTATACTTTCCACCAATTACCTTAACCTTTTATTTCCTTTACGTCTCCAAATGCAAAACATCATTAGTGGTATAGTTGCAACATTACCATACACTCGTGCTACCTACATTGTTGCTTTGATGTTATCATTGCTGAGTATGATTATATTTTATTCATAGTAGGGTCATGTTATTGAACTAAATGGAATGGTAGATGCTAGGAGTACAAGATCTGGTTGACTTTCAATATCTTAGAATGAAGATTTGTTCATCAGATATAATGATAACAATAGTTAAGAAAGACTAACACATCATTGTACAATATTCCTGCTCTAATTGTTTGCTGTCACAACACAGAAGGTAATTGCACTGAGCTCTTGGAAGTAACAATCTAAGCAAATATAAATCAAAGCATATTTAAAAGAATAGATTACTGAAAGCAACACAAAAAGTGGCACACACAAAATGATAGCGCTTTGCTGGATTAAAGAAACATCAGATGATGTATTTAGGAACACTTATAATTTACAACAAAATGTCAACTCAAAACAAAAAAAAAACAAGCATTTTTATGGTTTAAAGGCTATTTAAACTGTTGAGAGCTTACAAGTATAAAACAGTGCAAGTACATACATATCTTCCAACATCAGGTTAAATATTTTCAAATATAAGCACATGTTAAAAGTTTTAAAAAATCACCTATTTACAATTTGCAAAACAAAAATTAGGAACAGGAAAAACTCTCACATTCAAAGCCTTTCCCATTGACATAATAGATCTCATGTTGCTTCAGAATGTGTCTGTTCAAGTTCCTTTGCAGGACCTGATAACATAACCTGGGCTAATGGTTTCAAAGTGCTACACAGCGACTGCCGCATGCAATGTCTAGCAATCTTAAAACAAGTTGTGTCTCTGTCTGGCCTACTAATTCAGCTGAATTTAAAAGATAGATGACTTCAGTGGCATACCTGTAGTTGCCGGTCATAAAGTTGTACTCCATCAGAACTTCAAAGACTCCCATTACAAGAACAGCATAGATATTATTTTTAATTCCTACATTGGACGTTAATGAAAAATCTGCTGATTTGTCCTAAAAGGAGGGTTGAAAAAGAAGGCATGAGAAAATTTTGAACAATAAATAAAATTCTTATATGGAATTGGAAGCAATAGCTATAGTGGTTCAATCAAATAGTGGAAACTAATTAGGAAAGTCAAAACACTGCACTTATGAAGCGTGAATTCTCTGACTAGGTGTAGTCATCATGATTACCCAACGATATACAGACCAGATTTAAATGCCAAGGTACACATATCCAAGTTTATAGATGATAATGAATTGGGCAGCAAAAACTGTAAATGGAGAAAATAATTAAATAACTGGCAGCAGCAGTTCAAATGTGAATCCAATCCACGATTCCTGTAAGAATGGTGGAGTGAAACCAATAAGAAGCAAAAAGGTAGAACATGAATAAAAGGTTTAGGAGTCCATGCACGGCAAAGCAGGCTTAAAAGAGAAAGTACAATGAAAAATATTAATGGGCAAATGAACGTCATTGAAATATGTGACAAATTTATAACCATGTGTCACTGTTGTAATTAAATAGAATGCTAATAAGTGGATTTTAATAATATGCATTTAGTTTAGGACACCTCAACTTACACAAGCTACAGTTTTGAAAAAGGCCAGTGATCGTTTATCGAGATGATGTTAGGAATAAAAAGATGGTGTCAACCTGGGTTCCACTCAGCCACACTGAAGAGACCAAGCTGTGTTGTGATCAAAATATTTAAATTAATAAACAGAATTGACAGAACAATTTGGTGATGATTCATTTTCAGTAATGCAATTCAAAGTAGCTTTAAAATCTGAACTGTGCCGTATGCAGACAACAGGACAGCAACTCAGAAGGTTGCAAAATGCTTTGCCATGGTAAAGAAGGTGAAATAATAGCTATTCATAAAACAGACAGCATCCACAAATTTGGAAGCTGAAATGGTTGTAACCTTCACTACTATAATCAACTTGAAATTGCTTAAACTGACTTGAATTTTACCTATATACATGTTGGGTTGTTTTTTTTTAAATAAGGTGAGATATAGAAAGGTGTTGGCATTGGACAGACCTGGAAGTCTTTATACACAGTGTAGATTAATTTATGGGTTCAGCAAGTAATTTGGAAAGCAAATGTTAAGTGGCATGTACTGCAAAACAGCTTGAGCACGACAGCAGACACCTTGCTGTGCTTATACAAGGTCCTGCTGTGAACAGGTCTGTCTTACTCGCAAAGGATACCCTCCACTTGCAGCAAAGGGAGTGCAATGAAAGTTTCCGAAATGATTCCTGGGATGACACATTTGTTGCTTTACTGGACAGACAAGGCCTGGGGTTCAGAAGAACAAGGGATGACCTCAGTAAATTGTACAAAATTCTTCAGAGATTTGGCAAATGACATGCAAACTTAATGTTTCTGTTGGCTGGAGTACCGCACAGATGCAGTAGAAGCATTCCCACGCAAGTCAGGTGAAGTGCTTTAAAAACCCAGCCTCCATAAAAGAGGGATACTGTCTGACTCACGAGTGGTAAGGCTTTGGCTCAATAGGGCTCCAGCAAGAACAGGTGGAGCAAGGCAAGTTGGCAAGTTCATTCCTTATTTATTATTTAACTCGAGAATAGACAGTATGCCTACAGGGCCAATGTTCTGTTCAGGTGTCCGATCTGGGATTTCCAGGAGACTACCAGCCTCCCCAGTGGTCACAGCTGCACCAGCTGCATCAAAATGCAGCTCGATGACCTTCGGCTTGTTTAGGAAAATAAAGAGGTGACAAGCAAGAGCTACAGGGAGGTAGTCACCCCCAAAATACAGGAGACTTAAATGGGTAACTGTCAGGAGAGGGAAAGGAGAATGTCAGATAGTGGAGAGCACCTCTGTGGCGGTCCCCTTGGACAATAAGTAGTCCATTTTGAGTACTGTTGGTTGGAGGGAGGAACCTAGCTAGGGGAAGCAACAGTGTCTGTGCCTCTGGCACTGAGTCTGGCCCTGTGGCTCAGAAGGGTAGGGAACTAAAGAGTAAAAGGGAGGTGAGAGTTGATATTGTACCGTGAGAAAATGATGCTGGAGATGTAGTAATGGGGGAGACAAAGAAATGGCAGATGAACTTAATAAGTTCACTGTGGAAGACACTAACAGTGTGCCAGGGGTCCACAAGTGTCAGGGAGCAGTAGTGAGTGCCATTGCTATTACAAAGAAAAAAAATGCTAGGCAAACTCAAAGGTCTTAAGGTGGATAAGTCTCCTGCGCCAGATGGACTACAACCAGAGTTCAGAGAGGTGACTGAAGATATAGCAGATGCACTGGCTATAATCTTTCAAGAATCACTTGATTCTGGAGGACTGAAAATTTGCAAATGTCACTCCACTCTTTAAGAAGGGAGGAAGGCAAAAAAGGGAATTATAGGCCAGTTAGCCTAACTTCAGCAGTTGGGAAAGTGTTGGGAGTCTATTATTAAGGATGAAGTTTCAGGGTACTTGGAGACTAAAGATACATTAAGTCAAAGTCAACATGGTTTCTGTGAAGGGAAATCTTAACTGACAAACCTGTACTTTGAGGAAGTAACAAGCAGGGTGGATTTTCAGAAGGCGTTTAATAAGGTGCCATACATGAAGCTGCTTAACAAGATAAAATGGCTGAGAGGCAGGAGACATGAGTGGAAATAAAGGGGGCCTTTTCTGGTTGGCTGCCCAAACACTGAGTGGAAATAACGGGGACCTTTTCTGGTTGGCTGCCAGACTAGTGGTGTTCCTCAGGGATCAGCATTGGGACCACCACTTTTCACATTGTTTGTCAGTGATTTAGATAATGGAATTGATGGCTTTGTGGCAAAGTGTGTGGATGATACGAAGATAGGTGAAGGCATAGGTAGTGCTGATGAAGCAATGCGACTGCAGCAGGGCTTAGATAAATTGGAAGAATGGGCAAAAAAAGTGGCAGATGGAATACACTGTTGGGAAATGAACGATAATACACTTTGCTAGAAGGACCAGTAGTACAGATTATTGCCTAAATGGGGAGAAAGTTCAAATATTAGAGATGCAGAGGAGCTTAGGAGTTCTTGTGCAAGACTCCCAGAAGGTTAATTTACAAGTTGAGTCTGTGGTAAAGAAGGCAAATGCAATGCTGGTATTTATTTCAAGGTGAATAGAATATAAATGCCAGGAGATAATGCTGAGGCTTTATAAGACACTAGTCAGATTGCACGGAGTATTGTTAACAATTTTGGTCCCCATATCTCAGAAAGATTGTGACATAATTGGAGAGGTTCATGAGGATGATTTCGGGAATGAAGAAGTTAACATGAGGAGCATTTGGCAGCTTTAAGCCTGTAATCATTCAAATTTAGAAGAATGCGGGGCGGGGGGGGGGTTGCCGATCTCATTGAAACCTACTGAATGTTGAAAGGACTAGATAAAGAGGCTGTGGACAGGATGTTTCCAATGCTCGGCTTATCTGGAACTAGAGGACATTGCCTAAACATTGAGGGATGACCTTTTAGAGCAGAAATAAGGAGGAATTTGTTTTAGCCAGAGAATAGTGAATCTGTGGAATGTTCTGCCTCAGATTGCGGTAGAGGCCAAGTCTGTGGGTATACTTAAAGCAGAAGTTGATCATTTCCTGATTGATCAGGGCATTAAAGGATATGGTGAGAAGGTAAGTGCATTGGGTTGAGTGGGATCCAGGATCAACCATGATGAAATGGCAGAGCAGACTCAATGGGCTGAATGACCTAATTCTGCTCCCATGTCTTATGGTCTAACCCCACTCTCCTGCCTTTTCCCTGCAACCTTTAATTCCCTGCTTAATTAAAAACCTATCATCCTCTGCCTTAAATATACTCAGTGACTTGGACTCCACAGCCATCTGTGGCAATGAATTGCACAGTCTCACTACCCTCTGGCTAATGAAATTCATCCTCACCTGTGTTCTAAAGGGATGTCCCTCTATTCTGAAACTGTGGCCTCTGGTTCTAGACTCCTACCACTTCACTGTAGGAAATCCTCCACGTCCACTCTATCTAGGTCTTTCAATATATTTCAATGGGATCCCCCCTCCCTTTTATTCTTCTAAACTCCAGCAAGAACAGGCCCAGAGCCATCAAACGCTTCTCATTTGGTAACCCTTTCGTTCCTGGGATCATTCTCATGAACCTCCTCTCGACCCTCTCCAATAACAACACAAATCTTTTCTTAGATATGGACCCAAACCTGCAAACAGAACTCCACGTGCGGTCTGACCAAACGTCTCAAAGTCTCAACAATACATCCCTGTTTTCATATTCAAGTCCTCTCAAAGTGAATGCTAGCAGTGCATTTGTCTTCCTTACCATGAATTCAATCTGCAAGTTAACCTTTAGAGAACCCTGCACAAGGACTTCCAAGTCCCCTTGCATCTGATTTTTGAATTTTCTTCCCATTTAGAAAATAGCCTACACCTTTATTCCTTCTACCAAAGTGCATGACTATGCACATCTCTACTCTACACTCCTTCTGCCACTCCTTTCCCCATTCTCCCAATCTGTCCAAGTCCTTCTGCAGACACCATGCTTCTTCAACACCTCCACCTACCTTTGTATTGTTCGCAAACTTGGCGACAAAGTCACCAATGCCGTCATCCAGATCACTGACATATTACGCAAAAAGAAGTGATCCCAACACTGACCCTGCGGCATACCACTGGTCACCGGCAACCATCCAGAAAATGCCCCTTTATTCCCACTCTGTTTCCTGCCAACAAGCCAATGCTCTATCCATGACATTATTTTTCCTGTAATACCATGGGCCCTTATCTTGTTAAACAGCCTCATGTGCAGCACGATGCCAAAGGCCTTCTGAAAATCCAAATAAACATTAGCCACTGACACTTTGTCTTTCTTGCCTGTTATTTTCTCAAAGAATTCCAAAAGATTTGTCAGGCAAGATTTCCCCTTAAGGAAACCATGCTGCCTATTTTGTCATGTGCCTCCAAGTACCCCAAAATCTCATCCTTAATAATAGTCTCCAATGTCCTTCTAACCACAGAAGTCAGGCTAACTGGATTATAATTTCTTTTCCTCTGCCTCACTCCCTTCTTAAGGAGTGGAGTGACATTGCAATTTTCTAGTCCTCCAGTACCATTCCAGAACATAGGGATTCTTGAAAGATCATTACTAATGCCTCCACAATCCATGAAATTTAAATTTATGTAATTAAATCATCCAAGCGAAAGAAACTTGTATCAACAATGGCAACCACAAAGCCACCTGACTGTCACAAAATAAGCAGGTACTTCACTCGGGTCCTTCATGGGGGTCTGCGAACTTTGCAAGGCACAATTCCAGACCTACCAATGTGCTTAAAGACTCTTTGCAAATGCCCAGAGAGCCAGTTCTATTGGGATGAAAATTAAATGCTAGCATTAAATATCATACACTCAGTGGCCACTTTATTAGGTGCATCTGCTTGTTAATGCTAATATCTAATCACCCAATCATGCAACAGCAGCTCAGTGCATAAAAGCACGCAGACATGGTCAAGAGGTTCAGTTGTTGTTCAGTCCAAACATCGGAATAAGGAAGAAATGTGTTCTAAGTCATTTTGACCATAGATGATTGTTGGTGTGAGATGGTGGGGGTGGGGAGGTGTTTCAGTGTCTCAGAAACTGCTGATTGCCTGGGACAAGCCTACAATGCACAAGCCTACAGAGAGTAGTGTGAAGAACAAAAAGTATCCAGTGAGTGGCAGTTGTGGGCGAAAATAGCTTGCTAGTGAGAGTGGTCAGAGGAGTATGGCCAGACAGATTGAAGCTGACAAGGCAGCGACAGTATCTCAAATAATTATGCATTACAACAGTCGTGTGCAGAAAAGTATCTCTGAATGCACACCACGTCGAATCGTGAAGTGAATGCACGACAGCAACAAGAGACCATGAACATATACGAGGGGTGATTGATAAGTTTGTGTCCTAAGGTAGAAGGAGATGAGTTGTTAACTTCAAATTTTCTGCATAATCACTCAAAGAGATAACCTGCATGTTCATGTAACGAGAGCTGTATAACTCACTTCCTTCTACCTTAGGTCACAAACTTATCAATCACCCATCTGTGGACACTTTCTGGAGGTTCAAGATCTGTATGCTCCACGACCGCTGGACTAAGTGTGTAAATGTAGGAGGGGACTATGTTGAAAAATAAATGCGCTAGGTTTTCTAAAATTGACTCCTTCTACCTTAGGCCACAAACATATCAATCACCCCTCGTACTAAGTGGCCTCTTTTATACAAGAGGTAGCCAATAAAGTGGCCACTGAGTGTATGTATTCCAGCAACAAATTTTAAAAAATGCTAAATGAAAAAGTGGTTGCTTTGACACAAACATACTTTAAGTTAAACTAAATGTTAAAGGCAAAAATTTAAATAAATACCAGCTCAAAATCTTCCAGTTCACTCTTAATCATTCTCCGAGTGATTGAATCCAACTGCGTCTCTAAATCATGTTGAAAACTATCTTCATTGTCCTCTTCCTCCTCATCGATATTACCCGTCCTATGGTGCACTAAGGACTGTTTATACCAGGCCAAGCAGTTCTGAATACAACTCAGAAGGTGCGCCTGTGCCAAAAGAAAAACAGAAGAAATAGATAACACGTGTAGCCATTAACTATCGCATAAAAAGCAACCACCAAGGAAATTAATGCAGAAAGGTCCACAATTACATTTCTTAGAGATATCCCCAAATAATTTAAAATTATAAAATGCAATATTAAACATGGAAGCCAAAATCTGCTGTTTCACCCATCATGCTGTCACCTGGAAGTACGTGAATAGTTGCAGTCTGTCCTCAGCAGAGAGTCACATTGTGTTGGTCATTGATGCAAATGATGCCTTACTCTGTATTTTTTATATTTTTATCTGCCAAATAAAGCTAATCTTTAAATATCAAGAACTACTGACAGGTTTTTCTTTCTTTTTAAAAAAAAAAAGACTGGAGCAACACACACAAAATTCTGGAGGAATTCAGCAGGTCAGGCAGGATGTATGGAAAGGAATGGAGTTGATGTTTCAGATCGAGACCCTTCATCAGAACTAGAAAGGAAGGGGGAAGAAGCCAGAATGAAGGTAGTGGCGGAGGGGAAGGAGGAGAAGCTAGGTGATTAGTGAAGCCAGGTTTGTGGGGGGGGGGGGGGGGCGGGGAGAAGTAATGAGCAAGGAGGTGATAGGTGGACAAGGTAAAGGAGGAATCTGATAGTTGAGGAGAGTGGACCATGTGGACACAATGGAGGTCAAAGAGGCACCAGGGAAAGTGATAAGCAGGTAGTGAGGAGAGAACAGGCAAGAGGTGGGGACAAAGTGGGGAACTGAAGAAAAGGGAAGAGGGAGAGGGGCAAATTTACCACAAGTTGGAAAAATCTATAATCTACCAGAAATAACTAGGTTCTCTTTCAAAATCACAAGACCTTAAACATCACATGAAGAAGCTGATGGAGCTCAATGTTTTTTTTTCATCTGGGAAGCATGTGAATTAGATAAATTAAACAATAATTTTTAAACTTGTACATTTTGAATTAATGCTGTCAGTGAATGCAACTGAGCTAATACTTGAAAAATCATGGCCTCTGTGCAAATCTCTCTTTTACAATCAATCACTTTTAGCAACATATTTAAATGTGCACCATCATCTCTCCAGAATATTGTATAAGAACATACACCCAAAAGATACTAGCAAGCTTTCTGGTATTTAACCCAAGTGTTCACATCTTCCCAAGCAAAGTTTGACAGTCTGTTAAGATCTCTGAACTTAGGCCTTGTAACAGCTGAAATAAACTTTGTGTTTTCTTTAATTGACATCCACATTTGGAGATGCAAGAGTCTGCAGATGCTGGAATCTGGAGCAAGATGTAAACTGCTGGAAGAATTCAGTAGCTCAAGCAATCACTCCCCCCCACCCCAATTCACTGCCACTCCAACCCTCATACCTAGACTGACACAGTCACTGTCCTAACGTGCTTTCATATATCCTGCTGCTACCTAAATTTCCTCTTACCAAGAGTCACTTTATCATTTCCTGTGTCAGTCACCATCATGTGTCGTACATACAATCAGTCTATGCATACAAGCTAATCTTAAATATTTAGGGCCACACTTCAGTTCTGCATACGCTTGTTTATAGATTGCTTTTATATTTATTGTAATTTTTTTTAATGCTTCTTGTGTTGTTTTATGCAACATTGGATCTGGAGCAGCAATCATTTCGTACACTTGTTGCCAAGTAAATGGCAACAAACAATTTTGAATCCTGACTGTTGAATACCTGTGGAGGCAAAGGGATGATCACTTGAACATCTTTTTGCTTCCACGAATGCTGCTGCACTTGCTGAGCTCTTCCAACAGTTCACTGTTTGCTTCAAATTATTTTTCTAGTGGTGGAGGCAAGGGTTTGGAATTGGGAATCAACTTTGTCCTGGTCACTTAGCAGGGCAACAACAGGTGATAATTGTGGCATGCCAGCCATTACTCCAGAGAACAGATTCCTGGCTCGGGGATAGTAACAGAGGCATTCCAAGCAAGAGAGGCTCACTTCTTTGTAGATGTTAGCCTCTCGAATCAGTCACAATATTTGTTGCCACAGATTGAATAAGACCATAAGGTGTAGGAACAGAATTAGGCCATTTGGCCCATCAAGTCTGCACTGCCATTCCATTATGGCTGATTTATTACTGCTCTTAATCCCATCCTCCACCTTCTCCCAATAGCTTTGGGCATCCAGACTAATCAAGAACTTAATCAACCTCTACTTTAAATGTACCCACTGAGTTGGCCTCCAGTCACCTGTGAATTCTACAGATTCACCACCCTCTGGCTAAAGTAATTCCTCCTTATCTCTGTTCTAAATGGATGCCCCTCTATTCTGAGGCTGTGCCCTTTGGTCCTAGACTCCCCCACTATTGGAAATATCCTCTCCATGTTCATTACATCCAGGCTTTTCAATATTCAATATAAGATCCCTCTCATTCTTTTAAAGCCCATCAAGAACAGATTCAGAGTCACCAAATGCTCCTCATAGGTTAACCCTTTCATTCCAGAGTCCATTATCATAAAAGGGTCCACGTTCAAACATTGTTTCTCAAAGGAACTGTCCAGTTAATTAAATTAATAATTAAGAACAAATCATTTGATTACCAGAGGTTCCTGGAGGTAGATCTGACCTGCCTGAGTGGTGATGCAACTTTCCAGCTTGAGAGGAGGCAGCAGGTCCTCCTCCAGTTCATAATATCGGTTCAGCTAAGACAAAATCAGAGATGCAATGTTAAGTAAAGCAAAGCATTTACTTTTAGAGTTAGGTGGTGTGGCTTTGATCAATATCTATCATTTTGTTATCACATCTAAAAAATCAGCAACCAAGGTAACTGGTGGAACTGGTCACAGTCCTGTAAGGATAAATATCGAACATTTAAGGATGTAATATTGTGGTTTTATAAACCACTGGTGAGGCTTCACTTGGAGTACTGAGAGCAGTTTTGGGCCCCTTATCTTAGAAAGGAAGTGCTGACATTTTAGAGACTTCAAAGGAGGTACATGAAAATGATTCCTGGATTGAATGGCTTGTCATATGAAAAGCGCTTGATGGCTCTGTATGTTCACTAGAATTCAGAAGAATGAGGGGTGACCTAATTGGAAACTATCGAACATTGAAAGACCTCGATAGAATCAATGTGGAGATAATGCTGCCTATGCTGGGAGAGACTAGGACCAGAGGACACAGCGTCATAATAGAGAGGAGTCCTGTTAAAACAGAGATCTGTGGAATTTGCTGCCACAGGCAGCTGTGGAGGCCTAGTCTTTACGAAAGCTAAAGCAGGATATTGGAGCTGAGAAGAATAATGGATCAGCCATGATGAAATGATGCAGCAGGTCAGATGGACCAAATGGCCTACTTCTGCTTCTACATCTTATGGTCTCAGGGCCTTATTTCTAGCATGACTCATAAAATATGTTGGTGTGGGAAATCAAAAAAAAAAAGGAGTATTAATCCAATAGTTTCTGTTTTGCCTTAGCTTAGTAACATCTGACTCAGGAAAAAAAAATCCGAGTGCTAAAACAGAAAAGTGAAAGTGTAGGAGCTTGCTATTCATGCAGCTCTGAACTTTGTAGGTACAGCCTAACTTTATGATAACTGGTGGCTAATATGGAAAGAGCATCAATCTTCAGCTCCAATATTTCTCATCTTGAGCACACTAACATGATTATAAACAGGTGCCTTGGTTCTAAGCTACAAGTATGCACTGCCACAAAGCTGCGATGAACACAGTTGTGTCTTGAGAACTCAGTTTTATTGACACATCCCCTAAATTGGTAATTGAGTTTGGCATTGACTAAATACAAACTGCAAGATTAGGAGAAGGGGTAATTGAATGTTTAATGGCATCATCATCATGTGCCGTATTGTATGACATGGACAATCACGGTTTTTCCACAACCATGATCGTTCTTGACAATTTTTTCTACAGAAGTAGCTTGCCATTGCCTTCTCCTGGGCAGTGTTTTTACAAGACAGGTGACCCCAGTCATTTTCAATACTCTTCAGAGATTGTCTGCTTCGCGCATGTGGTCGCATCACCAGGACTTGTGATGCACCAGCTGCTCACGGGGGGAGGGTGGGGAAGTGGGGGGCTAAGCAGGAGCTACACCTTGCCCAAGGGTGACCTGCAGTCTCGCAGAGAAAAGGAGCACCTTACACCTCCTTTGGTAGAGACCCATCTCTACCCTGCCACCTATAATTGATGGCGAACAAAGTTAGGGTGCAGGAGAAAAGTTTGAGGATTCAATCACACAAATGTTTAAAAAAATTAGAAACACAAGTTCATCACTTAATAAATCATGCTAAATCCATACATTTATAAATTGACGTAGAGAGTATGAAACATTGGTGCCTTAACTGGAATTACCAATCTAATTTTGGACACCATGCTTTTGGATGTTAAGACTTCAAAAGCGGATTTACCAGAATTACACTAGCAATTAGAAACCTGTAAAGACTACAGGAAATGGGAGTTTTCTCCTAATGAGCAGAGATAATTAAAGGGAATGTTTTAATAGAGGAAATAAGGAGGAAGTCTTTCAAATATTAGCAGTCATAGGTCATGGATAACTGGCAAACAAACGAGATAAAAAGGAGAATTATTTATGATACATATTAAGCGAAAATGACCCAAAAGCACCTTATGATAGTGGACTGAATATATGACAGAAAAAGGGGAAAACATGGCTGTGTGAGGAAAAAAAAATTGGATAATTCTCTTTAGAATTGCAAACAAATAGACCACTTCCAGATGACTTAATGGTTTCTCTCAGAAGCCTCCCAGCATTTGGTTCAAAAGCAACAGAGTACAAGTAGGCTGCTACAACTGAAATGGTAAATAATTTGCAACAAGACCATTAATGGGAAGAATGAGCATCCATCTTTAAGGACCCCAACACACAGGACATGCCCTGCTCTCCTTGCTACCATCAGGAAAGAGGTACAAAAGTATAAAGGTACATACTGAACAATTCAGGAATAGTTTCTCCTTTTCTGCCACCCAATTTCTGAATGAACATTGAACCCATGAACAGTCACTCACTATTTTTTTATTTCTATTTTCATACTATTAACTTAACTATTTAATTTGTATATAGTAATTCACATTTTTCCCCATTATTATGTATTGTACTGCTGCCACAAACAACAAATTTCACGACATATGCCAGTGATATTAAACCCGATTCTGAATATAACTGCTCAAGCTCTGATGTTGGCAAACTGATGCTGTGCTGTCTTTACGACAGTTATTTAGTTTATAATATTTTCGCTTAGTAATTCATTCAATAGTATTTTCTAGTTAGAATTAGAAGTGTTTAAAGTATATTCATTGCATGTAAAATATATCGGCATGCGATGACGTCACATCCGGTTTCGCCGCGTCTTGTGGGAAAACACCGGTTTGAAATTAGCGCGAGGGTGGGGGCTTTCCACGAGGCTCACCTGAGCACAAGCAGTTTTGCAGGCATGAGAAATCACAGTGAGAGCAACGCTGTAAGTTAATAGATAATCGATATATTGAACTAAGATGTTAATAGTGATCCTGTTAGAGGTAACGTCGGTAGATAATGTTTATGCTTTCGTTAGTTAAAGAGTCGCGGATAGTTTGCATGGAAGTGTATTTAAAGTAGTCAATGGAGCAGGTAAACTCTCCCTGTATACTGCACCTTAGTGTAATGTAGTTATAGTCACCTTTGCAAGTATTTACACTTGAAATGTGATATTAAGTAAGGAACAAATACTGTATCAATCTTGTATTGTTTTATCAACAGTTTTCACCATATGTTAATGTGAAGAGTGAACAGTAAATGGTTAATCTTACTGCGATCTGGTTCTTATTAACTGTGGTTTATCCGGACGTTAAATTCGGCGTTTCGTTACACCCGAAGGAGAACGTGACAGTGAAAAAGCGGCATTATCAGGTGTTTCAAGTGCTGCAATGTCAGCTCAATCCAGCATCAAGTCGACGCCGCCCAGCGACAAGGGCAGTAAACCGACATCAAGTAAGCCCACCCAGGCGTTATCAGGTGTTCCAAGTGCTGCAATGTCAGCTCGATCCGGGATCAAGTCGATGGCGCCCAGCGACAAGGGCAGTAGAACGACATCAAGAAAGTCCACACAGGCAAGAGCCAAGGCAGAAGCCGCCAAGGTGCGACTGCATTACGCCAAACAAGAAGCAGTTTTGAAAATGAAACTGGCCACCAGAGAAGCCGAAATCCAGAAAGAAAAGGCTGCCAGAGAAGCCGAAAGGGCCGCCAGAAAGGCAGAAGCCGCCAAGGTGCTACTGCGTTACGCCAGACAAGAAGCAGTTTTGAAAATGAAACTGGCCACCAAAGAAGCCGAAATCCAGAAAGAAAAGGCTGCCAGAGAAGAGGCTGCCAGAGAAGCCGAAGAGGCTGCCAGACAAAGAGAAGAGGCCGCCAGAGAAGCCGAAATCCAGTTGGAAATGGCAAAAATATCGACAGAGTTGCAAGTGCTGCAGCTAGAAAGAGAAGAAGCTGCTGCCATGGCGGAAGCAAAGTACATAGAAGAAGCTGAAGGGTCGCGTGATCTGACCGCAGCAAGATCTACTTTAGAAAGGACCAGACTGGAACGCACAAGCGACTATGTACAATCTCAAATAGACAGGCAGGCTCGTCTCCCCTCTCCATACGTATTCGATAACTTCCCCAGCTACGAGGAACCTCAGAGAGTCACGATTGCATCACATCCATACGAGGAAGGAAATTTACCCTCACGGCTCCGTGATGAAGTCAAGAATGAAAGAACCGACAACGCTCCTTCACCCCCACAACAGGACGGCGGGGAGGGAGAGGTTCACTCCAGGACAACAATTGTCAGCTCGAACTGTACAGAAGTTTGCGGTCAAACTCAGTCAAGCCGTTCTTGTTCCGAGATCTGCCTCACTGAGGTGTACCCTAAAGAAGCACAACAAGACATTACCAAGCGTAAAGTAACCGACGAGACGCTAGGTCAGTCAGTTTTCGTTCAAACCGAGCACGGAAACAAACTTGCACAATCAGCTCAAGATACCATTTCTTTAAAACCCAAAGACACCAAGGTCTTCAGAGATGAAGCAAATAATGGGGTTGCCCCATTGCCAATCAGAGAACCACGCCAGTGCTCACCAGATAACAAAGAGCAGGCAGTCAAACGGTTCACGTCCTTACGGAAAACCTGGAAAAGGAAACCTGAGATACAGCAACGCACCCGATTGGCCCACGAGGTACTGTGCACCCTAATGGCAGAGGTCACAGCCATTATAAACGCACAATCATTCCTACCTGTGTCTTCTGACCCAGAAAACCCCTTTATACTTTCGCCATCAACGCTCCTTACGCAGAAGGCAGGAGCACCTCCTCCACCAGGAGACTTCTCAGACAAGGATTTGTACACAAAGCAATGGAGACAAGTCCAGGCTCTGGCAAATCAGTTCTGGCCTCGCTGGAGACAAAAATATCTACCTTTGTTGCAACAGAGACAAAAGTGGACAGAACCCCGAAGGAATCTTCAAGTTGGAGACTTAGTCCTGCTCAGGGACAAGCAAGTCGCTCGCAACAGCTGGCCAACGGCCAGAATCACTGTTACATTCCCTAGCGGGGATGGACATGTCAGGAAGATCGAATTGAAGACTACCGACCAAGGCGATGTGAAAATTTACCAAGGGCCAGTTACAGAAGTTATTCTACTTCTACCCAATGACTGATTAAGAGACTAAGTTTTGTACTCTGCTCATTGTGACCTTACGAAGGTCAAGCGGGGAGTGTGCTGTCTTTACGACAGTTATTTAGTTTATAATATTTTCGCTTAGTAATTCATTCAATAGTATTTTCTAGTTAGAATTAGAAGTGTTTAAAGTATATTCATTGCATGTAAAATATATCGGCATGCGATGACGTCACATCCGGTTTCGCCGCGTCTTGTGGGAAAACACCGGTTTGAAATTAGCGCGAGGGTGGGGGCTTTCCACGAGGCTCACCTGAGCACAAGCAGTTTTGCAGGCATGAGAAATCACAGTGAGAGCAACGCTGTAAGTTAATAGATAATCGATATATTGAACTAAGATGTTAATAGTGATCCTGTTAGAGGTAACGTCGGTAGATAATGTTTATGCTTTCGTTAGTTAAAGAGTCGCGGATAGTTTGCATGGAAGTGTATTTAAAGTAGTCAATGGAGCAGGTAAACTCTCCCTGTATACTGCACCTTAGTGTAATGTAGTTATAGTCACCTTTGCAAGTATTTACACTTGAAATGTGATATTAAGTAAGGAACAAATACTGTATCAATCTTGTATTGTTTTATCAACAGTTTTCACCATATGTTAATGTGAAGAGTGAACAGTAAATGGTTAATCTTACTGCGATCTGGTTCTTATTAACTGTGGTTTATCCGGACGTTAAATTCGGCGTTTCGTTACACCCGAAGGAGAACGTGACAGATGCTAATCAACTACTTCGCACTCACCTGAGAAAGAAGTGTTTGTAAAATGGTATTTGCCAGCTGTGAATTTCGTCGTAGAACATCAAATAAACCCTAAAAACAAAAAAAAAGCCGAAAATTAAAGGAACAATTAATTAAATCACTGAAGAGAACCTCCTTCAAAAGATACAAGAGGAAGGAATGGTAGAAATGGTGGAAATTTTAAGCCATTTTAAGCTTATTGACAACTGTTAGCAACCCTCCCAGGTAAACCCAAGAATGCAGAGAGGACAAAGGACAAATTTTGATAAAACGGTTCTTTTTCAAAAAGTAACGGCTGGTCAAAAGTCATGTTTAAGCTTGAACTTAAGGGCATGGAAACAGCAGGATCACGCTTCCTAGGAGTCAGCATTCTGCAAAGATCACACCAAGAACACAATGTGTAATGCTGAAGGAGGTGAAAAAGAGCCCAAGGGGAACAACAAAAGACCTGCAGAAATCTCTAGAACTTGCTAAATTCTGTTTATGTGTCGACTATAAGAAAAACACTGAACGAGAATGGTGTTCATGTAAGGACACCATGGAGGAAACCACAGCTCTAGAAAAAGAAAACATTGCTGCATGTCTCAAGTTTGTAAAAGACCAACCTGAATTTCTACAACAATTCTGGGACAAAGTTCTGTAGACAGACGAGACAAAGATTGAACTTTTTGGCAGAAATGCACACTGCTATGTTTGGAGGAAAAAGGGCGCTGCACACTAACACCAAAACCTCACCCTAACTGTGAAGCATGGTGGAAGGAGCATCATGGTTTGAGGATGCTTTTCTGCCTCAGAGCCTGGGCAGCTTGCAATCATTGTGGGAACAATAAATTCAAAATTGTATCAAGACATTTTATAGGAGAATGTCAGTGTAGCAGTCTATCACCTGAAGCTTAATAGAAATTGGAAAATGCAACAAGAATAAACCAGAATGGTTTAAAAAGAAGAAACTTTGTGGTTTGGAATGGCTGAGTCCAAGTCCTGACCTTAATTGTATAGAAATGTTGTGGAAAGACATGAAGCAAGCAGTTCATGCAAGGGAGCCCACCAGCATACAGAGTTGAAGCAGTTTTGTAAGGAGGAATGGCCTAAAATTCTTGCAGGCTGATGTGCAGGATTGATTTAACAGTTACCAGAAACAGTAGGTCGAACTTATTGCTGAACAAGGGGGTATCAACAGTTACTGAAAGCAAAAGTTCACATACTTTCTTCAGCAAAGACATGTAATATTGGATCATTCTTCTCAATAAATAAATGAGCAATGTTTGTGTTATTTATTTAATTAGGTTCTCTTTATGTAGTTGTAAGGCTTGTGTGAGGATCTGACCATATTTCAGGTTACATTAATGCAAAAATAAAGAAAATTCAACAGGGCACACAAACTTTCTAGCACCCCAGTAGGTGACCAGAGCCGCACATAATATTCCAAATTAGGCCTCACCAACATCTTGTACAACTTCAACATACCATCCCAGTTCTTGTACTCAAAATGAAGATGGGTCGCAGCCCAAAACATCCACTGTTTACTCTTTTCCATAGATGCTACCCGACCTGTTGAGTTCTTCTGACATGGTGTGTGCTGCTTTGGATTTCCCGCATTTGCAGATTTTCTCAAATCTCTTCACAACTCCATCTATGACATCACTTTCACAGATATTCGCATATTCACAGATCTCTCTGTTCTACCACACACCATACAAGTCCTACCCTGCTTTGTCCCCTCAAAGTGCAACACTTCACACTTGTCTGCATTAAATTCTACATTTTACACCCCTTTTTCCCCCAGATGGTTCAGATCCCCACTGCAAGCTTTGATAGCCTTCCTCACTGTCCACTTTTCCCCCAATTTTGGTGTCATCTGCAAATTTGCCAATCCTATTTATCACACGAGGCAATACAAGATTGTCAAATATAGCTAGGATAGAGGTCCAGTCCCAGAAGGTACTAAAGAACAGACAGATCTTTGTGTACATGGTCAAGAAGCCTTCAAGGACAGTTAGACAAGGTGATTAAAGAATATGTGCTGAGGTATAGAATAAGAGAGAGATTATGATACTACAATATAAATCATTAGTTAGCCCATAGCTGGGGTACAGTTCTGATACACATTATAGGAAGGATGAGATTGCACTGGATTGAATGCAGAGGATAATACAGGATGCTCCTTGAAATGGAATGTTTCATCTATGAAGAGAAACCTAATAGGCTGGAGATTTGCTTCCTCTGAAATAAAGACTAACAGTTGACCTGTCTGAGATATACAAGGTTATGAGGGCCATAGGCAAGAGTAGATAGAGAATATCAAGGGTCAGCAGACAGAATGGGCTAAATGGTCTGTCTCTGTGCTACTGACTATCTGTTCTCAGTTTATCCCATTTAGCTTGATTGTGGTGCCAACTATATGATGCAGAGTGTCCCCAGTGACACTCAGTGACAAGATCTCCTTAGGGAAAGTGTACTGCTCCTCAGATACCATAATAGTCAGATACTTCTGACTTTGAGGTTGGGGTTGGAGACTGTGTGGGTGGGTGGATGTGAGGTAAGGGGTTTGTTTTGCTGCTGTTGTTTTGTTACTTGTTATGTTCTGTTTTGTTGGGCTCCATGTTGTTCTGCCAAGCATTGTGGGCGTGCAATGGAGGCAACGGAATACGTGGTGACTTTTGCCAGCTTCCCTCAGCTTGTGCTGGTTATTAATGCAAAGACGGATTCCATTGTATGTATCCATGTGCAGGTGATAACTAAATGAACCTGAGTGTGAACCTACACGTTTGTGGAGAAAAAAGTCAACAAGGTTTATACCAGCTGATTGGACAGAGGAAACAAAAACCTTATTTAAAATATAGAGAGAAAGATGTAGGATGCAAAAACAAAACCCCTTCAAATTGCTAAGTATTACTGTAATGGTAATAATTGGGATTAAATCTGGCATAATAATAAAAAGTTTCCAATTTCAATACCTCATACAACATGAGCCTCACATCAGCTTGCTGACTAAGACAACGTCTTAGACTGCTCAAAATTTCCAAACATAGGGCTTCATTGGCAGAGGCATTGTAGCTTGTGTGCACATCCACTTGCACCTGGAAAACAAGATAATTTTGCTCACTACTTACAATATTTATAAAGTCAAGGAAATTGCTTGATTATCTGGTTTAAATTGTCCTGCCACTTTTAATGTCAAGCAGCTTTCAAGTTTGATCCCCAAGATAGGCCTTTCAATGAAGCACAAAGTTAATCCAAAATGATCATCTCAAACTACTCCTCCCTTCAACCTATGAGCCAAGAGTTTCTCTCCCAGTTGAATCAGAAGGTCTCAATCTCAATTTCTTCCACTAGGTGGCAGGGTATTTCTCATTTTCATTTATTTCTCAGTTCAAAGCACTCATACTAATACACTAAACACTAACACACATAGCCCTGAAAGTACAATTTAAATTTTTCTCTGTCCTCCTTCCACAAGTACATAAAGCATGCAGGCAACCCTATTGGGGTAACAGAAGCTCACCCTTAAAAAAAATCATATATCCCTAAAGATATAAGATACAGAATGGGATGTGTGTGTAAAAATAAAAGAAGAAAATCCAGATAGCTCATCAACAGAACATCAAGCACCTTTGAGCTCTGGTGGCCATCCATTTCAATTCCACTTACTGTTCCCATTCTGAAACGTTGGTCCATGGCCTCCTTTATTGCCATCATGATGCCCATTCAAGCCATCAGATTGAAGGCAACACCTCATATTCCATCTGGGTAGCCTCCAGCCTGATGGCACAAACATTGTCTTCTCTAATTTCCTGTAATTTCTCCCCACTTCACCTTCTGTCTTTTTCTATTCCCTGTTCTGCCTCCTCTCTCACCCTTAACCTCCCCTGCCCATCACCTCCATCTGGTGCACCCTTCTCCTTCCTTTTATTCCATGGTCCAACCTCACATATTAGATTCCTGCTTCTTCAGCCCTTTACCTCTTATACCCATCACCTCCCAGTTTAGTACTTCATTCCCCCCTTCCCCCTCACAGTCTCACCTATCACCTGCCAGTTAGTACTCTTCCCACTTCCTTTCCAGGACTCATGAAGGGTCTCAGCCTGAAATATCGACCGTTTATTCCCCTCTATAGATGTTGGCTGCCTGGCTGAGTTCCTCCAGTGCTTTATGCATATTGCTCAAGATTCCCAGCTGTGAGACTGCCCCAGGCTGCTGTTCCTTGTGTCTGCAACCTTTCTGATGACTTCCCCTACTAATATGATGAACTGAATACAGAGGCTTTGAGTCTGCTCCAGGGATTTGGATCTATGGACTCAATTTGGTTTGGAATGCTGTTGTTGTTCCTCGCTTCTATTGTTTGCATGATTTGTGTTTTTATCCTCCTCTGTGCTTAATGAGGGTTGGGCTTTTATTGTTTTCTAATTGGGTTCTTTCAGGCTTCTTGCTTTGCAGCTGCTTGTAAGCAAACAAATCTCAGGGTTGTATAATTTATACATTCTTTAAAAATAAATGTACTTTGAATCTGCAGAATCTCTCAAGTTTATCATGATAGCTATTATAGGCAGACAGAACTAGACAAAATAAATACCGATTATTTACCTGACTGGCTGAGAGAGTCTGAGTGCATTGACTGTAAGCCAGACTTCCCAACAACTTGAAGTTCTTAAGCAGCAGCAGGAAGCCAGCAACTGCTGACTTCCGGGAGTCCAAATGGCTAAAGAAAACAAAGCAGGAGAGAGGGCAAGAGGGAAAAAAGCAATAAGATTTATAAAAGGTTTATAGTATAGTGTTACAAATGCAATTAATAATCTTTTTAACAGGGGCAATGTCAATCTCATATTATTCTGATGAACAAAGCAGCTTCTTTCCCTCAGCAGTACAGTAGGTAGGAGATAACAAGTGGCAAATCATAACCATTCAACATTTTCTCTCTGGTGTGCCTCAGTTGCACATTTCAGTCAAATAATTACAAAACCGGTTATAACAAATAAATCCTAAGTTTGAATAATACAAGGAAATTCCTAAACCAAGGTCCATGGACACCTTGCTTAATGTTATTGGTATAATGGTATAAAAAGGCAAAACTTCCAATTATCTAGAAAGTTAAGAAATCTGCATTAAATATACAAGCTAAAAGAAGCACAGGCTGTAATATATCTTAAACAAAAAAGATTCTGCAGATGCTGGAAATCCAGAGTAATGCGTAACTAATGCGCAACACACACAAAATGCTGGATGGACTCAGTAGGTCAAGCAGCATCTAAGGAGGGAAAAATAGGGAAATTTTGCACCAAGACCTGCCCTGATGAAAGTATCAGTCTGAAATGTAGACTTGTTATTCCTCACCATATATGCAGTTTGACCTGCTGAGTTCCTCCAGCATCTTGTGTTTTACTCTATAATAAGTCATTACTTCCAGTTACATGGCCTTAAAGCAAGGTACACAATTAATAAATTATATATAATGGCCATTGTCACAAACATAACTGGAAGCAAATACAAGATAAACAAATCTTGCTACAGAGCAGTGAAATTATAGAAAGCAATAGTTAGATGTCTGTACTGGGAAATTCAAGACTTTCCATTTAACACACCAGGGGGCAGAAGTTCATCACTGGTCACCAGCAACAAGCACTTTTGACTGACTGAACCATTGTGGAGGATACAAAAGCAAATAATTCTGTTTCAAAGAAACCAATGGAACCAAATACAAAGTTGGCAAGTACATTTGTCAATTAATAGTCTCGCATGCATTTAGCACAAGCAATCAAAGATGGAAGAGTAAGCACAGCTTATCAAATGAAAATAGATTCAGAATAAAATTCCTCTGCTTCTCTTTGAGCCTTGTCATTGAGGAGTATACTCAAACTTCAAAAGTTTGAAGTAAATTTATTATCAATGAACACATGTACCATCATTTACTACCCTGAGATCCATTTTCCTGTGGGCATTCACAGTAAATACAAAGAAACACAATAGAATCAATGAAAAATGACATACAAGACAGACAACCATCCCAGGTATAAAAGACAACGAACTGTACAAATCATGAACAAGGGTAAATCTGCCTATGCTGGAAATCCAGAACAACACACACAAAATCTTTTGTGTTAAACTGTACAAATACAAAAAGAGCAAAAAAAAAAGCAACTCTAATTAATAAATAAGCAATATATATCAAGAACATGAGAACAAGAGCCCTTGAAAGTGAATGCATAGGTTGTAAGAGCAGTTCAGTTCAGTAACCGAAGTTGCGTGAAGTTATCACCTCTGGTTCAAGAGCCTGATGGTGAGGGGTAATAACTGTCACTGAATGTGATGATGTGGGTCCTGAGGCTCCTGTGCCTCCTTCCTGAAGGTAGCAGCAAGAAGAGAGCACAGTCTAGATGGCGGGATTCCGTGACAATGGATGCTGCTTTCCTGTGACAGTACTCCTTCCTGCCTTCCTGATGTGCTCAGTGGTGAGGAGGGCTTTGCCCCGAATATGTCTCCCCCCCCCCCCATCCAGCTTCCTCTTTTCACAGTCAATTGGAGAGAACTGAGTAAATTTTGTGCATTACCCCAAGCCAGCAAGCAACTCTTGCAAGACTAGGTGACAGAGTGAGGGATTTACGGGGTCCTTTCCTTTTATCTCCGCCTCCTCCAGAGAGAAGAGAGTACCTGGAATACACTGTGAGACAGTGGAGGAAGCAGAGTAACTTACAGCATTAAAAAAAATGTTGAGACGAGCACTCGAGTTGCTTAGGCATAGAAGGCCATGGGTTAAGTTATTATCCTATATTTATCAGGCTCCTGAACCAACAGGGATAACTTTATCTCAACTCAATCCTGACTGATCACTGAACAACAACTCTAGAATTCATGTTCCCAGTATTATTATTATTTTTTTGCATCTGAACAGTTTGTCTTCTTTAGCACATTGTTTGTTTGAAGTTTCGAGACATTTCAGATAAAAACAACGGCGCTTGCACACCAACTTTAATCGTCTGCTCACGAGTGCATAACATTCCCCTTTTTATCAAAACAAAGAAAAGGAACAATTGTATTAACAATTAAACTCAAGTCTGCTTTCCAGTACATTTTCATGGAATTAACTTCCAAATATTCATTGATCATGCCTTATGTCTCTTATGCCTGGCACAAATACATACCATTCATTATTTCCGTCTGTATAAGCATATATACAAAATATAAAACATACTAAAATTTGACTTTAACTTCTACTACAAACTACACAACCTCAAATAAGACATAGTCCTTCTTTGAGTATAAACATTACATTAAAATGCCAAATAGTGTCACAGACTTATTGTTCAAATGTTCATGCAATTATTCAATGTGGGACAAAGTCTTCTAGATATTGTGGCCTTTTCACTGTACGGCCAGAATGAGTTTTCATGGTTTTGTCCGAGTCCTGTTGTTTGTTTTTTGCATGTTTCAACATTTGTGTTGTGTCATTAGCCTCTGCTAGTGTTTGGCTGTGTGCATTTGATGTGGTAGGCACACTGATCTCAGTTGATTGACCTGATTTTGCCTGTTCATGTGCAATTAGCTTTTCAGGAGGCTCCTCAGCAGTCTTTCGTAGATGTGTGCGACGACATCGGTCGATCCCAGAAGGGGTTTGAACTACATATGAATGCTCATCAAGGCACTGACACACAATTGCTTTCTCCAAATTCTTTTTACCTTGCACCAGGGGTTGCATGCACACAGTATCCCCTTCGTCAAGTGGGGCAAGATCTTTGGCTGAGTTGCTGTAATTGTCAGCCTGCTGCTGGACACATTGTTTCATATGCTCGCGTTCGCATACAACTCTGGATTCCAGTAAACTCGCTGTTGTAGGCAGGAGCATGCTTGTGCGGCAATTCATCAGACGCTGGGCAAGACTTGTACTGAGTCCTTGCAAAGGTGTGTTGCAATGGTCTAGAAATGCGAGGTAGGGATCTGCTTGTGCTTTGTTGCTCTTTGTGAGGATCCGCTTAGCTGTTTTAACCTCTGATTCAGCTTTTCCATTCGCTTTGCTATTTCTGGGACTGCTACACAAGTGCTCAAAATCCCAGTCCTCAGTTTGCAAATGCTGGTTGTTTTGCAGAGCAGATCTACCTCGAAGAAATTGCTTTAGTAATCAACGGTGACGAGGTACTTTTTTCCTTCGAATGTAAATTGGTCGGTACCTATCTTTTCCCATGGCTGAGCAGGTACCTCATGACTCATAAGCAATTCTTTCTGCTGCCTCATTTCGTATGTGCATCAAACATCACATGTAGCAATATACTGCTTGATGTCTTTTGGTCAGGCATGAGCAGAAAGACATTCACGAGCATGTCTGAGGCATCCTTCTACGCCCAAATGTGACAAGTGAATTATATCCTTCATTTGCTTTCGCTCGCTTTGCGGTATGATAACACACTCACCTTTGAAGATTAAGCTGTCTTGGACTGCAAGCTCATCCCTATAGCTCGGCCATCCGCTGATGATTACGCTTTTCAACATCTGTAGTGTGTCATCTTTCGCTATTTCTATGCGATTCTGCACTAGACGCTCATCTCGGATTGGCAGGTGCAACAGCATGTTAACCGTCAAAGCTGTTCTCCTGGCCTGAAGTACCGCTAAATGCTCGCGAAAGCGTATCCGCGGGGTGCATGAGCTTTCTTTGACAGTGGGTGATGTCGAAATCATAGTTCTGCAGGCGAAGAAGCTTTCCCTGTAGGTGCTTTGGTGCCTTCGCCAATGGCTTAGTAACTATCATTTCGAGCAGCTTGTGATCGCAGATTACTCTTGTGAAGTGGCCAAATGCGTATTGATGAAAACGATTGCGAGTATTTCCTTTTCGATCTCTGCGCAATGCGTTTCTGTGTCCATTAGCGTTCTGCTTGCATATGCGATCGGCTGCCCATTTTGGAGGAGTGCTTCCCCCTCGGGCTAGGCCTTTGTTGCTGGTGTCACATTGGATGGTTAGTTCTTCCTTAGAATTGTAGTAATCTAACACCGGTGCTTCGGATGCCACCCACTTGATCTTGGAGAGAGTGTTTTGCTGCTCAGCTGACCACTCCCATGCTACATCTGGCTTTGTCAGCTGTCTTATTGGCTCCAGGGTATCTGAGAGACTTGGTAGAAAACGGCTCAGGTAGTTGACAAATCTGACCAATCGCTCCACTCCCTGCAGGGTACTTGGGGTTCGTCATGGGGTTACGCAACTTCACTCTGCACAGCCCTTCTGCATCCATGGTGGTCTTGTTCCACATCATCAGCTTTTTTGTGCATTGTCTTAGTGTGTGATCTACTCTCTCCAAGTATTTAACATATAACCATATAACAATCACAGCACGGAAACAGGCCATCTTGGCCCTCCTAGTCCGTGCCAAACCCTTAATCTCACCTAGTCCCACCTACCCGCACTCAGCCCATAACCCTCCACTCCTTTCCTGTCCATATACCTATCCAATTTTACCTTAAATGACACAACTGAACTGGCCTCTACTACTTCTACAGGAAGCTCATTCCACACAGCTATCACTCTTTGAGTAAAGAAATACCCCCTCGTGTTTCCCTTAAACTTCTGCCCCCTAACTCTCAAATCATGTCCTCTAGTTTGAATCTCCCCTACTCTCAATGGAAACAGCCTGTTCACGTCAACTCTATCCCTCTCAAAATTTTAAATACCTCGATCAAATCCCCCCTCAACCTTCTACGCTCCAATGAATAGAGACCTAACTTGTTCAACCTTTCTCTGTAACTTAATTGCTGAAACCCAGGTAACATCCTAGTAAATCGTCTCTGCACTCTAATTTATTGATATCTTTCCTATAATTCGCTGACCAGAACTGCACACAATATTCCAAATTTGGCCTTACCAATGCCTTGTACAACTTTAGCATTACATCCCAACTTCTGTACT
The DNA here is from genome assembly GCF_030144855.1 of Hypanus sabinus. NCBI lineage: Eukaryota > Metazoa > Chordata > Chondrichthyes > Myliobatiformes > Dasyatidae > Hypanus > Hypanus sabinus. Next base: position 32,277,731 of record NC_082733.1, on the reverse strand, counting down.
CAATGCTTTGATTTATAAAGGCCAGCGTTCCAAAAGCCCTCTTCACCACCCTATCTACATGAGACTCCACTTTCAGGGAACTATGCACAGTTATTCCTAGATCTCTCTGTTCCTCTGCATTCCTCAATGCCCTACCATTTACTAAGTATGTTCTATTTGGATTATTCCTGCCAAAATGTAGAACCTCACACTTCTCAGCATTAAACTCCATCTGCCAACGTTCAGCCCATTCTTCTAACCGGCATAAATCTCCCTGCAAGCTTTGAAAATCCACCTCATTATCCACAACACCTCCTACCTTAGTATCACCGGCATACTTACTAATCCAATTTACCACCCCATCATCCAGATCATTTATGTATATTACAAACAACATTGGGCCCAAAACAGATCCCTGAGGCACCCCGCTAGTCACCGGCCTCCATCCCGATAAACAATTATCCACCACTACTCTCTGGCATCTCCCATCTCCCCCATTTGTGGGGTAAAATGTTAATGCTCGCCCCGCTGTCAACTTGGAAATCTATTGACTTTCCATTTATGAGCATCTGTGCGACTACGTCATCCTTTGTCTTCAAACTGTTGACCACCAGTATGACACTGTCGATAAACTCAGTACTGCTGTCACTGTGTTGGCGCGTGCCCTAGTGGGCAAGGCATCAGACTAGTAACCTGAAGGTCACTGGTTCGAGCCTCAGCTGAGGCAGCATGATTGTGTCCTTGAGTAAGGCACTTAACAACACATTGCTCTCCGACGTCACTGGGTCATGGTGACCGCCAAGCTGCATGGGTCCTAGTGCCCTTCCCTTGGACAACATCGATGGCGTGGAGAGGGGAAGGCCTGCAGTTTGGGCAACTGCTGGTCTCCCATACAACCCTGCCCAGGCCTGCGCCCTGGAAACTCCAGGCGCGGATCCATGGTCTCTTGAGACCAACGGATGCCACCACCACGCTGTCACTGTCGGTTTGGTCATTGCTTTCTGCTTCCACCCCATGCACGGGTTTCTGCTTGCATACCTTTGCAAAGTGATTTCGAATGCAACACGCCTTGCACACCTGTCTGTATGCTGGGCATTGTTGCTTATCTCTTGCACGTTCCATGCCACAGTACTTGCAAGGGTTCATTTTGCTTCTGTGGCTGTTCAAGGTGCCTTTTGCTCTGGCTCCACCACTAGCACTAGCCTTCTGTCCAGGATGCTTTGAAACTTTCTTGTTAGCGGGAGGTTTAATCCCATGGACAGTAGAGGACCTGCTATCTGCAGCGGTACTGAATGCTTGCAGGTGTGATTCAGCCATTTCTTTTAAAGATGTCAATGCAGTTATTGAGCATTAGCTTTCTTTCTTGTAACAATGTTTTCTGGTTTAGGAGTCTTTAATGCCCAGTACGATCTTGTCTCTCAGCAGACTGTGTGACATACACGAGCAAAAATTATGTCTTTGCAAGAGATCCAAGGCTGGCAAGAAACGATTCAAAGGTCTTACCTTGTTCTTGTTCCACTTGTTGAACAAGTACCGTTCATATGTCTCATTTTTCTCACCAATAGCGTAGCTGTCAAATGCAGCTAAAATCTTTGAGAGGTCTTTCTTGGCTTTCAGCCGCATCTGCAAACACAAAACTGTTGTAGACCTCAAGTCCTGACAGTCCAATTGTATGCAAAAATAATGCCGTCTGGTATGCAAGAACTCGTTCGTGCAGCTGTGCCACGAAGCTGTAGTTAGTCCACGTCTACCGCCACGTCTTCCGTCTATCAGTTTGCGGTTGACTGTCATGGCTGGTGGTGGGCGAATGCCGCTGACTGGGGGAGGACTTCTGTCCCGACCATGATTCCCCAGTATGGGGTTGCCCATGGGTGCTGGGTGCCGCTGAGATTCTGCTGTCTCACCTCCAGACATTGCTACTACACCTGTCTCTATTTGTGGCTAGGACATTTTTCTACTCTTACACTCACCCTCTGATGTTTCAGAGTTGCGCTATTATTATGCGGCCAACTGCAAGTTGAAAAAATTGGGCGCTGTGGTTGAAAAAAGCAATTTCCTGAGCACCACCACTGCCACCATGTTTCAAGACAAATATTTCAGATAAAAACAACGGCGCATGTGCACCAACTTTAATCGTCTGCTCATGAGTGCATGTACAAGTATATCATAACATATAGTTTTCAACTGATATTATTGTACATCTGTGAATGCCTGCAAGAATATGAATGTTATAAAAATACTTTGATAATACACCTACTTTGAACTGCTGGAAGATGGAATTAACAGTTGGGCCCCCAATGGCCAGTATGAAAGTGTGGGCCAAATGGCCTGTTTCCTTGCTGTAGAATATATTCTAAAATTTTCTACTGTTTAATGCTTGGTATGCACAGAGGTAACTAATTTTAAAAAGGATAATTAAATAGCTACCAAGAGAAGGTAGATCTAGAGCCAATGAGAATGCTTAGACAGTTAAAAGGCATCCCAACACACTCAACACTGTGTAAAAGATACCAAATAGCTTATTGTAACTGTGGAGAAGAAAGCTCCAAGCGTAAACACAGAATACCCAAGGTAAGTATTTTAATTGTAAAATGCTGTAAAGTTTCACTGCTAATGTCATGGCTTCTCAGTAAAGTTCCACTGCCGAGGTAATGGTTTCTCTGTAGCAGCAATGTTTGGGTTATGCCTAGAGATAACAGGGCATGCTAGCCAATGAGCAGAATGTTGTTCTTTCTTGTGTGTCTGGGAGCCAGGAATTCGCGGTCTTTTGTTGGGGAGAGATGAGGAGAGAAGACGCGAATGGAGAGTTGGTAGACTGCTGGACAGAGTGGACTTGGAGCGTGGGTCCGATATGGTCAGCGACGATCGGAAGAGGTCAATGGTGGATGAAAGGCCTTATCAGTGAGCTCTAACATTGCACACTAGACTATTACATGAGATTGGGCCCTTCCCTTTTTTTTGCTTTCTTTACTAACCGTACAGTCAAATTAAGAATTATAAAGCTCAATTGTTCGATCACATATCGTGTGATGCTTGTTATTTCATGATACTGATTTGTAAAAGGGGACATATCATGCGGCATCCACCCAAACGGGATTTCCTAAATTTGGCCAGGCCAGGCTATCATTCCTTATGTTAAGCCGCTACCCAAAGTGAGACTTACAGAATATACAAGTTTAAAAAAATCATTAAAGGGTTGTCATTGTAACTTCAATATTTTTTCTTATAAGCACATTCAAATGGTTGCCATTCAATAGATTAAATAATTCACAGGCTCTGCCGAACAGTCAGAAATTAACAATGTTTTGCCACCAAGAATGTCTTTAGCAGAATAAAATCTATTGCAGCTCCATTTGGCCGTTATTTTCTCACCTGGAAAACATGGCTTTCCGCAAGACCAAAATTAATGAATCCTTCATGGACACACTGATTTTCAGCAGAGGCTTTAAAAAGAAAAGAGATTATTAAATAAATCATAATAATTCATTATTAAAATAAATCATTATTAAATAAATCATAAATAAACAAACCTAATCATCACCGACTTCACATCACTTCAAAAATAGGCTGAATTCTGAAATTGTATGTAGTGCACAGCTACCCCAAGTTAACTGATTTTGTTTACAAGGATGGGAAGAGCAAAAGCCCATCCCATTTTACTGTCAATTGCAGTATCATACACGAAGGCAGACATTTCATCAGAATTCAATGAATAACTGTATCATGGAACTGTATTTCAGCTATTGTGCAGTAACTCAATACGTTTCATGGAAGTAATTAATGCATTCATAACCTACTAGAATTCTGTAATGCCAGTTCATGCATATCGACCCCAACACTGTTCATGTATATGCTAATAATCTCCAAAATGGAGGCTGCTGTGTCACATGACTGAAGAAAAGAGTGCAGATTGACAGAAGTGTACCCAAGAAGTCTAAATTTTCTTGGGTTTGTGCACTGGACTACTTAATAACCAACTGAGACTCTGAAGAAGCAGACAAATTAAGATCTTTACTTTTTTTTTTTAAATTTAGATACAGCATCGTAACTGGCCCTTCCAGCCTAACAAGCCCACATTGCCCAATTACGCCCACGTGACCAATTAATTGAAATGCCCTTGGAATGTGGGAGGAAATTAGAGCATCTGGATGAAACCCACACGGTCACAGGAAGAATGCACAAACTGCTCACAGACAGCTGCAGGAATTGAACCCAGGTCACTGGTGCTGTAATGTGTTACACCCAGTGTGGGGGGGGGGGGTGTAAATGGGAGGGGCAGTACAGTGAGGGGGCAGGTGGAGAAGGAGCTAGAGGCTGGGAAGGGGACAGGATGGATGATTGGGTATATTTAAAGTGGAGGTTCATAGGTTCTTAATTAGTAAGGGCATTAAAAAGTTACGGGGAGATGGCAGGAGAATGGAGTTGAGGGGGATGATAAATCTGCCATGATGGAATGGCAGAGTGTCAATGGGCTGAATGGCCTAATTCTGCCCCTATGCCTTATGGTCTATCTTATCATATAAAAATCCAAATAACCCAAGCTGATAGATAAATAAAGTACCAGTTCAAACTCTTGGAATGTGGTTCACAATTAAACCACCAACATTAAGATCAAGCTGACACAAGCTTGGATCAAAGTTGTTAGTGATATCACTTATGTTTTACAATGTAAACATACCATAGTTTTTTTAGACTAGAAATCACAATTTCTACAGAAGGTAACAGAGGGAACACAAGGTTTTACCTGCACAGCCTTTAGTAGTCCCTGGACAGTGCTGAGGGGCAAATAGGACAGGTGATCAAATGTCTCAATAACTTTGGAGGAAGAATCCAGGAGAATGAGAGGAGCAGATGTGACAATATCAGCTAGCAAGTCTGAGAAAGACAAAAATAAAATACTTTCTACACACATTCCATGTCAGCGTAACCTTTTTAAAAAAACATTGGTGGACAAACAAACCATGTAGGACTAGACATGACTCATCAGTTACCATCTGAACCATGTTAAAAGGATTTTATAAATCCAGAGTTACAGTGTATTCCCAGAAGCAGCAATTCTGACCATAACAAGGACAACTGAAATTGCTGACTAAAAGCTCAACTTGCAGAGGAAGAAATTAAACCATAATGACTTTAGATTCTGTGCTTGCCATCTCCATCTGGTGTGTGAAATACTAATCAGGTGAATAATAAACATGAGATTCTGCAGATGCTCGAAAACTAGAGCAATACGCAAAATGTTTTGAGGAAATCGGAAGGTCTGGCAACATTTATGGAGAGAAATAATCAGTTGACTGGTCCTGATGAAAACTTTGACCTACTTCTATACATGTGTGGTGGACAGAATATTGACTTGTGGCATCACACCCTGGTTTCGAAACACCAATGCCTTTGCATGGAAAAGCCAACAAAAAGTAGTGAATGGAGCCCAGTCCATCACGGCTAAAGTCCTCCCCACTATTTGAACACATCTACACAGAGCAGTCACAGGAAAGCAGTATCCACCAACAAGGATGCCCACGATCCAGGCCATGCTCCCACTAGCGGCTGCCATCAGCAAAGTGGTACAGGACCTACACTACAAGGTTCACGAACAGTTATTACCCCTCAACATTCAGGCTCTTGAACCAGAGGCAATAACTTCACTGGCCCCCTTACGGAACTGTTCCCACAATCTATGGACTCACTTTCAAGGATTCTTCATCTCACACTCATTGCTTATTTATTATGTTTCTGTTTCTTTGTGTATTTGCACAGTTCGTTTTATTTTTGCACATTGGTTGTTATCTGACCTGTTGGGCGGGGTCTTTCAATGATTCTATTGCATTTCCTTTATTTATTTATTGAAATGCAGTGCAGAATAGGCCCTTCCGGCAACCCGATTTAACCCTAGCCTAATCATGGGACCATTTGCAATGACCAATTAACTTATCAATCTTTGCTCTATAGGAGGAAACCAAAGCATCAGAGGAAACCCATGTAACCAAGGGGAGAACATACACAGTGTCGGGAATTGAACCCGGGTTGCTGGTACTGTAAAGCATTGTGCTAACCACTATGCTACTGTATTGTCCTATTTACTGTGATTACCCACAAGAAAATGAATCTCAGGGCTGTATATGGTGACATATATGTAATTAGATCTTACTTTGAAGGGTCTCAGCCTGAAACATTGACAGTTTATTCCTCTCCATAGATGCTGCCTGAACTGCTGAGTCCCTCCAGCAGCTTGTGTGTGTGTGTGTGTGTGTGTGTGTGTTAATTGGGTAAATAAGCTGAACGAGCAAGTTTTCAAACCAGCTTGCTTTGCACCTAGCCTATTAAGAATATTCTTTCATTTTCAACTTTCTTGTACATCTACTTGCCTATGTATTGACTGATGGGCGAGGTTGTTTTTGTCATCACCCTGTTCAGAACTTGCTCCAAGATTTCACTTCTAATTGGCTCATGCACCTGAATAAATAGTAGGGGAAGGGAGTTGGGGCAGGGAGGGAAAAATTATAACAAGTATTTAAAAAAAAAAATCTGATTTTGTTGCATCTCAGGCAACATATTCAAAATAGAAAGTGGAAAAGATTAAAAGGAACATTACTAAATTAAAACATATTAAAAACTGCTAATCCTCTGAACAAGATCCAAACCTTATGTCCACTCCAGCTGCTTAGATGAGTTTAAAGTATTTGTGCAATATATCTTTCAATGTCTTCTGAAATAATTTTTATTCCTGAGGATAAAATAAGTTCATTGTAAATTGTTCCCTGGAAAATGCATCTGCACCTTCCTACACTCAGTGGTCACTGTATGTTTGTAGTCTTCTGCCACTTTGGCCCATCCATTTGAAGGTTTGACATGATATAGAAGCAAAAATGGGTATTTGGCCCATCGAGTCCACTTGTCATTTCATCACGGCTGATCCACTTCCCTCTCAGCCCCTCCCCATATCTCCTGCCTTCTCCCCATATCTCTTCCTGCTCTGACTAATCAACTATCTATCCAACCTTTTCTGCACACCATTATTGTAACACAGTCATTTCTGTTGCTGTCCTGTCAGCTTGAACCAATCTGGCCAGTCTTCTCTGATTTCTCTCATTAACAAGGCATTCTCTCCCCCTGCAGAACAGCCTCTCACAGGATGCTTTTCGTTTCTCGCACCATTCTCTGCAAAATTGCGAAACTGTTTGTGCATGAAAATCCCAGATCAGCAGTTTGAGATACTCAAACCACCCTGTCTGGCACAAACGATCATTCCACGGTCAAAGACACTTAGATCACATTTCTTCCCCCATTGTGATGTTTGGTCTGAACAACAACTGAACCTCTTGACCATGTCTCTATGCTTTTATGCACTGAGCTGCTTCCACATGATTGGCTAATTAGATATTTTGCATTAATGAGTAGCTGTAAAAGCAGCCCCTGAATGTATATCACTGAAACTTGAATCACTGAGACAGATTGAATTAAATACAGACACATATCACATTCACCTTGAACGTTTCCAGAAGAATCTTGGCTCCTAGTCTAGAAGCTTGTTGTGCTGGTGTTTTTGCTGCCATTGAATTGATCTCCATAACTTTCCCAAGAGGACCCCCTTTCGGTCCAAAGGAATCCATGAGTATAAAGCCCAGCTGTACCAGTGACTGAGTAACATGGTCCCAACCAAACACACTACATGAACAACAAAAATGTTTCAGATGGAGTACAAACAATTCATACACCATAAAAAAGAGCTTATAATTATATAGTTAAAATATTCAGTGGTTAAATCACTACTCTGCAAGGGACAATAAGATCTTGTGGGCTGCCCCCAGTTGTTAAAATACATGCTGAATTTCACTGTGTGTTTCAATATACAGGTGATAAGCAAACTTGATTCTCGACCTTCATCATACAGCGCAAAATGAAGATCTCAATTGTGTACTGAAAGAACGCGTTCGTCAGCAGAATGAACCTGTCGCTTAATCACACAACAAGCAAAAGATCTATCATGGCAAACTGAAAATTGAAGGCAATTATTAACATTCAGCAGGCTGGTTGCAGAAATTTTTTTTACAAAGTCATGACATTAAATTTTCAAAGATTTTTTAAAAGTTTAAAGATAAAGCATCTGCTGATCATGAAGCAGCAGAGAAATAAATTCATAGTTTGCAAAGACCATCACTGATGAAAATCTAACACTAGAACAAGTCCACACTGCTCATTGTTCTTATACACTCAATAAACCTTATAAAAAGTAAAATACAAATGGCATACTGTAACCTTTTAATCAAAACACATTGTAGGTGGAGACAGCCGATTCAGGTATTCTCCCAATGCTGCTCTGCTGCCTGTGTTACCCTGCACACATTATATTTTGTAATAATTTTTACTGTTAAGTACATACATGTGTTGAACAAGTCTAAGACAAGGACTGCTCCTTGGTAGCACATAAATTCAGAGGCAAAAATTATGGCGACCCCATGCTATCTTTTTATATATGCCAAAATCCGAAACACTTTAGGACCCAAGCATTTTGGATAAGGGGTACTCAACCCGTACTTCCATTATAAGTCCATAAAACATGGGAACAGAATTGGGCCATTCAGCCAATCAAATCTGCTCCACCATTCCAACATGACTGATTTATTATCCCCCTCAACCTCATTGATCTGCCGCTCTTCTTTAATACCTTTAATTATGAACCTTAAATATACTTTAAATATACCCAATTATTTGGCTTCCACAGCCTTCCATGCCAATGAATTCCACAAATTCAACATCCTCTGGCTAAAGAAATTCCTCCTCATCTCAATTCTAAATCTTCTGGTCCTAGACTCCCCCACTAGAAGAAACATCAGCTCCATGTCCACTCTATCCAGACCTTTCAATATTCAATAGGTTTTAATGAGATCCCTCCCCCCTCAATCTTCTAAACCCCTGGACGTACAGGCTCAGAGTCATTATAATACTAAATGAAGGCTGGCTAGGTAGGCATTTCACTATAGTAACAGATGCCCTCCTCTTTAAAGCAAATAGAAAAAAAAATAAAATTGGCATTGCGGTAAATGCCTGAAGTTCTTTAAATAAATTGTTGTTTTTGTAACAACAAACGTGGAAAAAAACTGGTGGAAGTTATTGAACTGAAACAATAGCTGCTCATCCTTCCACAGCTCTGACAGGTTTGCACAGTTTTTCCGGCCCACTTTATTTTTGCTTTGGCATTCACAGAATTTTGTTTCGGTAAAACTACAAACCTGTTTGTCACCGTCTCCAGAATAATTTCTGACACGCTGCGCTGAACAGGAATCAAGTCCTGGAGAAATTTTGAATTTTGCTGAAACAGCCTATCTTTAAAACTTTTAACAGTCACTGTTTTTAGGAAGTCAAATACCTAGAGAGAGAAACAAACAAAATCATCAAAACCCGCTTACCATAAAAGCAAATCCTACACACACTTCAACAACAGCTTAATTTCAATAACTTCAGGAGATTGTATTTTAAATTATATTGGGATATTCAAGAATATGCAGTGGAAATGAAATAAAGAGTTCTTGACATAAGGTAAATCTTTCCTCACAACCATCATACTCTATCAAAAGAATTTATTTTATATATTATGCATTTTCATCTTTTTATTAAAACCATGTTAAAATTATTTAGAGGCAAAGGATTCCATTTTCAAAAAGGTCAGAATACCTACAATCGTCCCATTCGTTATCTATAAGGCTAATCTCTTACTGTAAACACAATCCCAATTGCAACGTTAATTGATTAGCACATTCTCTGGAGACATATCCACCCCAAACATGCAACCGAATTCTTTCCACTACATGCCAGAATCCAAAAATACAGTACAATGCTGATAAAAGTATATTTTCCAATTTGATAAAATTCAGAGATTAAATTCTATCTTTATTTGTGACATGTACAGTGAAGCATACGGGGAAATGCACTGTTTCGTCAATGGCCAACACAGTCTGAGGTGTGCTAAGAGGGGGGCAGCCCGCAATTCTCCCCACGATTTCTCCCCACAATCTAATTACCCTTTCAAATCCATACATCTTTGGAATGTGGAAGTAAACCAGTGCAAATCCATGCAACCATGTGCAAACTGCTTATAGACAGTGGCAGAAATTGAACCTTGATTTTAAAGCTGGCACTGTAATAGCATTATATTAACCCATCATGATCCCGTGCCACCCACTGTTATTCAGCTTAATAACATTCAGTTTTTATTAACTATGGCCTCCAGTTATTTTAAGGCATCGTGGCAACAGTCATTAGCACAACACTATTATAACTCAGGGCATCCTGAAGTTTACAGTTCAATTCTGGCACCGTCGGTACGTTCTCCCCTTAACCATTTGGGTTTCCTCCAGGTCCTCTGGTTTCCTGGTCTGAAGACATTAACTGGTTAGCACATTAACTGGTTGTTGTAAATTGTCCTGTGATTAGTTCAGTCTTAAATAGGTGGGTTGCTGGGCAATATGATTTGTTGAGCTGTAAGGGCCTATTCTGCAAGCTCTCTCTAAAGAAAAAAATTTAAAGTCACTTGCTATGTGGGCAGGATTTTAAACTCCAGTGCCACCGATGAAGTTTTTGAGGATATTGGGGATGCAGGGATTAATGACCTTCAAAGAGTTGTACTCTGTCAGCACAAGTTGCATTCTTTGTTTCTGTTTCGAGTGATTAATTGTACTTCTGCAGCTATGAGATTGTGAAATCATTAAACGACTTCTCTGAAGTAACAGATATGTGTGTGTGTGTGTCTGATAAAAACTCAGAGGCTGATTACTCCTTTCTCTGACCCCTTGTACCTTGTAATTCCACAAGATTTGTACTAAGAACCAGAAAACAACTCCATATATGGATAATGATGGTCTCTTTGAAATGTATAACTGCTGGATGTAACCTGCTGATAGAGGCTTGACAAGAGCCCCCAGAGGGAGAGGAACCCTCTCCCTCTGGTGTGCGGCTCCAAACTTCTTGCCGGCTGAGTTTGAACAAATAAACTGGTGAAAAGGATAAAGTAAAGAACTGTCTGTGGTGTAGTGTGGTGTGGTGATTGGTCCGGTGAATTTAAGTTTACACCAGCAGTTCTAACTTGCTACTTAAATTTAATCCCAGAAACACAAAATCTTCAGGAGGAAGACAAACAGAATATTACAAATAAAATATTTGCTTATGTCGAACCCCTCTGCTCTCGTATTGTAAACATAAATTGGTTAGGCAGCTAGCAGAAACCAATCAGTTACAAGGATCACACTGAACCTAAACCACTCGACACAAGCTGAGAATTTGAAACCAGAAGCAAAATAATTAATAATTTTAAAAAGTTGTAACTGAGATTAATACAAGCTGAGCCTCAGCATTTAGAAATTCAAATGTAGCTTTTAGCTACATAAAAAAGTTAAAAGAGCATGTGGCTAAGAGAAACAAGATATAGGCCAAATAGTTTGGATTTATATGCAGCTTTGTTCATGGTTTCTGAATGGACTATAATATTTTGAAATTGCCTTAACATATCATTCTGAATGTCATTAAGTGACTGCTACTATGCAAAATTTAACTAATCTACATAAAATGCACTTGTCTTTTAAGTCTGGGAGAACCAACTCAGTTTGAATTATTAGGATTCTGAGCTAGAATTTCCTCAATTCCATTTTTTAGCACTTGCACGAGCTAGCACACACAAGACCCCAGAACTCAGAGAGCAGACACTGAAGTGTGAGTGCCGAGCAAAAGATGAGTCAAGGACAGGCAAAAATGGAATGTGTAGAGGATAACAGAAAGGAAGTGGGAAGGAATTAAAGATGATCTGGGTCAACAGTGAAACTTCAGAATAGTCCTGGGTTATTTGATGTGACACAGAATTTCAGTGGTATCAGGAAATAATATCAATGAGAGGAAACACAGGAGAGATGTAAGAGACGAAGATACTGGTGAGGAAGGGAGAACAAATTACAGGAGGTAGGGGCTAGGAACTATTGCATTTATGGATGAGTAGACGAAACCCTGAACCTATGAATGCAGACTGGTATTTCAAACTTCATGCAGATAAATCCTTCAGCTGACACTGAAGCACACCTCAGCCCCATTTCAGAATTTGAAGTCCATGCCTCTAATACAATCTTGTATGCTAATCGGTAACATTGCACGGACCCTAGCTGCCTTGATTAGAGAACGTAACTTTCAAGGAAAGGTCAAGAAAGCTGGGGCTTTTCTCTCAGGATGGGAGGTGTGTAAGATGATAAGAGGCACAGATAGAGTGGAGAGCTTGTATCCTTTTCCCCCGGAACTGAAATGATTAATACAACATTTCTAAGGTTTCTGAGTAGCTGGAGCTCGTCAGCCTCAGATGGCAGCCCGCCTAGGAGAAGAAAAACTGATTTTAAACCTCCGCGGCCTTGCAGCCGTACCCACCCATGGGAAAAGGCTTCGGGAGTAAACATAAGAGGAAGAAACCCGGAGCTGGGGTCCCTAAGGTAGTTTGATGTTGTTTACAAGCACACACAAGACCCCAGAACTCAGAGAGCAGACACTGAAGTGTCTGAAGTGCAATGACTCTGGTGCCAAGCTGTATCAGCGCTTTGCCCTTCCCTTGGACTACATCTGTGATTTTGAGGGAAGAAGCCACTGCACGGGCAAATCTTCACACCCAGGCTTGTGCCCTGAAGAGGACGCAGTCCACCCGTGCCGCAAACCCAGGATCCCCTGGGCTCAACAGCTGCCTACTACTACTACTTCTAAGGTGATTGGAGAAAAGCATAGGGAGCGATGACAGAGGTAGTTTGTTTTTTTTAAAAAACATAGGGAGTGGCAAGTGCAAAGAATGCACCTTGGTGGTAGAAGCAAATACATTAAGGACTTTTAACCAACTCTTAGATAGGAACATGGATGAAAAAAGAGAGATATGTGGGAGAGGAGGGTTGCATTGATCTTGAAATAGGTTAAACAATCAGCAAAACATTGTAGGCCAAAGGGTTTTTACTGTGCTGTACTGTTCTTTGTTCCTGCCTGTGGCCATCAAACTTTACAACTCCCCCTTCAGAGTGTCAGACACCCTGAGCCGATAGGCTGATCCTGGACTTACTTCCACTTGGAATAATTTACTTATTATTATTTAATTATTTATGGTTTTATATTGCAATATTTCTACACTATCCTTGGTTGGTGCGACTGTAACGAAACCCAATTTCCCTCGGGATCAGTAAAGTATGTCTCTCTGTCTGTCTATACCCATACCAATTGTGTGACATTTGTGCAAATTTAGACTGAATTTTCAGAACTCCTCTTTAAACAATTAAGTAAAATCCAATCAGGTCATATTAAAATATTGTGCTTTGCAGTATATTTTTAAGCCCACATCCTCTATAATCAATAATCTAAAGCCTAATTACATGACTGTTCAGTGTAGACAATCCTCTCATTCAGCTCTCACTCAAGTTACTTGCAGATTCCAAATTAAACACCGTCATGGAAAAAAATGAAAATACCTGTTCCTCAAATCGGTGTATCCTTGCTACCGATAGCAAAAGCGCAATGCTGAAAGAACAGAGAACCCGACTGGTGTCACCTTGTTGACCAGCCTAGACAGGTGACAAACATCAAACAAGGCTTTTACTAGTCTTACAATTCGATTTACACTTAAAATATACAAATAGAATCACTGGAAAAATATTGTCCTTTTCAACTGCAATTTTTGGTCACAGGATTTATTACTTCTTCAACCATTAGGCAGGGCGAGTGCCAGTTCCTCAGTGACTATATTACCTTTCTGTAACTAACTATTCAGAGAAACAAGACATCAGTGATGTGTAAAAAAAAAACACAACAAAATCCTGCAGATGCCTAGAGGGAAGTTGAGGGGAAGACAAATCTAGTGGTGGCACTGCACAGGAGACGGCACAAAGTTCAAAGTACATTTATTATAAAAGTATGTCTGCAGTATTTAGCCCTGAGATTCATCTTGCGGCAGACAGCCACAAAACAAACACCATCGAACCCATCCAAAGAAAAAGTCAAACACCCAACATGAGAAAAAAAAATCTCATAAACGACAAAAAAAGGAGCAACTAACACACAGAATATTAAACATCAAACTGCATAGTCCTTGAAACAGACTAGGAATGTTCACTTTAGTTCAGTTCAATTTAGCACTGTGCCATTCATTAACCGCAGGCTGCAGAGCCAGTCCACATTAAAGACAGGTTTTGATGAGGCAGTTTAGGACAGGGATAAGTTAAAAGATAAACAAGGAAACAACCAAAGGGTCCTCTACGATGAATATACACATTTATTCCACAAAGTATCCTCATATTGTAAACAAAAAGGCACAAGATGTATCTAAGAACATATAAAGGCAAATACAGCTGGGAACAACTACCAATTTAATGCCAGGACTGAAACCCTAAACATGGCCAAAAATCTCACTGGGATGTGGTCATCAACCAGAAAGGCAATCATCAGCCCCATCTGTATCGGACGTGAACAGAGGAGGCAGGACTGAACACATACAAAAATAAAAACATACTTAAACAATTGCTCAAGTTTCTCTTCCATGATCCAAGTATAATCAGGCACTCTTTAAATGATGTCAATTAGCATGGCCACATATGAGCAGAACCATACATGTGATTTTAAAACAAATGTTAATACCATTTACCATCAGTACAAGTGTCCATTTGCCTATTCTCAGAGGACCTGCAACATATTTCCAGAGATGCCCTGGTGCATTCAGATTTTTGATGAAAATCAAAAACACACTACGCCACATATTAGAATTCCCTGAACAAGTTCATATTCAATTCCTGCCAGACCCTCAGAATCACTTTTTCTTGCATCAATCTCCTCTCATTTGCAATCTAAAGATTTTTGAACCCAAGTTTCAATATTACCTCAATTGTTTTGTCTCTACTTTGCCATAGGATTATCCGTGCCCTGTATGACTACCCTTCAAGATTTTACATTAACAGGAAGGCAGAAGCTGTCAACAGAAATTGGACCTTACCACACCTTCAGATATTTGAGTAGGTCACGTCCCAAGTCATGGTCCAATTTGATAGCAAATACAATGTGAAGAATTATGGTTCCTTCTATGTGACGGAGCTGGTCACTTGGCACAGTTGCAGCTTCCAATTCCATGGACCTTTAAAATGAAAGCCAAAACCCAAGTCAGCACATGAAAGAAACAGGGAAGCAATTTATGGAACAGGAAAACCAGAATTTTTACAACATTCAAGAGACTCTAATCATAAAGCAAGGCATGTGTTGAACATGACTAAAAAGTAAGAAGTGACAGTGTTTTAATGCCATCAAGTAATTCATCAGATATGGAGAGAGTCAGCTCAGATATATACTCCATGGCCACTTTATTAGGTGCAGGAGTGGAACTTGGTGCAGTCTTCTGCTGCTGTAACTCATCTACTTCAAGGTTTGACATATTGTGCATTCTAGATGCTCTTCTGCACACCACTGTTGTAACATGTGGTTATCTGAGTTACTGTCACCTTCCTGTCAACTTGAACCAGTCTGGACATTCTCTTCTAACCTCTCTCATTAATAAGGTGTTTTCTCCCACAGAATTACCACTCACTAGATTTTTTTTTTTTGTTTCTTTGTAAACCCTAGAGATTTTTATGTGTGAAAATCACAGATTTGCAGCTTCTAAGATACTTAAGCTACCCTGTCTGTCACTAAGGTCAAAATCACTTAGGTCACATTTCTTCCCCGGTCTGATGATTGGTCTGAAAAACAACTGAACCTCTTGACCATATCTATATCCTTTTATGCATTGAGTTGCTGCTACATGATTGGCTGATAAGATATTTGCATTGACAAGGAGTACAGGTGTACCTAATAAAATGGCCATTAAGTGTATACTACATTCAGTACAGATGAACACAGGTATCATGGTCATTTTAAGTCTGAAATGGTTGAAACTCACTCAGTTCCTATCTGTTCTTCTTTTTGCAATTGATCCTGCTGATGGAAAAATGTTATGATTCCTTCCAAAAGAGTCTTCTTACAACCCTGTTGAATCAGAAATACCAAATTGCATTGATTTCCAAAATTTTCATGTCTAAATGCAATACCACAAATATTACTTACACTTTCTCATTGGAAAAAAATGGCCAGACTGCATTTACTAAAATCTGAATCATCATGAAGAACTGATGTTGATAATCAAATCTTAAGTTTGCCACACCACCACCAACAACCTTTCTACTATCTTACCTTAGCAGAAAGGAGGAGTAACTGGTAGACAAGTGGAGGCAACTCCTGCAAATCCAATGTAGGGAACATCTTCAGAACCTTTGCCATAACAAACTGAAGTTCCTCTGTACTGACAGGTACATCCCTTTAAGAATGAGTGCAAAGAAGAATATCCATTTACATATAATGTTTATGTAACGAAATACACTTAAATAAAGATGTTGTTTTTATTTTGCTCCCCCCCCCCCCCATAAAATCAGTGATTAAACTGACCAAGCTAAGCAAATTTTACCTAAACATGGATGTGAGGTGAATCACGCACTTTGGATCCCATCTGAAAAAAAATATTGAAATTATGAAGAATGCCGTCACAACATTCACTTATCCAAAAAGAATTCCAAGAATAACTTAAACATAAAAATATATAATTTATAGTTCTTATATATTCAACTAAATATAGGATGGAGATGGGAGAAGAATGATGGATACTTGGGAGTGACCTGCTCCATTTCTAGGCCGAACAGTCTCTTGACTGACTCTCAAGTCCGATAGTGGAACCAACCACAGGAATGGGTGACACAGTTAATCTAAAGTCATTTACAGTTTTACAGCTTGCATGGCCACTTTCTGGAGAAAACAGAGGGAGATCTCCACAGGCATTTTGCACCCCATTATCCACCACTCAAAATACAGAAAAGCTAATCCTGGAACTATTTACTAAGGCGTAAGTGACATTTTTAGAACAGTACTACACATGTGAGGATTTACAGGAGAAAAGAAGTGAAAAACCTTTTGGCTTCAGATTTCATAAAATAATCATAAATTATCAAGAACCTTTCTAGTTCAATAGATTTTACTCTTTTGTGGTTCACTGATTCTTGGTCAAGCATTTAATTCCCAAACTAGCTCCCACTAACAATATGCTTATTTTCATACAGTCAGACATGTTGCTACTTGCCTACTCGAGCATAAAGTGTTTATCAACTGCTTTTTATATTCTTCACCACACAAATGACCTGGCAAAACAAAAAGAACAAAACTATACATTACAAGCTATTAAAATCCCTTAAAAAGGTAGGCCATTTATGACAAGAATGTTTTAAACAAGGTCAGGAAACGAAACATAATACATGCCTCACCTCATGCAGTTAAACTAATTTTGCCTACCTCCAGCATAACTTAGGCTTTCTTGAGTGGCCAGAACAGTAAGTATTGTAGGGAACAAATCCAGCGATTTGCCATTCAGAATGCAGCCTCCTTTGATGGCATCAACATACAGACTTGCTAATTCAGCTAGAGTAGCCCCGGGCAACTGGTGAGCCTAAAATCAAGAAATCAGATTATGCAAACAGTATTTATTTATCTCAAGTGGATCCCATAACTTGTGAGTAACCACCACACTCCACCATATATTTAATCATTATGTAATCATAATAAACATCAGTCACAAGAACTGGAGAGCCGGTGTACATCATTTTCTCTAGAACTGAAATAAATCTCGATTTCAAAGAAAAAGTTAGTATCACTGATGGTGAACATTCAGCCTAGTGAACTATCTGGTTAACTAAATGTCTTTTATAGAAGGCAATCTACCATCAAAACAAGAACCCACAAAATTTTCTCAGAAATGCTGTTGATCACCATATTCCACAAAGGTATATTTAAAATTAAGCTAGCCATACAGTGCGATACAGTGATATCACAGGAATTGTGGATACATCATTTTTTTTCCTGAATAAAATGCCACTGTTTCAATGGAGCAGTTTGAGTATAATGGATACCAACTAAATCATCTTCTCCACTAGTAAAGACTTTTTTAAATAAAAACTGGTTGAATAGAACTACACAATTTTTAAAACACCCAGTTATTGAACAATCTAGGAACACTAGCTCATTATTCCCCTTTTGTACTATTTATTCTGTAACTTTCATTGATTTTTATATCTTGCACCGTACGACTACTGCAAAACAACAATTTTTATGACATAGATCAGTGATAATAAACCCGATTCTGACTCTAAATCTCAAAATTCAAAGTAAGTTTATTATCGAAGAGCATGTATGTCACCATATACAACCTGAGATCTGTTTTCTTGTGGGAAAACTCAGTAAATCTATAGAATAACCATAACAGAATCAATGAAAACACACAACTTGGGCATCGAACCAGAGTGCAGAAGACAACAGAGTATGCAAATACAAAATGAAAGAAGTAATAACAGTAAATAAATAACCAATAGAGAACATGAGATGAAGAGTCCTTGAAAGAGCCCATAGGTTGTGGGAATATTTCAATGATGGGACCAGTGAGGTTGAGTGAAGTTATCCCCTTTGATTCAAGAACCTGATGGTTGACGGGTAATAACTGTTCCTGAACATGGTAGTGTGAGCCCTGAGGATCACGTACCTTCTTGATGACAGCAGCGAGAAGAAAGCACGTTCTGGGTGGTGGGGGTCCCTACTTTCCTACAACTGCGTTTCAGGTATAGGTGCTCAATGGTGGCGAGGGCTTTACCCATGATGGATTGGAGCATATCAACGACTTCCTGCAGGATTTTCCATTCAAGGGCATTGGTGTTTCCATACCAGGCTGTATGCAGCCGGTCAACACTCCCCATTACACTTTTATAGAAGTTTGTCAAAGCTTTAGATGTCATGCTGAACCCTTGCAAATTCCTAAGGAAGTAAAGGCACTGCCATGCTTTCTTCATAATTGCACTTGCATCCTGGGCTCAGGACAGGTCCTCCGAAATAATAACACCAAAGTATTTAAAACTGACCCTCTAGACTTCTTATCCTCCAACAAGGACCTCTGGTTTCCTTCTCCTGAAGTCAATAATCTGCTTCTTGGTGTTGTGGGTATTGAGTAAGAGGTTAGTGTTGTGGGATCACTCAGCCAGATCTTCAGTCTCCCTCCTGTATGCTGATTCATCACCACCTTTAATTCAGCCTACAGAAGTGGTGTCATCAATAAAGTTGAGGATGGCATTGGAGCTGTGCTTAGACACACAGTCTTTAGTGTAGCCCTACACTAAAAGCATAAGCACACATGCATTTGTATACATGCATAGATCTTGATACTTTGTACAGCAGGTATTTACCTTACAATTGAGAGCTTGGCCAAGGTAATAACATTTTAGCAAACTACAATTATCCACTGAGGGAGTGTAGCATTTGGGACAACGCTTTTAAGCATGACGACTGTACAAAAAAAAATCAGGGTTTGATTCCCACAGCTGTCTGCAAGGAGTTTGCTTGTTTCCCTGTGATTGCATGGGTTGCCTCTCACATTCCAAAGACATACAGGTTAGGGTTAGTAAACTGTGAGAATGCCATGTTGATGCCAGAAGCCCAGCGACACCCTCGGGCTGCACAGCACAATCCTCACTGTATGTTCTGGTTTACACGCGACAAATAAGGCTAATCTCTTAAACTCACCCTCTGAAAGCTTTACCTAACAAATACCTTTGTTCATTTCATTTTCTCTCACTCAAATTCTAGTCAGCTACAATCAGAGGACACTTTATTGAGTACACCAGCTTGCTAATTCAAATATCTAATCAGCCAATCACGCAGCAGTAGCTCAATGCGTAAAAACATGCAGACATAGTGAAGAGTTTCAGTTGTTGTTCACACCAAACATATGAATGAGGAAGAAATGTGATTTAAGTGACTTGACTGTGGAATGCTTGTTGGTCCCAGATGAGGCAGTTTGAGTATCTCAGAAACTGCTGATCCCCTGGGATTTTCATGCAAAACAACCTCTAGAGTTTAGAGACCGAAAAACAAAAAAAAATCCAGTGACTGCCAATTCTGTGCATGAAAATACCCTGGTACAGAGACGTCAGAAGTCTGTGGTCAGACTCGTTCAAGCTGATATGAAGGCAACAGTAATTCAAATAAACATGTTACAACAGTGGTGCGCAGAAGAGCAACTCTAAACACATAACACATCGAACCTTGAAGTGAATAGGCTACAGCAGCAGAAGGTCACACCAGGTTCCATTCGTGTACCTAATAAAGTGAACACTGAATGTCTAATTGTTGATTTAGCTGATAACCCTGCAACCCACAGTTGTGCTCTTTTCTAAATCTATGCCCCATTTTTTGGTTCATACCCTCAATGTTTCTTTGTATAATGAACAGACAACTGGTTTTGTGTTGAATTAAATCAATTAATTAGAGATCAGCATCAAGTTTAATATCACTGGCATATGTTGTGAGACATTGTTTTACGGAAGCAGTACATTGCAATACATAATAACTATAAAATGCAGTAATAGATAAAATTAAATGTATTAAGTAGTGCAAAGAGAAAAAAATTTGTGAGGTAGTTTAAATGGGTTCATTGTCCATTCAGAAATCTGATGGTGATAGGGAAGAAGCTGTTCTTAAGACATTGAGAAACCAAATTAGCACACATATCTATAAGCCTTCTGATGGACCTCAATACCCCCAACATTCTCACTGCACCTACATCTCATGCCAAGTTTGTTCTACTAGGTTCAATAGACTTCCAAATGAACTAACCCAGAACTCCATGATACATACATTACCAACATATTATTTAACTTGTTTTTAGCTTGTATTCTCCCACTTTTTTAAATTTCTCACCAGTAATAAATGTTACTTGGTCAGTTATTTTCATACTTTTATCTCCTATCCTAAAGAAAACTAGTGGTACTTTATTAAACATTTGTTACAGCACAGATCACCTATAGTGTGAAAAATGTATTAACTTTACAGTAAACTGTGATGGTGTGAACTTTTGCATTTAAACAAAATCAATATCCATTGTAGAATTTCTACGTGTGTTACATAACTACAATAGGGCACAAAGTACCTTGTGGGTCAATTTTCACACTTAAAAATTTTAATTAGATAACATATTTATGAGCTTTGGAAGCAAAATATGGTTAATAAATAATGCTGAACTCATTACAAATATTAACATTTATTGACAAATCATTAAACTTTCTCACAACTTACCTCAACCATCAGCAAACCAATCATGTCTGTTGCTATTTCTGACTGAAGGTCTCCTGATTCAATCAGTTGCATGCAGTGTTTATAAACAAAAAGCCTCCTACAAATTCCTTCATCTTTAGAGCATGGGGAACCTATACAGGGGGAAAAAAAACAGCATTAAAAGTACTGTGCAAGTCTTAGGCATCCTAGATCTTATATGTACATTTTGTTTTAGATTTTTTATTGTCTTCTGAATTAGTAAGTACTAAAGAACACATTTTAGTTTTAGTTTACAGGAGCCATTTTCATCTATCTTTTCTGAACCCTCTTTAACATGTTCATATTCCTCCTATGAGCATATATGAAACAAACCATACTAAGCCACAAAGGTGAGTATACAAAATTCTGTGCGGTATAATAAATAGGGTAAATGCAAGCAGGCTTCTTCCACCGAGGCTGGTGAGGCCAGAACTAGAGGTCATAAATTAAGAATGAAAGGTGAAATATTTAAGGAGAACCTGAAAGGGAACTTCTTTGCTCAGAGTGTTGAGAGTGTGGAACAAGCTGCCAGTGAAACTGGTAGATGCAGGTTCCACTTCAACATTTAAGAAAAATTTGGGATATGTACATGGATGGGATGGGTATGGGGGGCTGTGGTCCAGGTACAGGTCAATGGGACTAGGCAGAATAATAGTTCGTCATGGACAAGACCAAAGGGTCTGTTTCTGTGCTGTAGTGCTCTACGAGTATGTTTTTGCCCATCGACCCTCTTCCATTAATTGCCAAGATCACACTGTTCATCTACATCAATGTATTTTCCTGACATCATCCTTGTGTATCATTTCCTTCAAAACCCAGAAATCTATTGATCTCTGCGTTCAACAAACTCAAAAACTGAACCCCTACAACCCTGTAGTGGAGAAAATTCCTAAGATGCATTATCCTTTGCATCAATCAAATCCTTCTATCTTAGCCCACAGTGGTCTGGCACACATTCTGATTGTGATCCCTAGATCTAAGGTACTGTGCAAGTCTTAGGAACGTGTAAAAAAAATAATTCCGTAAAATTCAAAAATAATGAAATGTTTCTAAATATCAGAAAATGTACTACAAGGAGCAGTGAACAGTAAAAATCTAAATCAAATCAATATTTGGTGTGACCACCCTTTGCCTTTAAAACTGAATCAATTATCTTAGGTATACGGTTGTTCAGTTTTATAAGAAAATAGGCTGGTAGGTTGTTCCTAGCATCTTGGAGAACTTGCCACAGTTCTTCTGCAGACTTTGGCTGTCTTGCTTGCTTCTGTCTCTCCAGGTAATCCTAGGGAGCCTCGGTGATGTTGAGATCAGGCCACTGTGGAGGCCATACCATAAAAGAACTTTAGCATGCCTAAAACTTTTCAACGGCACTCTAGACTTCTCAGGCCAGGGGAAACTATCCTTCCTGTTGATCCTTGCAAGCCTTTTGTATGGGTCAACAAAATCCCCTCTCATTCTTTCAAATTCAGGAGTACACAGACTTGGTCCACTGAATTTCTCATACACAAAACCCATTATCTATGAATCAATCTAGGAAATTCTCACTGAACTCCTCAATACCTTTTCCAGGAACTTTTCCAGGAAGAAGACCAATGCTCCACTTACAATCATACCACAGCTATAAATAATTGCAGTAAAATATCTTTATTTCTGTATTCAAATCCTTTTGGAATGAAAGCCAACATATCATTTACCTTCCTAATTGTCTGATCCATTTCCAGGCCAGCTTTCTTTCTTTCTTTTTAAATCTTTTTATTAATTTTAAACAAACATAAATGGAACATGAATACAGAGAGTTTGAGAGTACATAATTAATAGGTTAAGGTATAAATACAAATAGATGATAATCCATATATAATCACCTCCCAAACTCATAGTAATTACGAAAAATGGAGTAAATAAGAAAAAAAACCCAAGAAAAAAAACCTAACTAACATGGGCCATTGCATTATGTCAAATATACACAGCAGCATCAATAACTCTGCACCTCCATCCAAATAATTAAGGATAATAAAAATAAGGTTTAGGAAAAGTCAGTTTAGCTCATATGAAAATGTTGAATAAATGGTCTCCAAGTTTCTTCAAATTTAACTGAAGGGTCAAAGACAACACTTCTAATTTTTTCTAAACTCAAACAAGAAATAGTTTGAGAAAACCACTGAAATATAGTTGGAGGATAAATTTCTTTCCAGTTCAATAGGATAGATCTTCTAGCCATTAATGTAACAAATGCAATCATCCGCCGGACTGAGGGGGATAAACAACTATTATCCGCCATTGGTAAACCGAAAATTGCAGTAATAGGATGCGGTTGCAATTTGATATTCAGAACTGTTGAAATAATACCGAAAATATCTTTCCAATAATTTTGCAAGCAAGGGCAAGACCAAAACATGTGGGTCAATGAAGCAACTTCAGAATGACATCTGTCACAGGTTGGATTAACATAAGAATAAAATTGAGCAAGTTTATCCTTGGACATGTGAGCCCTATGTTCAACCTTAAATTGTATTAGGGCATGTTTAACACAAATAGAAGAATTGACTAATTGTAAAATTTTCTTCCACTACTCAGTGGGTATAAGATAATGAAGTTCTTTTTTCCATTCCTTCTTAATTTTTTCTGATACTGCTGGCTGTATTTTCATGATCATATTATAAATGATGGCTACTAAACCCTTCTGGCAAGGATTCAGAGCTAAAAAAATTTTCCGTAATGTCCATTGGACATAATTTCGGAAAAGACTGTAACATATTATTCAAGAAATTTCTAACTTGCAAGTATCTAAAAAAATTAGTTTTAGGCAAATTATATTTATTAGATAGCTGTTCAAAGGATATAAAACTTATCTAAAAATAGATCATCATGGAAACATGTTATACCTTTTATTTTCCATAATACAAAGGCTTGATCCATAAAAGAGGGCTGAAAAAAAAAGTTAGATATAATAGGGCTTGATAAGATAAACTTATTCAAGCCAAAGAATTTACGAAATTGAAACCATATTCATAATGTATGGTTAACTATAGGATTAGTTATTTGTTTATTCAATTTAGATAAAGCAAAAGAAAGCGATGATCCTAAAATAGAAAACAATGAAAAGTCTTGTACAGATTTACATTCCAAATTTACCCATTATGGGCAAAGTGCTATAATTGATTCTTGTGTCCAAAATATTAAATATCGAATATTAACTGCCCAAAAGTAAAATCTTAGGTTTGGCAAAGCCAAACCACCTTCCTTCTTAGGCTTCTGTAAATACTTTTTACTTAATCTAGGATTTTTATTCTGATACGAGGATATTTTGGAGTCAATAATATCAAAAAAAGATTTAGGAATAGAAATTGGAAATGCTTGGAATAAATATAAAAATTTGGGTAATACTATCATCTTAATAGCATTAATTCAACCAACCAATGACAAAGATAATGGGGACCACCTGGTAACAAGTTGCTTGATTTGGTAAATTAAAGGTAAAAAATTAACTTTAAATAAATCCTTACATTTCTTGGTAATTTTAATACCCAAATAAGTAAAATGATCTGTGACAATTTTAAATATTAAGTGTTTATAAATTGAAGCTTACATATTTAATGGAAATAGTTCACTCTTATTAAAATTCAGTTTGTAGCCAGACAACCTACTAAACTAAGCAAGCAAGGATGAAATAGCAGGAATAGATCTCTCAGGGTCTGATATGTATAGTAACAAATCATCAGCATATAATGATAATTTATAAGTCCCTTCCTACGGGTAATACCAAAAATATTAGGTGATTCACGAATGGCAATGGGTAAAGGTTCCAAAGCAATGTCAAATAATAGAGGACTTAAAGGACAGCCTTGCCTCGTACCACGGGATAACTGAAAAAAAGATCTCTGATTATTGGTAAGAACCGAAGCCAAAGGTTTATAATTGACTTTCAATTATGTGTTCAATGACACCCAGGTTTCTTTGAATATTAACATTAGCCAAAATCTTACCATTTATATAATAAAAACCCCTCTCAACACCATTCCCCTGTATTCTCTCTGTAACCTTTGACACTCTTACTAATCAAGGACCTATCAACCTCCACTTTAAATATACCAATGACTTGGCCTCCACAGCTGATGGTTGCAGTGAATTCCAGATTCACCATGTTCTGGCTAAAAAAATCCTTCTTCATTTCTGTTCTAAAGGGACATCCTTCAATTCTGAGGCTTTACCCTCTAGTCCTAGACTCTCCCACTATAGGAATCATCTTCCCTTCATACACTCTATCTGGGCCTTTCAATATTTGATAGGTTTTCAATGAGATCTCCTCTCATTTTTCTAAACTCCAGTGAGCACAGGTCCAGAGTCATCAAACACTCCTTATGCGTTAACCCTGTCAGTATCGGGATCATTGTCGTGATCCTCCTCTGGAACATCTCCAATGCCAGCACATCCTTGCTTGATTACGGGGCCCAAAACTTTTCACAATACTCCAAGTGCAGACTGACCAATGCATTATAAAGCATTAGATCTTTGTCTTTTTATTTTGAGCACCAAAGTCAATCACTTCACCTTATTTCATCTGCTATGTTTCTAACCCCTCAGTTTATTTAAATCCACTGAATCCTTACATCCTCCTACCCACTCACAATTTCACCCAATTTTACATTACCAGCAAACCTAGACTGCTGGTGTACATAGATGACAGCTGAGCCCCAAGCACTGATCCCTATAGTATTTAATAGACATAAAAGCTCATCCATCGACTTCCATTCTTTGTTTTCAAAGTCGGATTGTCAATCCATTTCAGTATGTTACCCCACACTCCGTGCGCTCTAAACTCGTTGAATAATGTCCTGTGTGAGACCCTGTTAAAAGCCTTCTTAAAATCCAAATATACCATTTCCCTTATTCATATTGTGAGTCACATCCTCAAAAGACCTCCAGATCTGTTGAATACTATTGTACTTTTGTAGAACCACATCAACTCTGCCCAATCTAATTATTCCTTTCAAGGTGTTCTCTGATTATGTTCTTCATTACAGATTCCAGTACTCTTTCCCTTCTTTTGATGCTGGGATAACACTTCAGTACTTTTTTTTATTATTAATCTCTCTCTGCACCCACACATTCTTAAATTGTGCAATGACATTTCCTCCAATTCTCAGAAATAATTCCTGAACCAAGAGAATTTTGGATGATAACCTGAATATTTACATCTCAGTAACAAACTCCGAGATGTTAGTTACCAGGTCTTTGGGATTTATCAGTTTTTAGTTTCACTAACAACTTCAGTACTTTTTTTTTAATCCATTCTTTTCTCTTTCAGTTCCTCATTCTTACCAAACTCATGGTTCAATGGAATATCTGATAGGTATTTTTGCACTCACCTTGAACAGACAAAAGACAGCTAGTTAATCTTTTAACAATTCCTAATTCCCTGTAAAAAAAAAAAAATTCTCACCTCACTATCTGTAAGAGATCCACATTGGTGTACTCCAGCCGTGTCATATTCCTATAGATGCTCTTGCAGGACACTTTCATGTTAATCGCCATTTCTTTTGTTTGTTGTTCTCAAATTGTTGTAGTGCAAAAGCTCATAATTTGATAGAGCATTTATCCCAACCACTAGACCAACCATACTGCTTATTTATTTAGTACCCAGTGAAAATACTAGGCTAAAAAAGTAAAAAGTAATTTCTCTACATTAGATCGCAGTGACCCTACAACAATCATACACTTTCCATACTAATGACTCTTTTCATTCCATCCTGTTAGGTACCACATATACTCAATCTTGGCCATTCAATTAGAGAATAGAGTTGTCCTATGTCATAGATGATTCTTCAGGCAGAGTCATGATGGCAGGATTTACTGGGTGATCATCTGTCCTTTTATGGGTCTTGGAGGCCAAAATCACTGGGTATGTTGACAGTTAGTTGGGGAATGAAGCGATACGGGGAGATGGCAGGAGTATGGGACCGAGTCTGCTTCTTGTGTATTGTTTTTATCCTGCTGAGTTCCCATACACGCTCCTCACCCACACTTGTCCAAACAGAGGCAATAGGTTTACGCCAATCAATCATGGGAGGTGGCAGTGTCAAATGGATCTGTTCATTACAGTTAGAGTTAGTAAATTGTGGGCATGCTACGTTGATACCGGAAACATGATGACACTTGCAGGCTGACCAACAGAAACCTCGCTGATTTGATGCAAACAATGCCTTTCATTGTATGTTTTGACGTAGACATGACAAATAAAGTTAAACTTTACCTGCTTAAAAAGAACTGACCTTTAAAAATAGCTCTGACAAGCGTTCCAATGTCCTTCCCTTTCAATGCATGACTTGTTATCAAGGTGCCAATCTGAAACAAATGGAGTAATGGAATTCAAAATATAATTTTAGGCTGAATGGCTACAGACCAAGGACTACATTACAGAGGCTCCATCTTATAAGTCACATCATTCACAAAGTCACTTTGGCTACAGTCTCCTTATAAACAATTAGCACATTTCAAAGTACGTAAGCATATGCTTATGTGCTGGAATGAAGCATTAATAAAAGATTTGGTCTATAAAAAGTGGTTTTGCTGAAGAAAGAGTATTTATACCTTTAAATTATATATTTGGATACAGCATATGTATCATTTGAAATAAAAGAAAACATTAAGTATTAACAAAAATGTTAATACTTAATTCCAATTTCCATGTCAGTCTACGGCATTCTGTACTGCCATGATGAAGCTGTTGTCAGGCCTTGTGAAGAACAACACCTGATATTCCATTTCCATAGCCTCCAACCTGACAGAAGAAACATTGATTTAGAAATACAGAAATCAACAGCACATTACAAGCTCTTCAGCCCACAATGTAGTGCCGACCATGTAACCTACTCTAGAAGCTACCTAGAATTTCTCCACCGCATAGACTTCTAGTTTTCTAAGCTCTATGTACCTACCTCAGAGTCTCTTAAAAGACCCTGTTGTATTCGTGTCTATCATCTGTGCTGGTAATGCATTCCATGCACCCACCACTCACTGTGTGGAAAAACTTACCTCTGACATCCCCCTTGTACCTACTTCCAAGCACCTTAAAACTATGCCCCCTCATTTAGTCATTTCAATCCTGGCTATCGACAGGATCAATGCCTCTCACCACCTTATACACCTCTATAAGGTCACCTCTCATCCTCCGTCACTCCAAGGAGAAAAGGCCAAGTTCAACCAATTCTCATAAGGCATGCTCTCCAATCCAGACAACATCCTTGTAAATCTTCTCTGCAGGCTTTCTATAGTTTCCACATCCTTCCTGTAGTGAGGTGATCAGAACGGAACACAGTACTCCAAGTGGCGTCTAACTAGTCTTATATAGCTGTAACATTACCTCACGACTCTTGAACTAAATTGAGTTCTATAACTTCTGGTATTTTCTCCTCCTTCCCTGCTTCTCTATTCCCTGTTCTGGCTCTTCCTCTTACCCCTTCCCATCTCCTCTCCTGCCCATCACTTCCCTCTGGTTTCCCTCCTCCTCCTCTTTCTCCCAGGGTACACTCTCCTCTTGTCAGATTCCTTCTTCTTCAACCCTTTACTTCCACCAGCTATTACCTCCCAGCATCTCACTTTGTCCTCTCTCCCTATCCACCTACCCTTCACAACGAGTAACAGCCAGCTTTTACTCTTTCCCATCCCCCCACTTTCTTGTTCTGGCTTCTTCCCCTTTTGTTTCCAGTCCTGATGAAGAGCCTTGGTCCAAAATGTCGATTGTTTATTCCCGCTATAGGTGCTGCCTGACGTGTAGAGTTCCACCAGTATTTTGTAAGTGTTACTCTAGATTTCCAGCATCTCCAGAATTTCTTGTGTTTACAAAAATGTATTTTAACCCCTTTGCTGATTTGAAAAAAAAAAATCTGGAAAAACTGCAATTAATTACCTCCTGCTCTTTCATGTGCTTCAGACATTGTTGCAATCCTTCTGTCTCCTCTGCTGCAGCCAAATACAGAACCTTCTGATCCATCTCAGCTCATATAAAAGCAACACTGAAATTACTGAGTGTTACCTTAACAAGAAGAAAAAAAGATTTATGAACAGGCCATGTCAAAGAATTCCTTAAATGATGTTCAAATGTTTCAGGAGGTTTTACTCCCAATGACTAATTCCAGCAAAAGTAAAACCCTGATGAGTAAAAAGAACTGCTAGCTAACCTAGTTGGAATCCAGATCTAGAATTTAGAAAGCATAATTACAGTACATATAATTCAGCAGATCAACAGTGCAGACCCCAGTGTATGCAACACTGTCAACGATGCTGTTATAAATGCAACTGTAATTTGTTTTGTCCCGGTCTTGCCTTCCTCTCTCTCTTAGAAGGCAATGCAATAGAGTGTCATCATTATATAATACACAAACCTCTTTATTGTAACTTAAATGGAAAAAAAACTTTGCCCAGGCCCAAATCCTAAGCCAATGTTTACCCTAATAGCAGAGCAATACAGTTGCACTACTTTTGGAAATTTGATTGGGACTTAGGAAAAAAAAACTACAAAGCTCAGTATAAAAAAGATTAGCAGCGACCATCACCACAAATTGTATGGAGTTAAGAGAGATATCACATCACATCACAGGAACCAAAGCAAATACGTCACTCCATAATAAACACAAAGTTCACTGCAGATGCTGCGGTCAATGCAACATGTACAAGCTGGAGGAACTCAGCAGGTCGGGCAGCATCTGTGGAAACGAGCAGTCAACGTTTCGGGCCGAGACCCTTCATCTCGGGCCGAAACATTGACTGCTCGTTTCCACGGATGCTGCCCGACCTGCTGAGTTCCTCCAGCTTGTTGTATATGTCACTCCATGTAGTTTAAAATTACAATCTTCAACTACGTCTAAACTACATTTTCACAAATTTATTATTTTAAATAAATACCGAACTAGGAACAATTGCAAAAATTTGAACTCCAATACCACTTCAACTGAGGGCATTTCTAATGTTCTAAATATAATTCAGTATTTTAGCTCTAGTGGTTTAATTTAAAAAAAAACAATGCGCAATTACTATTAATCAGACAGAAATGCAATTATCTTCAGTCCAGCAAAAGTAGGGGTTTCCATTGGCAGAGAGTGTCCAACCTGTCAGACCAGTGGAAAGGGGAGGAAATAATAATCATTCTAGCACAGCTGGAGAGGTAGGTTCACCCTGTCTTTCCTGGGGAGAGGAATATCATTTTAGAGCAGTGACAGGTACATTTCTCTTAGTAGTGGTCATGACACAACATTGAGCCAAGTGGGTTACCTTGGCACAGTGAGAGGCACCATTCACCCCTGTACCAAAATGCGTGCTGGCGAGGGTACACAAACTTGTATCACTATCATCAGTAACGCACCA
Source organism: Hypanus sabinus (assembly GCF_030144855.1). Lineage (NCBI taxonomy): Eukaryota > Metazoa > Chordata > Chondrichthyes > Myliobatiformes > Dasyatidae > Hypanus > Hypanus sabinus. The sequence goes on along the minus strand of NC_082733.1, from coordinate 32,247,194 downwards.
ACTACACTCAGATGTAAACACCGCCCCTGATGGGCAAGAGGCCTTGGCCGACACTACTGTCTCCGGTCTCCGTCTGCTGTAAGACAAGCTGCGAGCGAGAAGTCGCTGAACCACATGCTCAAACCTTACCATTCCACAAATTAACGCGCGCTCTGAAACTTGCCTCCGCCATCACACCGCCCGCGCAAATACAGCCATCCCATTGGCCGCTGCTCAAGACAATCTTCCTTTTTATTTGTCCAACGAAAAGCCAATCAGGATAAGGAAACATTGGAGGAACATCGTGATTTTATTGGTCCAAACCCGATATTTAAGGCGGGCAAGCAGCAATAGGCTCTTCCATGGATCCGTCATAGTCAATGGACAGATAAACTGTCAATCAACTGTTCTACCTTCTGGCAACACGAGTGAATCCGCAGATGCTGGAAATAAATAAAAAACACAAAATGCTGGCAGAACTCAGCAGGCCAGACAGCACCTATGTATGGGTCCTTGATGAAGGGTTTCGGCCCGAAAAGTCGTCACTACCTCCTCCCATAGATGCTGTCTGGCCTGCTGAGTTCTGCCAGCATTTTGTGTTTTTTTGTTCTATCTTCTGTTTGGTTTGTTCACATGAACGGGAATGTCATATACGAATGCTGCAATTAAAATTCAAATAAAATAGCAAGTAAATCCAAACAAAAGCAGCTTCGGGAGATAAATGGCATTCAGTAATGAATTAAATCGATTTTCGGAATGCAAATGACAGGAGGAAAAAATAACTTTATAAACCCGGTCCGTAGAGATTTTACTTATAGATTGGACATATTTGCAATTAATCGAAAGTCAGAGCCACAACAATTGATTGCGGCGCCTTTGGCTGTTTTGCGGCGTTGGCAAAACCTGGAAAATATCGTAGACATAAATTTAACATCGTTTGAAAGGGATTCCTAAGACTAAAAGACAGTTCAGTTTCTGTAGGGCCAGTGGCGCAATGGATAACGCGTCTGACTACGGATCAGAAGATTCTAGGTTCGACTCCTGGCTGGCTCGTGATTCTTTTCATGACGAGTCTTCTTCTAAAATAAATTCCTATTTTATGTTACTGCTATGTATGTATCGTTGGATTGCTGATTTAATATCCATGAGCTGGTAATGGGTAATTTTACTTTTTAAAAAAGTATACTTCAGAAGCATGTATTTTCGTGCGAGTATTTAAATACAACTAATGTTACTGTTTCACAGATAATATAAATAAATCCAAATTCCATGTGTTGTGTAACAATTGGACGTTCTCCTCCCTCGCTGTTCAGATTTCATCTCACATTCCTAAAATATGAGAGACTGCTGTTGCTGGAATCTGGAGCGGGGTGGGAGATAACACTGGAGGAACTCTCGGGTCAGGCAATAACACGGTCAAAAGACCTCCAACTAACATACACTGCCAGTCCACCTAATTACCTTAGCCATCGTGCAACATAGATAATATTTCCATATGCACATCTGACCTGGACCCACGCCACCTCGAAGGTTCAAAGCTTCATTTACAGTATTATCAAAGTATGTATCCAATGTAGAATTCGGAGATTCGGCTTCTCCAGAAGACGAAACAAACAGTGAAAGTCTTTAAAAGAAAGACATCAACCCTCCCGCACAAAAGAAACAAAAACTCGCAATCTCTAAACACACACACACACACACACACACACACACACACACACACACACACACACACACACACACACACACACACACACACACACACACACACACACACACACACACACACACACACACACACACACACACACACACACACACCAGATTGCCAACAAAAGCATCAAAACCCAAACCCCTAACCCCCTCTCTCCACACAAACAATCGGTCCACACTGAAAACTTCAACACAGGTCAAGAAGGCACAGAAGTGTCCTGACTTTCTTAGAAAATTGAGGCAAGCAAGCCTCCCTATCTCCCATTCTAATTTTATTCAGGAGAACAATGGAGAGTGTTTTGCCTGGTTGTATCATTGTGTGGTATGGAAGCTGCAAGGCATCAGACCTTAAGACCCTGCAGAGAAGGGGTTCCCAACTTTTTTTATACCTTGGACTAATACCATTAATCGAGGGATCTGTGTACTCCAGGTTGGGAAAACCCTGCTGCGGAACGTAGTAAAATCAGCTGAGAGGATTTCCAGAGACTCTGTATCCCCTATTTGTGCCATTTACTGGGAGTGTTGTATGCAAAGGTCCCAAAGCATTACTGAAGATCTCTACCATCTATCCCACAATCTCTTTGACCAACTATCATCAGGAAGGAGGTACAGACTTATCAGGACTAAGATTGCCAGACTGGGTAACAACTTCTTCCCTCAGATCGTGAGACTAATGAATACCCTGCCACCTCTGAGACCTTGCCACTAGGACAGTGAGCTGTTTACCTTGGCTGTGCACTACAGGTACATGCACTTTGAATTATATTTTAGTAACTTATTTGTGGTAATATTTTGTTTTATGTGCTGTGGGTGATATATGTTTTGTGGGTGTACCGTGGTTCGGAGGAACGTTGAATCATTTGATTGTATATATGTACAGTCAGATGACAATAAACTTGAACTTGAACTTGAGTTGGAAGCTGAGATCCAAGTCCCAATCAGCTTTATGTATCCTTCGGATAGGAAGCTGGCAGACTCAGACTTTGCTAGTGTAGCTGAAATCGATAATGCCAGACTTATTCGTGAATAAAGCTCTCAAAGGAATCTTTTTTAATCTATTTATTTTTATTTAGAGGTACAGCAAGCCTTCAAACCACACTGCCTGAGCAAACCCAAATGACTCCAATTTAACCCTGACCTAATCACGGTACAATTTACAACGAAAAATTAACCTGCCTGGTATATCTTCAGACTGTGGAAGAAAACCACAACACCAGGGGAAAACACACACATTCCACAGAGAAGCTGTACAGTGTCTCTTTACAGAAGATGCCAAAATTGAACTCTTAACTCCAATGCCCTGAACTTTAATAGGCCTACTAACTGTGATGCTACCGTGCTGTGCACTGTGAATTGTTTCTGCTTAGGAATTCAAGCCTAACTTCATTAGAGAGGTCAACATTTTGATTTTTAAGATACTGTAACTGCAGATTGCAGTTGTCACCAAAGGAGCAGATGTGTAGAGGGTGAGCAATTCAAAGTTCCTGGGTGTCAAGATCTCTGAGGATCTAACTTGATCCCAATATGTCCATACAGTTATAAAGAAGGAAAGACAGCAGATATATGTCGTTAGGAGTTTGGTTTGTCACCTAAAAGACTTGAAAACTTCTATAGATGTACTGTGGAGAGCATCATGACAGGCTGCATCACTGTCTGGTATGTGGGTGGGGTGGGGGCTATTGCACAGGGCCAAAAGAAGCTACAGTAAATTGTAAAATTAGACACCTCAATCTTGAGTATTAGCCTCTGTAGTATCCAAGACGCCTTCAAGGTACGGTGCCTCAGAAAGGCAGTATCCATTATTTCGGAACCCATCACCCAGGACGTGCCCTCTTCTCATTGTTACCATCAGGAAGGAGGTACAGAAGCCTGAAGACACACACTCAGTGACTCAGGAAAAGTTTCTTCTCCTCTGCCATCCGATTCCTAAATGGACATTGAAACTACAAACAGAAGCTCATTATTTTTTATATTATTTCTGTTTTGCACTATTTTTAATCTAACTCTTTAATATACTTATATACTTACTGAAATCGATTTATTTATTTATTTCTTCTATTTTTTTTCATGTATTGCATTGTACTGCTGCTGCTAGGTTAACAACTTTCACGACACATGCCAAAGATAAGAAAACCTGATCCTGATTCTGAGAATATTATGCATTGCACAATTTTAATCATTTCTCGCTTATTTAGTTATAGCATAGCATAGAGACAGGCCCTTTGGCCCATCTAGTCCATGACAACCTGCATAGTCCTATCTACCCGCACCCAGACCATTTCCCTCCAAATTCTAACCATCAATATACCTATCCACACTTCTCATTTAATGTTACATCCACCCCTTCCACTGGCAACTTGTTCCACACTCACATCACCCTCTGAATGAAGAAGTTTCCCCTTCAGATTCTCCTTAAATATTTCACCTTTCATGGTTAATCTGTGATGTGTAGTTCTAGTCTTAGTGTTGCCACGTGGCCTAGTGGGCAAGGCATCAGACTAGTAACCTGAAGGTCACTGGTGTTCGAGCCTCAGCTGAGGCAGCGTGTTTGTGTCCTTGAGCAAGGCACTTAACAACCTTCATAGGTTTGGATACCTCTGTAAGATCTCCACTCATCCTCCTGCGCTCCATTTAATAAAGTCCTAACATATTCAACCTTCTCCTAAAACATAGGTCCTGAGGTCTTGGGAACATTCTTGTAATTTTTTAACCTCTTAACTCCTGTACTCAGTGTCTAGAATTATGAAGGCCAATGTGTCAAAAGGCCTCTTTACAACCCATTATGTCACTTACAAGGAAATAAGAATCTGTATTCCAGGACACTTTGCTCAATGCACACCTCAGCACCCTTATTACTTAACTCTTATTCTGGTCTGACCTCCCAAACCACAGCACTTCACACTTGCCTGCATTAAATTCCACCTGCTACTTCACAGCCCGTTTTTTTATGTATTTGGCACCTGACTGCACAGAGACCTCACCTTCCCTTGAGAACATGTTTTCACCATCTTCCACTGTTCCTTGCATTCCCACATCTTTCTCAAAACGCTGTAGTGGAGTGGGTTTCTTGTACTTTCTCAAAACAATTCCACCCCAAGCTAACACCATTTTATTTTAGCATATACCAAGGAGGAATCACATTTAACTTTTTCCTTACAGTGCATATGTAATGTTGGCACTAGAATGTGTGGCTAAACATCTGGGCTGCCCCTAGGTCACCCTTGAGTGTTTTGGTTATTAATGCAAGGATGCATTTCACTGTATGTTTCAATGTGACAAATAAACTTGAATCTAGAATCTTGAATCAACACTCAGTGGCTAACTTATAAGGTACACTTCTGCACCTGCTCACTAATGCAAATATCTAAGCAGCCAATCAAGTGGCAGCAACTCAAAGCATTAAAGCATGCAGGCGTGGTCAAGGGGTTCAATTGCACTTCAGCCAAAACATCAGAATGAGGAAGAAACGTGATCTAAGTGACTTTAACCATTGGTGCCACATGGGGTAAAAGTGCCCTATTAATGAGAGAGGTCAGAGAAGATGGCCAGAGTGGTTCAAGCTGACAGGAAGACAACAGTAACTCAAATAACCACACATTACAACAGTGATGGGCAGAAGAGATTCTCTGAACCCACGACACCTTGAAGTGGATAGGCTACGGCAGCAGGAGACCACAAGCGGACACTCAGTGGCCACTTTATTAAGCGCAGGAAGTACCTAATAAAGTAGCCACTGAATGTATATTAAACATAATAGCATAGTTTTCACATACACTGATCACTTACTGGTGGCAGCAGATGTGATGTTAATCCTGGTAGGAGTACATCCTGCTCTTCCCCAATGTGGACCATCTGTAATTGAGATCACGACGCTACGTTACCCAGCTGGTATTGGCTTATTCCTAGGTAGAAGCTTCTGTCTGTCAGCACAGTAGGGGTGAGAACTGAGGTAGGACCAGAGGGGTGAAGCAGAATGACTTTCAGGCATAGCACTGATATAAATCTTCTTTAGAGTCTGTATGGCAGAAGATTGTGAGATGACCTTTTCTCATTGTACTGCAGGAGGTCACAAGGGTCAGCAGTTTTCACATGAAAAGCCAAACGACTTGGTTTTTGAGCTACACCTCTCTGCTTTTGTCCTAATTTAAGATATTTGAGTATTCTTTTAAAAGTTTTCCGTAACATTTCTATATCATAGCTTAGCACAAGGGATTCTGCATATGCTGGAAACCCAAAACAACACTCAGAAGATGCTCATCGGGAGAACTGCATTGTAGCTACATTTTACAAGTGTGATGCGAAGGAATACAACAGGCACCATGAGTTCAGCTGCTCAAAATTGGCAGATCGCGCAGTACATACTCTGCGGTTTTAAGTACAAGTATGTGCTGTTTAACTGGTATCCGCCTTTTGTACTTTGCTTAGTGTGGGAATTAGTGTGGAGATCTTTCAGGGAGAAGTTTTACCCGGCTTTATCTGTCAGGATGGCACCTATAGAGATCAAGAGACCATATGACATTCCTTCTTATAGCTCCCACAGACAGAGTGGGGGATTGAATGTACCCAGTAATCGTTACAGAGTACCTAAGAGAGGAACACAAGTCAGCCACACCAGACCTGACCACAGCTGCTGAGAACATACCAGAAGGAAACGCAAAGGCAGAAGACACCGAGAGCACGATGGAAACCCGTGCATAGCATGCTGAAGTGTGATAGTGATGGTACTCTGTAACGAAGGCTGGTTGCTGAAGGTAGATGATTAGTTTAATAGCATAGAACAGAGAAGGCATTGGAGAAATAGGTGGGGAAGGATCTAAGTTACAGCAGAGACAGCAAGTTCCACAACGTCAATGGCATTTCAGACTGAGAAAGACTGCACATGGCATCTGAAGACAACACCCCCAGTATGAATGATATAAATGAGCTGGGCCCTTTCTGCAGTCGGCCCAATGTTCGACTGGACAGTTCAGAAGGGGGGGGGGGGGCGATGCCACCGGGAAGAGGTCCTTGCAGTCATTCAAATAGAGACTACCCCAACCTCTTCCTGTACACCAATGAGAGGGCTGTGAGCCTGATGCACTTTCCTTACTGTTGCCCCCCCAGAAAAAGAGAGTTCTAGCCACCAGAAGGCAAGAAACAGGATTAAGCTGCAATCTGCCTGCTGGGGAAGAGTCGGCAGGAATACAAAGATTCATTTCCAAAACAGTTGTTCAAATTTCTGGAACAATCTCTTTGCTTAGCATTCTGTAGGTAGAGATTTTTTTTATTAAACAAAATATACTTTATTCAAAAATAAAGTTATATACAACAACCATTCAATGACTTTCAATTCTTTACAGTTATTACCATTACTGTTTTAACATTTTCAAAATTCAAAATTTTGCCACCCACGTGGCACTCTGTTCTTTCATATTTATGTTCAGTGGGGTATACCCCCAACCCCCCCATCTGTCAACTCCCACGGGAGAAGAACCCTAGACTGTGGTCCTTCCCCACTGGGCCCTTGCGGTGGCTGCACCGAGTTTGAGTGAGTCCCTCAGCACGTACTCCTGCAGCCGAGGATGTGCCAGTCGGCAGCATTCCCCCACGGACATCTCCGTGTGCTGGTAGACCATCAAGTTTCGGGCCGACCAAAGAGTGTCTTTCACCGAGTTGATGATCTGCCAGCAGCACCGGATGTCGGTCTCCGTGTGCATCCCCGGGTAGTGATTAGGGATGATTTTTTTATTATTAATCAAAATATACTTCATTCAAAAATAAAATTAGGTACAATAAACCATTCCATGACTCTCAGTCCTTTACAAATGTTTCCATTACAGTCTTTACATTCCCACACTTTTGCCACCCCAGTGGCAATCTGTTATTCCATATTTACATACAGTGGTTTAGGGGTATACACCCTGCCACCCACCCCTCAACTCCCACAGGAGAAGGACCCTAGACTGTGGTCCTTCCCCAACGGGTTCTTGCAGTGGTTGCACCAAGTTTGAGTGAGTCCCTCCGCATGTACTCCTGCAGCCGAGAATGTGCCAGTCGGCAGCATTCCCTCACGGACATCTCCATGTGCTGGTAGACCATCAAGTTTCGGGCCGACCAAAGAGCGTCTTTGACCGAGTTGATGATCTGCCAGCAGCACCGGATGTTGGTCTCGGTGTGCGTCCCCGGGAACAGCCCGTAGATCAGAGAGTCCTCTGTTACGCAGCTGCTGGGGATGAACCTCGACACAGCCCCTTCCATCCTCCTCCACACCTTCTCCGCGAACCCACAGTGTGCAAAGAGGTGGGTCACCGACTCCTCCTCTCTGCAGTCCTCCCGTGGGCAGAGGGGTGTGGAGGCGACGTTCCGGGCGTACAGGAGGGATCGGACTGGGAGGGCCCCTCTCACCGCCAGCCAGGTGAGGTCTTGGTGCCTGTTGGTGGGGTCTGGCGATGAGGCATTTTGCCAGATGAACTGGACAGTCTGCTCAGGGAACCACCCCACTGTGTCCATCTCATCCTTCTCCTGCAGTGCCTGCAGGACCTTACGTGCTGACCACTGCCTGTTGGCCGTGTGGTCAAAGGCGTTGACCTGAAAGAATTTCTCTACCAAGGATAGGTATGGCAGCAACGACCAGCTTGCAGGGGTGTTGCGCGGGAAAGGGGCCCAGACCCATCCTTTGTAGCCAGGGCAACAGGTAGAACCTGGGCACTTAGTGGTACTTGGTGCCCACGTACCTGGGATCCACACACAACCTGATGCAGCCACACACGAAGCTGGCCATCAGGGTGAGGGAGACATTGGGGACGTTTTTTCCCCGTTGTCCAGGGACTTGTGCATGGTGATCCGTCTGACCTGATTAGGGATGATAGGGTAGATTTTTTTATATCATAACGGAGGTGGGGGGAATTCCGAGGCATTCACTTTTGTCCAGGAGGACCAAGAGGAGGGACTGTTAGAGTGATTTTTGGGTTTAGGGCATATACAGTTAACCATTGACTTTGGCTACCAGTCTTCACTTCTGAAAATGCATTGTGTATTTAATTTGGAGTGCAGCTCTGAGCAATGGGTTCTTAAACACTGTGAATCCCTTTCCAGACAATGCTGAATAACATTCATTTAGGTCTCTATGGTGTGAATGTGAATCAGGAGGTGTGAAGGTTGTAAGTAGTTTCAAAGATAGCATTGTCCATACATTGTAAGCATGGAGTTGTCCTTTGTTGTTTGGCACATAAAATATCGAGCCCCATGTTGGGCCAGCAGACCTTTCTGCCAAAAGCGTCTCCATATGCTGCCTGTTGTATACCTTGTTTTGTCAAATACAGAAGCTGCTTTGTATCTACCGGTAATTTTCTCCGGCGATTTCATTCACACAACAACAGCATCTATAGTGCGGAATGAATAGTTTGGGTTGAGACCCTTCATCAAGACTTAAAAGGAAGTGGGCAGAAGCCAAAAAAGAGGTAAGAAGCTGGAAGGTGATAGGTGGAAGAGGTAAAGGGCTGAAGAAGAAGGAATCTGATAGGAAGGGGTGTGGACCATGGAAGGAGGAGTGGCAACTCCTTTTATTCCAAAATTGAATTTTGTTGAACAATTGTTAATGCTCTTATGAGACATCTTGATATATTTTTACTGTATTAAATCACGGTAAAATGGATGAAGATCTACAAAATGTTTGTGAGTAATTTTTTTCAGTTGCAGAGTCCAGATTTTTTTGAAAAACGTAATCATTTTTTTTACCATGTTTCACAAAGCACTGAGGAATTTCTGTTATCTTTGTTATGTGGGGCTGTATGAAGCTAGTTATTGTGTGTGCCAATAGGCCAGGGTGCAACCATGTTAGGTGATGCTGATACAATGATTGAGTAATGATTTCAGTGCGACTTAAACAATCTACATGTACACAAATCTATTTGGAAATGACAGTGTTCATTGCACTATCTGCCAGGTACCTTGTAAAAAGATTTGAGCATTGAGGATAGTTTCAAATTGGATTGAGTCTCTATGGACAATTGGAAGGCGTGGTATTGTTTAGTTTGTTCCTCTTCTCTACTCTTAATAAGAACATAAGACTATTCACCCTAAGTTCAAAGTTCCAAGAACAAATACATTTATTTTCAAAGTACATATGTCACCATATACTACCCTGAGATCCATTTTCGTGTGGGCATTCACAATAGATACAAACAAAATAATAGAATCAAAGGAAAAATATGCACAAACAATGAATGTGTAAAAGATGACAAATTGTGAACATACAAAAAGAAAAACAAAATAATAATAAATAAGTTGTGGTCATCGATCATGTCCCATGATGAAAGGAAACCTAAGGTGAGAGTTTTAAAAGTGGAACCCTGTTGCACTGGGGCAGATCCACTCTTTTGAAAGGGGATCTTATTGAAATGTATAAAGTTCTAAAGGGATTGGACAGGCTAGATGCAGGAAGATTGTTCCCAATTTTGGGGAAGTCCAGAACGAGGGGTCACAGTTTAATGATAAAGGGGAAGCCTTTTAGGACCGAGATGAGGAAAACTTCTTCACACAGAGAGTGGTGAATCTGTGGAATTGTCTGCCACAGGAAACAGTTGAGGCCGGTTCATTAGCTATATTTAAGAGGGAGTTAGATATGGCCCTTGTGCCTAAAGGGATCGGGGGTATGGAGAGAAAGCAGGTACAGGGTTCTGAGTTGGATGATCAGCCATGATCATACTGAATGGCGGTGCAGGCTTGAAGGGCTGAATGGCCTACTCCTGCACCTATTTTCTATGTTTCTATGTTGACTGCAGAAGTCCAGGTCAAGCATCATAAACTGGGGTCTTCCTTGGCTGCAGTGGATGACAATAACGTCTGACTTCCTAGCCTTTGGATCTAACTGTTCATCTCATCCACCCAGACCACTGAAGCTGACTTTGCATGCTAGGGCGGGCATGTCCGCATCTCACTGGGGGTATCAAGCTGTCAATTACGCTCACCTGGTTTAAACCACCTATTAAAGTGGTGTACTGGAGTGTGGCCGCTGGGTCATGTAGATGGCTACTTGGAGCCACAGGTGAGAGCTGAGTGTCCGATTGGGACAAAAAGTGAGGGCCCTAGAATGGAGAAACAAGCAGCTTCACCACTGGCGCTACCCCTCCCTGGACACCACATAAATAAAAATATAAATTAGTTGTAGAGTCTTTGAAAGTGAGTTCCTAGATTATGGAATCAGTTGTGTTGGGGTGAGTGGTTTTCCACACTGGCTCAGGAGCTGAAGGTTGATTCAAAGGATTCAAAGTATATTTATTATCAAAGAATGTGTAAGTTATACTACAATGAGATTTGTCTGCTTGAAGCACGAAACCTGAAACAAAAGACCAACCCCCAATGTGCAGAGAAACAAAAAACAAATCATGCAAGCAGTAAAAGCAAGCAATAGCATTCCAGACCAAATTCCCAGAGCCTGGAGCAACCGGAGTGGGCCCTCGGCCTCCGTCTCCGTTCATCACACAGCGGCGCAAATTGACACGAAGCTTGCAGACATAAAGTTCGTAGCAGCCGGAACAGTCTCACAGCTTCAGCACCATGGAAAGAGGGGGACATGTTGCAGAGGTGTGAGTGGAATTGGCCTGATCCTTGCCCCTGCTCCAAACACCCTACCTTTTCAGTCTAACTATCTGGGCCAATGTTTAAATCATTCAAACACTGGGTCGTGCTCTGTACTAGGACTCGGGCCATGCCGCAGTGATATACTCTGGGCTTGTACCCTGCTACCCTGCCCAAGGCCATTCTCGACCTTTCCAAGTCAGCTCAGGGTAATTGAGGGGTAATAACCGTTCCTTTGTATAGTTGTATGAGACCTAAGCCTCATGTAACTCCTTCCCAATGGCATCAGTGAGAAGAGACCATGGCCTGAATGGTGGGGGTCCTTTATGATGGAAGCTGTTTCCCTGTGTTACGTACCCCGTAACTGGGTTTACAAACCAGCAGAAATAGAAGAATCCATTGGAGTCTGGTGGTACCAAAAACTAAAGGTGTTTATTAGTAAACTAAGCAATACAATATCAAAAATGCAAATATACATATAAAACAAGTTAGCAATAATAAACCTAGAAGTGTAGGAATAATAATAAACAAGCTCTATCAATGTCTAGGGGTAAATGAATTGTCATATAAGAGTTCAGTTCAGTTCATGTATGCTGAGGTAGTTGCGGTTGTTGTATTGTAATTTGTTGGAGAGAAAGAGATTGAGTAGCTGCAGCCAGCAAACCTTCTGTCGTATTCTGATTCCGTTGTACCGTTGTGGTCATTCGGTTATGACCCCTCCATTCTCGGCCAGACTGTTCTTCTGTGGTGGACTCGTCACTCTGGCATGAGTGGACACACACACAGGTCCCCACTGGCCCTGCTGTCACTCTGTGAGCTTTACTGACCGATCTCCTGATTCGGTCCTCGAAGCCCCCACCTTCCTGTGGGTGCACAACACTCAGTCAGTGTCCACTGGTGTGTCTGAGGGGTGTCTCCCCTCACCTGTCTTTTATCCCCATTGACGGTGTATCAGCCATTCATCAACTCAAAATGACCATCTCCATCAAATCAGGCCACTCCTGCTGTCTCCTTAGGAATGTTAACGAGCAAAGTAACGTCCTCGTAGCGAAAGGTAAACAATCCAAGAAGAAGCCGTCATACATAAATCAACTCTCTCTCTCTCTCTCTCTCTCTCAGTAGCAGCATAGCAATAGCAATAGTTCATATTTCTTGGGGGGGGGGGAATGGTTAACTCTGCACCCCATTTCCATCAGGTCTGTTCAGCACTCATAACACCTGTGACAGTGCTCCTTGTAGATGTGGGAAGACCTGTACCTGTGATGCATTAGTAAGACTTGTTTAGTTCCGAATTTTCCCACTTTGGATAACAGATCTAGCAGAAATTCCTAAAGATGCTGGAAATCTGAACCAAAAACAGAGAAAGCTGGAAAGAACTTAATAGGTCAAACAACCTTTGTACAGTGAAAGAAAAAGTAAATATGAAGTTAATATGTTCATATTGATATGATGAATAAAAGAGTAAACATGATAACTCTAGTTGGGCCACAGCTGGGATTGTGCATTCACTTCTGGTCTCCCCATTATAGGAAGGATGTGGAGGGATTGGAGAGGGTGCAGAAGAGCTTCACCAGAATGCTGCCTGGAGCGGAAAGCATTTGCCATGAGAAGAGGTTGAACAAACTTTAATTGCTTTCTCAGGAGCAACAAAGGCTGAAGGGAAACCTGACAGAAGTTTATAAACTAATAAGAGGAATTGATAGAGTAGACAGCAGGTGTCTTTCTCCCAGGGCTGAGGTATATAATACCGGAAAACATGCATTTTAAGTGAGAGGAGTTAAGTTCAAAGGAGATTACAGGGTAAATTCTTTTTACCCAGAATGTGGTGGTACGAGAAAGTACTGCCAGAGCTAATAGAGGAGACAAATGTAATAAAACTGTTTAAGAGGATCTTAGATAAATACACAAATGTGCAGAGAAATTAACAAATTTCATGACATATGTCAATGATATTAAATCTGAAACTGATTCTTATTCTGATAGGAGTGCTGTGAACTCTATGCAAGCAGAAGGGTTTAGTTTATTTAGGCATTTAATTACTAGTTTAATTAGTTCAGCACAACATTTTTGGGCCAAAGGGCCTGTGCCTGAGCTGCAATGTTCTATGTTCTGGGTTTTATTTCAGGTCAATGACCTTCGATCAAAAATAAATGTAGGACAAGAGTGTTACTCATGTAAGCTGCGTTTGAACACTTCCTACGAAGGCAATTGAAAGCATTTACTATTGCTTGCCTAGGATTTCCAGCATTTGCTTTTGATTTTTGACTACAGCTGTAAAACAAGTTGGGTATTTCCAGAAATTTTCAGTATTATGTAAGATTTCCAATGTTTGCAGCATTTCCCATTAAAGGTACTTGAGAGAATGTCCATTTGATAATCTATTCACATGAAAATGAGGACAAATAAGAAGGAAAACGATTATTTGTGCACTCACAAACAGAAGATCTGCAGATGCTGGAAATCGGAGCAACAGGCACAAAATGCTGGAGGAGCTCAGTGGGCCAACCAACATCTTTGCATAGCAAACTTCAAATAGTTTAGTCTTCAAATGGTATCAGAGGCATTCCAACAGTTAATATAGTTAGCTGAACAAGAGTGGGAAGTGGGTGAGGAAAGGCAATCCTTTCAAACATAGATGAACCTATGGTAATTGAAAACGTATCATGGGGTTGGACTTTGGATTAATGTGTTTACAGTACAGAAAAACTCTCCACTCTTCAGTGAACTATTGGGACCTGTGCTTGGAGGTAAAGTATTAGAATATCATTTATGAGCTTAAGTAATTACAGGATTTTAATGAAAGGAACTGATAAAATAACTTGTTAAGCACAGGCAAAATGCTGGTAGAACACAGCAGGCCAGGCAGGACCTATAGGGAGAAGCACTGTCGACGTTTCGGGCCGAGACCCTTCGTCTGGACTAACCGAAAGGAAAGATAGTAAGAGATTTGAAAGATCAATGAGTTTTGAACTTTGACTTCTCTAACTTCTGTTAATGCCCCTCCTCCCCTTCTTACCCCATCCCTGACATATTTAGTTGTTTGCCTGTTCTCCATCTCCCTCTTACTTTCAACTCTTTTACTATCTTTCCTTTCAGTTAGTCCTGACGAAGGGTCTCGGCCCGAAACGTCGACAGCGCTTCTCCCTATAGATGCTGCCTGGCCTGCTGTGTTCGACCAGCATTTTGTGTGTGTTGTTTGAATTTCCGGCTTCTGCAGATTTCCTCATGTTTGCTTGTTAAGTACAGGACCTGTTTCTCAAAAGAACATAAATCAGCGAAGAAGGGTGGGGTGCGGGGCATTTTGCTGGCAGTAAAATTGAAACTTTAGAGAAAGAACCGTCTTGTATTTCAATACTCACAAGCGAGTTCTTAAGCATGTGAGTTGTAGTCCAGGGTAGCAAAGCTTTCAATGCATTGTAAAAACTCCAGTGCTAGAACTGGTTTAGTACACAGGTACAATACAAAGGTTTAATGTTCAAAGTTAATTTATTTTCAACTTCCTTGCAGGCACTTACAGGAAATACAATAGAATTAATGACAAACTACGCATAACAAGGACTGACAGTGCACAAAAGATTGCAAGAAAACACTCACACAATGCAGGAGAAGTTCAGGAGGTCAGGCAGCATATATGGCAAGGAATAAATAGTCGATGTTTCTGGCTGAGACCCTTCATCAGGACTGGAGAGAAAGATGAGGTCAGAATAAGAAGTGGGAGGGTGGGGAGGAAACAATACAAGGTGGTAGGTGAAGTCGGGGGGTGGGTGAAGTAAAGAACTGGGAAGTTGATGGGTGAAAGAGATAAAGGGCTGGAGGAGGGGGAGATCTGATAGGAGAGGAGAGGAGACAAAGCAAGAAAGGACTGACATGTTGGAACGGGAATGGGAAATCGAATTGAAATGGGTGGCAGACAAGAACAAATCTGCAGATGCTGGAAATCCAAGCAACACACACAAAATCCAGGAAGGGTCTCGGCCTGAAACATCAACTGTGCTCTTTTCCATGGATGCTGCCTGGCCTGCTGAGTTCCCAGTTCTTTGTTTGAAATCTGGCAGACGGAATGTAGATGCTCTGCATAGCACTTCCCCAATCTACATCAGGTCTCACCAATATACAGAGGCACACTAGGAGCACCAAATACAATAGATGACCCCGACAGAGAATTATGTGCTGGATATGGGGGCTAATGGGGTGGGGTGGTAGTTGAGGACAAGAGGAACCCTATCCCTGATTTTGCAGCGGGAAGATGAGGTGAGGGCAGATGTGTGTGAAATTGAAGAGATGTGGGTGAGAGCAGTGTTGTTGGTGAGCAAGGAAAGGCCCTTTCTTTGAAGAAGGAGGACATTTCATTAGTTCTGGAATGAAAAATCTCAGCGTAAGAGCAGATGTCGTGGAGACAGAAGAACTGAGAGAAGGGGATGGCATTTTCACAAGTGATAGGTGGATGGAGGTATAGTGGGGGGTAGTTGTGAGAATCAATGGTTTTATAAAAGATATCAGTGGATAAGAATGTCTCCAGAGAGAAATACAGAAATCAAGAAAGGGGAGGGAGAAAAAAAAAAGAAAGAAAGAAAGAAAGAAAGAAAGAAAGAAAGAAAGAAAGAAAGAAAGAAAGAAAGAAAGAAAGAAAGAAAGAAAGAAAGAAAGAAAGAAAGAAAGAATGAATGCCTGGTGGTTGGAAGATCTCCACATGCTCCATGGAGTTCGTAATAATTTTAATATGTATATTTATTTCTTTCCCCTAATAACCAATTGTTTCATCTTAAAAGCATCTATATATTTAATCCTGTCTTTTGTAAATAAGGGCTCCAAATTTTCAAAAATGTTTCATATTTATCTCTTAAATTATAAGTAATTTTTTCTAATGGAATACAACCATAGATTTCTTTCTTCCAAGAATCTATACTTAAATGTGTATCCGATTTCCAATAGCTTTTTTGGCTACTGCCAGTGCAATTTTTATAAATTCTTTCTGATACTTATTTCTCTATGGGGCAGTTAGGGGGGAGGGGTTAAGGGGAGGGGGTATGGGTTATATACATTGTTTTTTCATACTTTGTAATCATTTAAAAATGCAATAAAAAATAAAAAAAAAAAAAAGAAAGGGGAGGGAGGTGTCAGAAATGCACCTCCTTTCTTCCATGCTCTTCTACCATCTCCTATCAGATTCCCCTCTATTCTAGCCCCTGATCTCTTTCACCAGTCAACTTCCCTGCTCTTCAATTCAACCCCTCCCCCTCACCCAGTTTCACCTATCACCTGCCAACTTGTCCTTCCTCCTCCCCCCCCCCAAATGCCTGATCCTGACTTCCCATCTTTCTGTTCCAGTCTTGATGAAGAGTCTCAGCTCAAGACGTCAACTGTTTATTTGTTTTCATTGATGCTGCCTGAACTGCTGAGATCCTCCAGTGTTTTGTGCGTGTTGCCTTGGATTTCCAGCATCTGCAGATTTTCTCATGTTGCAAAAGTGCCAAATTGTGCAAATAACTGTTAGGGTCCGGTCCGGAATCTGTGTTCTGAGTCTCGATCCGGTCCGAGGGCTCTGGACTCCAGGTCTTGCAGCTGTCCCTCCCGGCCCCTTTGAGCACGTTAAGATCAGCCTGGATCAAGGAGGCAAACCTGTGGCCAATTCAGCTGCAGGAGTTTATAAGGGGCCGTGGGATGGAGACTGGGTGGGTGGTTGTTTTGTTCTGTCCTTTTCTGTATATGCTCTATCTGGTTGGTCCTGGTCCTGGTCCTGGTCCTGGTCATCCTCTCCTGTGTGCTGGTCCTGCTGTTCTGTCTTATTCTCCTTGCTTGCGCTGCCATGCTGTCGGTTGCCTTTCCCAATTTACCAATGTACCCGGTGGATCACTGTAGTTTTGCTGCTTACCCTGGACCCAGCTTCCTACCCGTTGCCCTTCATTGGGTGGGTCTGGCTGGACAGCCGCTGCCCGGTGGGGGTTCTGCCCCTTCCTACTCGTTGCCTCTGTTGGGCAGATCCGGCTGGACTGCCGCTGCCTGGCGGGGGCTCTGCCCCTTCCACCTATTTCTCCCTAAGGGTTGTGCCTTGCATCTGCCCAGGTGTCTGTGACTGGCCCAGGCCTCTGTGTTCCCACCTGGGAGGCGGCCCTGCCCGGCCTCCCTGTGGCCCGCCATGAGGAATCTGCCTGCCGGCCCCGAACCATGGGATCTGCCTGCCTGCCTGCTTCGTTTGAACTCTTGGATCCAGCCCCACCTGCATTAACCCTTACATGCCATGGCATCCCATCCTCTCCTCCCCCTAGTACTTCAGTGTCTGCGTCCTGCATTTGGGTCCATCTGGCCCCCGTTCCTGACAATTACTGACAAAAAAAGTGAATAAATAATTTTGAGCTGTAGAGTCCTTGAACGTGAGTCTACAGGTTGTGGAGTCAAATTAGTGAAGTTATCCATGCTGTTTCAGGAGCCTGCTGGCTGTTCCTGAACCTGTGGGTGTGGGACCCAAGGTTCTTGTGCCTCCTGCCTGAATGTATCAGCAAGAGAATAAGGCCTGGATGATGGGGTTCCTTGATAATGGATGCTGTTTCTTGTGACAGTGCTCCATGTAAGTGTGTTTGATGATGGGGAGGGCATTGCCTGTGCTGGACTAGACTGTGTCCACCACTTTCAGTACACTTTTACATTCCTGGGCATTGGTGTTTTCATACTGATCCATGGTACAACCAGTCAGGACACCAGCAGAACTTTGCCAAAGGTTTATGTTACATGCTGAATCTTCACAAACTTCTTAAAAATAAAAGTAGAGATGCTGTTGTGACTTGTTTGTGATGACACAAATATCACAAATATGTGATGCAGTAATGCCAAGGAATTTAATGGTCTGCACTTCTGATCCCATAACAGATTATGCAGGCACAAGAAACCAGAGACTGGAATGTGGAAAACCAAAGCAGTTTTCGGGGGAAGTTGATCAACATTTGTAGAGGGGGTGGGGGCTGGGGAGGTGGAGGGATGTGGATCAACGGTAGCAAATCTGTTCTTTAATTTTGCTAATGTATCTGCCTCAACCACTATTTCTGCCATTTCATTCCAAATACACACCATCCTTTGCATGAAGAAGTGGTTCCCAATGTCCCTTTTAAGCCTGTCACCTCTGATCCTAAATGTATACCCCCTTTAGTAGCCCCTTCCTTGGAAAAAGGGCACGTGTGTAAAGGGGGTTTCTTTTTCTTTGTTACTGCATATGTTAATCAAAATGGCTTCTTTGTTAAAAGTAGGAATGCTTCTTTGTTGCGAGAGAGTGCTGGAGGCTTGTTTGGGTTAAAATTTACTGATAACGGGAATTGTATTTCTTTGTTAACCAATTGGGATTAATGTTGTTCTTTCCCCATCATTAAAATGCTCCCAGAACCAATGGACTCACTTTCAAGGACTCTTTATCTCACGTTCTCAGTATTTATTCCTTATTTACTTATTGTTGTTTCTTTTTGTATTTGCACAGTTTGTCACCTGATTAAACACCCTAGTTGGGCAGTCTTTCATTGATTCTGTTATGGCTACTATTCTGTAGATTTATTGACATTGCTAACGAAAGTGAACCTCAGGATTGTATGTGGTGACACATATGAACTTTAATAAATTTACTTTGAATTTTGTGTACAATCTAGACAGATCATGCTATACGTAAGTACATAGAGGTAGTAAAAAGAATATAGGAATCCTGCATATAATACTATAGTTAATAAGAAAGTGTAGTGTGGGTAGAAAAATAAAGAGTAAACTTTATGAATAAACCATATTTTGGGACACGAGGCTCGGTAGTATAGAGGTTAGCAAAAATGCTTCATAGCGTTAATGAGCACTGATCAGGGTTCAATTTCCACTGCAGTCTGTAAGGAGTCTCTTTGTGACTGTGTAGGTTTCCTCTGGGTGCAGCAATTTCCTCCCATATTCCAAAGGTATATGGTTAGTGTTAGTGAATAGTGGGCATGCTATTCTGGGACCTGAAGCATGGTGGTACTTGCAGGGTGCCGCCAGCCCATCGCAAATGATGATGCAAATGAAGCATTTCATGGTACATTTCAATATTTTGATGTGCATGTGACCAGTAAAGCTATTGCTTTTTTTTAAAAAAAATTCATTAGCAGACAACGCCAGGGGAGGAGATAGAATCAGGCAAGGTTACTACATTTAAAACACATATAGGCAGACACTTAAAAAGACAGCGATGTAGGCCAAATTATTGATCATATTTAAAGTGGAGGTTCATAGGTTTGTGACTAATAACGATGTCAAATCTTACACGGAGAAGGCAGGAGAATGGGATTAGGTGGGATAATAAATTAGCCATGATGGAATGGTGTAGCAGAATTGATAGGCTGAATGGCTTAATTCTGTTCCTATGTCTTATGGTTTTACAAAGGCGAGGCTTAGAAGTATATCAAGGATTCAAAGTACATTTATTATCAAAGGATTTATGCAGTATAGAACCATAAAATTCATTTTCCACACAGATAGTCTCGAAACAAAGAACCATGGAACCAACCCGTTCAAAAAACATCAAACCGGCCCTTCCACCTCATGTGCAAAGAAAAGCATAAATGGCAATGGAAAAAAAAATTACCGATAACACAAAATCAAAAGGTGTATTTCAGTATGGTTCAGCTTAGTGTTCATTGTCTGTAGATTCATATATCACCCAAAAGTAGTTATAAAAAAGAGTGATCAGAACTGCAGCACATCATAACCTGAATTAGAGTCTGAATCTGCACTCTGCCTCAATTAAACCTTGCTCCGGTACCATCTGATGACAGCATTGAGAGAGAGAGAAAGGAAGATCACTGAAACATAAGGACCTTCGCTCAGGAGCAGAAAGTGAGAGACTGCCACACGCAGATGCCTCCAGCAGTTGTGAGTGAGAGGCTGGTTAATGGTGCTGAACACTCTCTCGCCCTGCATACCCACCTCGATGATTTCAATCTCCCTCTGCGCTTTAATCAGTGAGAGATGGAATAGACGTGGGCCCACGCCTCGTCTCCTGGTTTCCCAGCCTTTGTGCTGTGCGCTTTGGTCACAGCCTCGTGGAACAGTCTCGGAGACAGAAATGCACCAAATCACTTGATAGGCCCGAAATCACACTGACAGTGTAGAGAACAAGCCATAACAGAAGAAGAAACATGTCTGTAAAAGAAGTGTAATG
Organism: Hypanus sabinus; assembly: GCF_030144855.1. Classification (NCBI taxonomy): domain Eukaryota; kingdom Metazoa; phylum Chordata; class Chondrichthyes; order Myliobatiformes; family Dasyatidae; genus Hypanus; species Hypanus sabinus. Next base: position 32,226,784 of record NC_082733.1, on the reverse strand, counting down.
AACTGCTTTGTGAGCTGTCTCAAGCTGTAACCTTTGGTAATGTAGTTTGCTGGTGTCTTCTGGCCTGTTTTATATTATAAGTATATGGTCCTAATACAGATAAATGTGACCAGTATATCAGTATGCACATGGAAAGCCAAAGTGCCAACACTGTCTGTACAGCTTTATGTCTGAGGTCAACAGACAAAATGTTTTACATATTCACAAAACATTCATGGAATCAGAAATGGAAAGGAACATTGCATGTTCATCAAACATAGATTAAACATTAGCTTCGTTTGTCACATGTACATTGAAACATACAGTGAAATGCATTGTTTGCATCAATGACCCATACAGCCCAAGGAAGTGCTAGGGGGAGGCCACAAGTGCCACCATGGATCCAGCACTAATATAGCATGCCCACAATTTACTAACCCTAACCTGTATGTCTTTGGAATGTGGGTAGCAACCGGAGCACCTGGAGGAAACCACATAGTCACAGGGAGAACATACAGGCACAAAAGCACCTTGCAGATAGTGGCAGGTGTTGAACCCCAATATTCCTATAGCTAGCGCTGTAAAGCGCTTTGCTACCTGCTATGCTACCTGGTTGTACTTTACTGCACCACCTCATATGGGTGGGTATTTTTAAAATAAGTAAGTGTGAATTAATTTCAAACTAAAAATTAAACACCAGAAAATAATTAAAACAAAACATAAATTTGAGTCCTAGACTATCTGATGGGCAGTTACACCAAGGACTACCAGTATTTTCCTAACAAATGTATCCAATTATATTTAAATGGTGTAACATAAGGAGCATGCACTGACCACTGACCCCCCCCCCCCCCCGCCCTCATAATTAATTTGGGTATTGGTGAGGGGATTAGGTATTCATGTACTCCCCTGTGTGTTTGAAAGTTGCAGACTTAAAAGAATAAACAAGAGAAAATCTGTAGATGCTGGAAGCCCAACTGCAATGTCGGCTGCACTCTTTTTCATAGATGCTACACACCTAATATGCTTCATGTAGAAGCTCTAATCTATAGTAATAAAGGAGTGAAGTTATTGCAAAAGTGTCACATTACTGAATCATGTTGCCTTTACCAATACTTGTTTTAAATTTGCCAACAGAAGTAGGAAATCATTCTGTCTCAACATGAAGTATTCCCAATGGAAAAGTAGATTATTGACTACTTGTGTTCTTAGTGCTGTTATCACCCTGTCTTCTGCAATTAATATATTGGTTGTACCTGTTGATGGAAGTCATTGGGTCAATATGAGAATCCTGGTAGAAGAACTAAAACTTCACGGACATAACATCAGCATCATTTGTCCATCTACATCTTGGTATATCACTGAAAAGCCTGATCTTTATCAATCCATTGTGGTCCAAATGGAACAATGCTTTGGGAAAAATGAAACAGAAAAGATGATTCAAAATTATGTACAAAATATACTGATGGCTTTAAGATATCGAACGGCACCTTGGGCATATTTTCAACTGCGATATCAGCTATGGAGTACATTATATCATTATCATCAATGTGCTGGACACATTATTGATGGAATATTCAAAGACAAACCTGTTTTAAAGCAACTTGAAGATGCTAAATTTGACTTGGTACTTACAGACCCTGCTTTTGCCACTGGCCCAATGATTGCTTATTATTTAAAAGTCCCACTGGTGTATAATGTGCGCTGGTTTAGCAGTGGGGAAGCCCATTTCCTCTCAGTTCCATCACCAGCATCCTACATCCCACTCCCTGGTTCCCAATTGACAGATAAAATGACCTTTCTTCAAAGAATGCAAAATGTCATTCTATATATTATTCAGATAATTTTCAGTAACTATTTAATTCAGCCCATTTATGAAAAACGTTGTCACCAGTTTTTGGGACCAGACACAGATATCATGACAATTCTGCTGAGGGCTGATGTGTGGCTGATGAGAGTCGATTTTGTGTTTGAATTCCCAAGACCCACCATGCCAAATATTGTCTACATTGGAGGCTTCCAGTGTAAACCAGCCCGACCACTAGCGGCAGAGTTTGAAGAGTTTGTTCAAAGTTCAGAGAAACATGGACTTATTGTGATGTCATTGGGGACATTTGTTGGTTTTTTGCCAATGAAGTTTACAATGGAAATAGCTGAGGCATTTGCTCAAGTACCCCAGAAGGTTATTTGGAGATATGATGGAGAAATCCCTCCCAATGTAGGTAATAATATACTACTGACAAAATGGATCCCTCAGAACGACCTTCTGGGACACCCCAACACACGAGTCTTCATTTCTCATGGTGGTACCAATGGCATTTACGAGGCCATCTACCATGGGGTGCCAGTGATTGGCATGCCTCTAATTTTTGATCAGTTTGACAACATAGTCCGACTTGAATCCCGAGGTGCAGCCAAGACGCTTAATGTTGCAACCATGCATTCAGCAGATCTATTGCAGGCACTTAATGAGGTGATAAATGGCACATTTTACCGGGACAACATGAAGAAACTCTCTGCCCTCCACCGGGATCAACCAGAGTCCCCAATGGAGCGAGCCGTTTTCTGGATTGAGTATGTTGCCCGACACAAAGGAGCAGGGCATTTGCGTTCTGAATCCTACCGACTGCCCTGGTACATTTACCATTGTGTGGATGTGATGGTCTTTCTGTTGATCATGTTACTTGTGGTCACAGTGCTGGTGATTGTAGCACTGAAGAAACTCTGTAACATTGCATGGAAGAAGAAGCAAAAAATTCAATAAGGCTTTTCCTGTTGAATTATGCTTCAATCTGCAGTTCAACTCTTCAAGTGATTATGCAGAAAGTTTGAAGATAATAACTCATCTCTTTCTACCGTAGGCCACGAACTTATCAATCACCCCGATGAGTTATTAATTGATGTTATTAACTTCAAACTTTCTGCATAATCACTCAAAGAGTTGAACTGTGCATGTAACGAGAGCTGTATAACTCATCTCCTTCTACCTTAGGCCACGAACTTATCAATCACCCAAGCTGTGGACACTTTCTGGAGGTCCAAGATTCGTATGCTCCACGACTGCCGGACTAAGTGTGTAAATGTAGGAGGGGACTATGTTGAAAAATAAAAGTGCTAGGTTTTCTAAAATTGACTTCTTCTACCGTAGGCCACAAATTTATCAATCAGCACTTGTATAACAATATTTTGAAGTTGTTTTTAATTGGTCTTTGTGGGTAGCTTTTCATTGATTCCACCACACCTTTAACATGTATCCCTTTCTATTATTGTGAATTGTAATAACGGCTATTCAGAAATTATAACACAGAGTTAATGAATGTGGTTGCAAACAACAAAATTAATAAACTTCATGTGATACGAATGAACATGTTTTTCAAATACTATTCATTCAAAATTAGAATAAGAGTTCAAGGTGTGCACATAACCTATTCTGAGAATCTCTGTTCAGTTTTCCCACAGCCATACCATCTACTAACTAATGGCCAATGGTATACATCTTATTGTTTCTCTTGTACTCTCTAACATAACTGCTACTGGAGTTGCCTATGCTTTGTCATGTTGAATGCTTGTCTATTTGATGTTTTTCCTCAGCTATTTCCTCAACAGTTCAAAATTCGAAGTAAATTTATTATCAAAGAACATATTGTACTATCTGTCACTACATTCTACCCTGATATTCATAGAGTCCTTAAAAGTGAATTGATACGTTGTGGCATTAGTTCAATGTTGTGGTGAGTGAAGTTATCTACTCAGGTTCAAGAGCCTCATGGTTGAGGAGTAATAACTGTTCCTGAACCTGGTGGTGTTGGATCTAATTCTCCTGTACCTCCTTCTCAATGGCAGAAGCAAGAAGAGTACATGCATCATGATAGAAAATTTAAAGCATAGTTTGGACTAGTTAACTTAAGGAGAGTTCAAATAGACAAAATGTTGACGTCTTAGTTCAGTTTCTATGATGTCACTTTGATGGGAAACTTTGCCTAGAAAGAGTGGAGCACTTCACTGTTGGGAGGAATGATGGGAAGTGGATGTGTTGCATTGCCTGTAGATCAAAGTTCAGAGAAACTTTATTATCAGAGTATATACTGTATATGTCACCATATACTAGTCTGAGATTCATTTTCCTGTGGATATTCATAGACCAAAAATACATAGAATCAATGAAAAGCTACACACAAAGACTGACAAACGACCAATGTGCAAAAGAAGACAAAATGCAAATACAAACAAACAAACAAACAAATAAATAAATAGTATAGAAACTGAGTTGTAGAGTTCTTAAAAGTGAGTCCATAGGTTGTGGAATCAGTTCAGCGATGAGGTGAATGGAATTACCCACACAGGTTCAAGAGCTAACGGTTGAAGGGTCATAATTGATCCTGAACCAGATGATGTGGGACCTAAGGTTCCTGTACTTTCTTCCTCATAGCAGCAGTGAGAAGAGAGCATAGGCTGGATGGTGGGCGTCCTTGATGATGGTTGCTGCTTTCCTGCGACAGCACTCCTTGAAGATGAACAGCCCTGTTACTTTTCCTCTGACATAGAAGAGGCCATACTGGCCAATTGTATGGCTCACAATGTAATGCAACCTATGCACTAATTTTCTCTGTATGCTAATCTACTCATGTTCCTTTCAATCCCCACCCACAGGGGCAATTTACAGTAACCAATAACCCACCTGCACCTTGTTGACATGAGCAAGGAAACTGAAACAGGTAGGGAGGTTACAGTGAGAATGTGCAAACTCCAAATGGGCACAGATGGAGATGACGCTTAAACCCAGGCAATGTACTAGTTGTGCTGCCCGCATTGATTTACTCATTCTTCGCAACCCCTTGTCTCATATATATCATGTCATGTAGAAGGGCTTACTTGTTTATATTTGCATATCAACTTTGTTTTTGATTTCCTAGCTGCACTGCCATCTTCCCACTTATGTTCGAGTCCTGAAGAAGGATGCTGGCCCAAAACATCGAATGTCTGTTCCTTTCCCTGGTGCTGCTGAACTACTGAGTTCCTCCAGCATTTTGCATGAGTTGCTCTGGATTTCCGCCATCTGGAGAATCTCTTGTCCTTCAGATTTGTGGCACTTAATCTGCAGGTTTGCATAAAGTGAATAGTTTCTTTCACTGAAAGACTCATACAGTACTAGTGCTGAGCAGAAATTCAGAATCAGAATCAGGTTCATCATTAGCATATGTTGTGAAATTGCACTGTACTGCTGTTAAAAAAAAATTCCTGACATAAGTGAATGATGATAAACCTGATTCTGATATTGGTCTCTGTTATTGACTGTTAGTGGGAAGGGGACAGGGAGAGGGGAATCATGGATGGGAAAAGGGGAACAGAGAGGGGAGGGAGTGGGAAGCACCAGAGAGACATTCTGTAATGATCAGTAAACCAATTAGATGGGGTCAAGTGACCTTGCCTAGTGTCTCAGGGCTGGGTGTGTCTGCACCCATGCCTGACCTTTCTTCTCTGCCACCTGTCACACACCCTTCCCACGACACTCCACCCACCCCATTTCCACATCCATTGCTCCCACCAGATTTACAAACTCGCTCCCCTCTTTATGTTGATAAATACAATAGTGTGACAAAAGCTTAAGGCATCCTAGCTAGATATGCGATGAGGGGAAGAAGCTGTTCCTGAAATGTGGAGTGTGTGTCTTTAGTCTCCTGTACTTCCTCCTTTGATGGTTGCAATTAAAAGAGGGCATGTCCTGGGTGATGGGGGTCCTTAATGATGGATGCCGCCTTTTTGAGGCAGCATATTTTGAAGATGTCCTTGATGCTGAGGAGGCTAGTGCCCATGATGGAGGTGACTGAGTTTGTAACTTCCTGCAGCTTTTCCCAATTCTGTTCAGTGACTCCTTCACACTAGACCATGATTCAACAGTTAAATTCTCTTCATACTACATCTGTAGAAATTGAATTGAGTCTGTGCCAGAGGCATGTTGACTTCTGCAATCACCTTCTTTTGATATGACTGGCAGAAGACTCCCAATCTGAAATATTGACTGTCAATGAAGGAGCTGTGTATCTATTTTCTGTCTGTTTGTATTGTATTTTATTTTGTGTGTTTTATTATTGGTTATGGTATTCACCCTTTTGTGTCATTACTTTATTTTAGTTAGAGATAGACTGGACAAGGGGATGGATAGCTTTTGTTGACCACTAATTCTGATATTGCTAATTTTGCTAATTCCACTAATATCTTTATTGCCACATTAATTTCATTAGCTTTTCTTGCTAGATGAGATCGCTCATCTTTGCTAATATTATTATAGTGGATTGAACTTACTTTTCTCAACTTGGAGCTCAGTTATTTAGAAGCGCGCCATACAGTGTCAATTTCCTCACTCAGCCTCTCGGTGGTTTTGGTTTGCTTCTCAAGTAGCTGGTTGAATTTTCCACCACAGATGCTGCCTGACCTGCTGATTTTCTCCAGCATCTTGCGTGTCGCTCCAGATTCCAGTAGCTGCAGTCTCTCGTAACTCTCTTCATAGAATCATTGAGTAATTCAGCTTGGTAACATGCCCCTCAGCCCAACTCGTCCACAGCAACTACACTGCTAGCCCCAGTTGCCTATGATCAAACAATAATCCTCTAAAGTCCATTAACCTATCCAAATGCTTCTTAAATGTGGCAATTGTACCTACCCTGACCACTTCCTATGACTGTGCTCCCAATGAGCGTAAGAAGCTATGAGACTGGAACAGGACACTGTAATTTCTACTGCATTGTTACAAGATATATTTCCTTTCACAAGACTCATCATGACATCATGTAATTGTGTTGCTATGATGATCAGTATTTCAGTAGGTTTGGATAATGTGAATGGTTTCATTCACTGAAAGGCACATTAAGTGTTAGTGCTGAGCAGAAACTCAGAATCAGGTTTAATATCACTGGCACAGGTCATGAAAGTTGTTTTTTGGCAGCTGTACAGTGTAATACATGATAAGAAAAACTCAATAAATTGCAATATCTAAGCTATATCTAAAATTAACTTTAAAAAATATGCAAAAAGAGAGCAAATAAAAAAGCTGAGATAGTTTACAAGGATTCATTGTCCATTCAGAATCCAATGGCAGAGGGGACAAAGCTGATTAAACTACATGGAATCCATGAAGAGCTAGTTAGGTGGATTCAAACCTGGCTCAGAGTTAGAAAGTATAAGATGGTGGCTTGTGGTTGTTCCTTGCGATGGAAACTGTGACTAATAGTGTCCTTCAGGGATTTATGTTGGGTCCCTTGCAGAATACACAAACATTGGAGGTGTCATTGAGAGTGAAGAAGGTTATTGTAGAATATGATGGATTGGGTTTTATCCGTCAGTTTTTGTGGGCTTTTCCATTCTTGGGCATTGGTATTTCCATACCATGTTGTGATGCAATCAGTCTGTATACTCTCCACTATAGAAGTTATATAGAAGTTCGTCAAAGTTTTAGAAGACATGTCAAATCTGCCCATTTTGACATTTCTTGTACAGCTCAGTTCACCTGGACAGTTTTAGTGATGTGTCTTTGATGAAAAATGTAAACTAGAAAGAGTGAGAAGCAGTGAGGCAATCAGAAAGAATGATGGGAAAGTGGACATGTTGCATTTCCTGTAGTCAGATGGGAATGTGCTGATTGAGATTGACATAAGTGATAGTTCTATAGAGCAAACAATCTTATTAAATGCCCATGGGGAGCTGGAGAGGACAAGATTTAATTCGAGGAGTTATTGTGCTGGAAATGGCAGTGAATGTTCTGGAAGCACACGGCTTGGCACCCATAATGAATTGCAGAAATGTGCAGCACATAGTTCGCAATCTCATAGCTCAGCAACTCTACCTTTACGATCAACAGATTACACTGGACAGCCAAGCGCCTCTTCCCCAGGGCACCACTGCTCAGTACAAGAGGATATGGCTTTAAGGTAAGGGGAGGGAAGTTCAAGGGGCATATTAGAGGAAAGTTTTTCACTCAGAGAGTGGTTGGTGCATGGAATGCACTGCCTGAGTCAGCGGTGGAGGCAGATACACTAGTGAAATTTAAGAGACTACTAGACAGGTATATGGAGGAATTTAAGGCGGGGGGTTATATGGGAGGCAGGGTTTGAAGGTCGGCACAACATTGTGGGCCGAAGGACCTGTAATGTGCTGTACTATTCTATATTCTATGTTCAAGCCAACAAATTAGCCCAGTATCATGAGGACCAGCACATCTGAACATGAATTTGTACCAAATAGATGAAACTAAGACAGTTTCTCATTCAAAGGCATTACTTTAATTGAATCACCAGTCATCAACATCCTGGGGTTGTCCCTGTCCGAAAACCCTGTCAGGTAGCTACCTGAGCATGTCAGAGGCCTTCAACAATGTGACAAGTGACTTGTCTTCTGACATCTCAGGCCCTCTCACCATCTGCAAGGCACAAATCATGAACGTAATGGAATCTCTCCACTTGCCTAGATGGGTGCAGCTCCAGCAATTCTTAAGAAACTTGATACTGTCTAGGATGAAACAGTCCATTTGATTAGCACTCCATCCACCACCTTAAGAGCTAATTTCTTCCAGTACACAGTATCAACTGCAGAATGCACTGCTGTTATCTCCCAGGCGACTTTGATGTACCTCCAAAAACCGCAACCTCTTGCACCAAGAAACACAAGGACGGGAGATGCGTGGAAACGTCAAGTGAATGGGGTTCAAAGGGAAAATAATTTATCCAGGATTGAAGGGCAGAAAAAACTTGATCTGCCAAATGGCCTAGTTCTACTCCTATATCACATGGTCCAAACTCACTCTCATAGAAACATGTTATCCCATCAGCATTTTGAATCATTTTACAATTCTCAGTCAGGTCATGGGTTAATCTCTAAGGAAACTGAAATCCAACCCAAGCAACTTGGCTTGATAGCTCAACCCTTTCAACACAACTAATCAACTGGTAATTATGAGTTACAATCTCCAAGGTAACCAGTGGGACAGTTATAACATTTTGGTCTGTGCTGAAGGCAGGATTAAAGAAGTACAAAGACTACAGGATGTCAGAGAAGACAAACTTTACCAGGATCTAAAATCAAGTAAGACAGCACCATGATAGCATAGATCCGCCGTTTCATCATGGCTGATCCAATTTTCCTCTCGGCTCCGATCTCCTGCCTTCATCCCTGACCAATCAAGAATCGATCAACTTCTGCCTTAAATATACATAACAACTTGGCCTGCACAGCTTTGTGTGGCATCACATTCCACAGATTCACCACTCTCTGGCTAAGGAAAGTCCTCCTAATCTCCATTGTAAAAGGACGCCCCTCTATTCTGAAGCCATGTCTTCTGGTCTTTGAATCTCCCACCATAGGAAACATCTTCTCCACATCCACTCTATCAAGACCTTTCACCATTTAGGTCACCCCTTATTCTTCTGAATTCTGGTGAACAAGCCCACAGCCATCAAATGCTCATCATATGATAAGCATTCAATCCTGGAATCATTTTTGTGAATCTCCTTTGAAGTTCTCTAACTTCAGCACATCCTTTCTAAAATAAGGGACCCATACCTGCTCATAATTCAACATTACACCCTTGCTTTTATATTCTAGTCCTCTTGAAATGAATGCTAACATTGCATTTGCCTTCTTTACCACAGCCTCCAACTGCAGATTAACCTTTAGGGAATCCTGCACAAGGATTCCCAATTCCCTTTGTGCATCAGTTTTTTTGTAATTTCTCTCCATTTAGTAAATAGTCAACCATTTCATTTCTTCTATCAAAGTGCACGACCATACACTTCCTGCCACTGTATTCCACCTACCATTTCTTTGCTCATTCTCCAAATCTGTCTAAGTCCTTCTGTAGCCTCTCTACTTCCTCAAAGCTAACTGTCCCTCTACATATCTTAGTATTGCCTGCAAACTTTGCAACAAAGCCATCAATTCCATCATCAAAATCATTGACATGTAACGTAAAAAGAATTGGTCCCATCACAGACCGCTGTGGAACACCAGTAGTCACTGACAGCCAACTAGCAAAGGCTCTCTGTTTCCCACTCTTTGCTTCCTGCTAATCAGCCACTGTTTTATCCATGCTAGAATCATTTCTATAATACGACAGTGCTATTAGCAGCAGGTGCAGGCCACAGCGATAAGGATTCTCGCAGGTAGGTGACACTTGTTTAAAACGATAGCTTCACCTCCATTCAAGGCCCCTTCCAGATGAAGCAACGCTTCACCTGCAAGTCTGTTCGGATTAACTACTATATCCGGTGCTCCCTGTGCAGTCTCCTCTATATCAATGAAACCCAATGTAGGTTGGGGAACCACTTTGTTGAGAACTTTTGCTTCATCTGCAACAAGCAGGATTTGCTGATGACCAACTATCTTAATTCAGATTCCCATTCCTATTTGCACATGTCTGTCCGTGGCCACCTCTACTGCAAGAACAGGCCATTTTCCAGTTGGAGGAGCAACACCTCATATTCTGTTTGGGTAGATTCCTTGAACATCGATTTCTTCCTCCTCTCCCTACTCTTTTTCTGTTCCCTATTCTAGCTACTCTCTTAACCCTTCTGTTCTCCCTCTAGTTTCCCTCCTCCTTCATCTTCTACCATGGTCTACTCTCCTCTGTTATTGGAACACTTCTTCTTCAGCCTTTTAACTCTTCAATCTATCACTGTTCTACCTTCATCCCACCTTCCTTAGCCTCAACTTCTCATTCTGTCTTTTAGCCCCTTCTTTTCCAGTCCTGATAACGAGTCTTGCCAGAAACATTGACTCTTTATTCCCCTTCACAGATGCTATCTGACGTGAGTGTTACTTAGCTCTATCAGTCCATTATTATTCAAATGCAAAATTGCCATGGTGAAAATAACATAATAAAAAATTGATCCTCCAAGTTCCTAAATTATGGCCTGGAGCAATGGGCCGCGACTTTCATCAACAGTACAAGGCGTAGTCAAAACATAATTGCATGAGAACTTAGCTCTTGCACACTTCAAAAGCAAAGCCTTGCTTAACCAGTTCGAACTATACAAACCTGCTTTTGGAGCCCGTTGAAGTTCACATTTCACAGACCTCATTTGCATTCTACGAGAAACAGACTGAACTTCAAGCACGTCACACACTTGCATTTGAGGCACCAGAATGATTTAACTCATGACTGCTCGCTGCAGCTTCTTTCTCAGGAATGACAACCATTTATTCAAGATTTTCAAAGTAAATTTATTATCTAGTTAGTTACTATTTATAACCTTGAGACTCATTCTCAAATTCAGATTCAAATTAATTTATTAATTGCACGTATATTGAAACATATGGTGAGATGTGTTGTTTGCACTGACAACCAACAAAACCTAAGGCTGTGCTGGGGACAGCCCGCAAGTGTTGCCACTGATGCACCATCAATAACTCTTGGGAACGTGAGGTGAGGTAGGCTTTTATTAGCTGGAAGAGAGCACTATCAGCAGCAAGAGACCATCACACAACATCCTGGAGACTGAGGGAGGAGCAGTGCCTCCAATCACCTTTATACAGGGGTCTGTGGGAGGAGCCACAGGAGCAGTCAGCAGGGTGGGCATGTCCAGACAGGTATATGTAGTTCACCACAGCCACACATTCCAGTGCCAACTTAACACGCTCACAATGCTCAGCAGAACTATACCGAATATGACCAGCAACAGAGCGACAACAGCTATACAACACACACAAAATGTTGGGAGAGTTTAAAAGCGAGCAGAGTTGAAAAAGTGACGGTTACTTCTTCAGTGGTTTGATTGGGGCAAGACTGCACGAGCACATGGAGGTCGGCCAGTGAGAACTGTGGGAAGAGTTTAAAAGGAAGACAGCTTTACAGAGCTGAGAGTGGTGAGTACGTGGAATGGTCTGCCAGTGGCAGGGATGGAGGCAGGAACGATAGGGACTTTTAAGAGACACTGGGATGGATACATGGCGCTTAGAAAAATAGAGGCCTATGAGTAAGCCTAGGTAATTCTAAGTTAAGGACATGTTCGGCGCAGCTTTGTAGGTCGAAGGGCCTGTATTGTGCTGTAGGTTTTCTATGTAACTCAGCTGGTCAGGCGACATCTGTGGAAATGAATAACCCCTTTCCTCCCTTCCACCCACACACGTGGACAGTCCTCCAGTTCACCAGGCCTCCAGTCTCCAGGCTCCAAGCTTTATCTGTCAGGCTTCAACTTGCAGAGTTCCAGTTACCAGTTGTGCTTTTTAGAATGATACCATTTTAACAAACTCATCCACTGCCTCTGGCAGCTCCATATGCTCATCTCCCTCTGCGTGTAAATATACCTATGAACCCAACCCGCAGTTCTGGACTCCTCCGACCACAGAGAAAAGACTGTTGCCATCCACCTTATCTATGTCTTTTTTAATTTTATACTTTTATTTAAGCTTGCCCCCACCATTTCTCTACATTCCAAGAATGTAGACCTAGTCTGGCCAACCCTGTAACTCAGGCATTGCAGTCTTGACAATTTCTTCACTAAATATTCTTTGCACTCTCTCCAGTTTAACCATGACTTTTCCCTAACAGGTTGGCCAAAACTGTACATTGGTGTGACACCACCAATAAGTTACACAACTGCAACATATTGTCCCAACTCCTAGTCTCAGTGACTTGACTGACGAAGGCCAGCAAGCTAAAAGCTTTCTTCATCATCTTGTCTACCTATGATGCTAGGTCTCCATGCTCAATTGCACTTTCTAGTGCCCTACAACACAAATCCTATTCTTGTTTAACTTTCCAAATGCTTCACACCACACTTATTTGCTTTGAAATCTATTTGCCTCTCCATGGCCTACTTTCCTATTTTCAGGCAACACAGTAGTGCAGTGGTTAGTGTAAAGCTATAACAATGTTAGCTGTAAAATCTGGGTTCGACTCCTGCCTCTGCCTGTAAGGAGTTTGTGTGTTCTCCCCATGACCACATGGGCTTCTTCCAGCTGCTCCAGTTTTTTCCCCACATTCTAAAGACATATGGGTGAGGGGTAGTGAGTTGTTGGCATACCATGTTGGTGCCAGTAGTGTCGCAACACTTGTAGGTGGCCCAGAACAATCCTCACTGTTTTGATTTGCCATAAGCAAGACTTATTTCGGAATATTGGTAGCTCAGGTTGGCTATTTGGAAGTTTGTTTGAACACTGAGCTTGGCGAAATCTTTGCAGAAGTTTTGGCTCCATTCAAGAAGCCCGTCATCAGTGCACAGTTGAGGGTGCTGTCTCCTCAGAATACCTCTTGGAGGCATTGACTTTTGAAGAAGTCCTCAGCTGGTTGAATGGTTTCACAGCAACCTTGCACTCAGTGCAATAAGACCAACAAATTGATTGTGGACTTCGGGAAAGGGGAAGTCAAGGGAACACACACACACCCATTCTCATCAGCAGTGGAAAGAGTGAGCAGGTTCAAGTTCATGACTATCAATATCTCTGAAGATCTATCCTAGGTACAACATATTGATGCAATTACAAAAAGGCTATATTTCATTAGTAGTTTGAGGAAATTTGATAAGTTACCAAAAACTCAAGCAAATTTTTAGATATGCCGTGGAGAGCATTCTAATTGGTTGCATCACCGTCTAGTTTGGAAGGGCCACTGCACAGAATTGGAAACCTGCACAAATTTACAAACTCAGCCAGCTCTATCATGGACACTGGAATCCCCAGCAGCAAGGTCTTCAAAAGACAATGCTTCAAAGAGGTAGAATCCATAATTAAGGACCTGATCAATCAGGCCATGCCCACGTCTCATTGCTACAATCAAGAAGGACGCATAGGAGCCTGAAGACACACACTCAACTTTTAAGGAATAGCTTCTTCCCCTCTGCCATTAGGTTTCAGAATGGACAACGAAACCATGTACACGACCTCACTAGGCCTCTTTTTGTACTACTTATTTAATTTAATTATATATATGTATTTTTATTGCAATTTATAACTTTTAAAATCATGTATTGCATTGTACTGCTGCTGCAAAAAACAAATTTCACAGCATTCACTTGTCCCTGATCTCCGAAGCGCAATATATGCTTCATTCATTTTCCTAACCAATGCCTCATCAGTCAAGATTCCTAACAATTTCCAGATTTATCCTTCAAATCATATTATTTATTTATTTATTGTTTGTTTGTTGCTTATACAAGCAGTTTGTCTTCTTTTGCACACTGGTTGATTGACAGTCCTTGTGTGCAGTTCATCATTGACTCTCTTTGTTCTACTGTGAATGCCTGCAAGAAATCCAGAATAAGGTAATGTAATCCAGAGAGGTAATGTTGCAGCTATATAGGACCCTGGTCAGACCTCACCTGGAGTACTGTGCTCAGTTCTGGTCGCCTCACTACAGGAAGGATGTGGAAACCATAGAAAGGGTGCAGAGGAGATTTACAAGGATGTTGCCTGGATTGGGGAGCATGCCTTATGAGAATAGCATGAGTGACCTTGGCCTTTTCTCCTTGGAGGATGAGAGGTGACCTCATAGAGGTGAATAAGACGATGAGAGCCATTGATGGTGTGGATAGTTAGAGGATTTTTCCCAGGGCTGAAATAGCCAACATGAGAGGGCACAGCTTTAAGGTGCTTGGAAGTAGGTACAGAGGAGATGTCAGGGGTAAATTTTTTTACACAGAGAGTGATGAGTGCATGGAATGGGCTGCCAAAAACGGTGGTGGTGGCAAATATGATAGGGTCTTTTAAGAGACTCCTGGACAGGTACATGGAGCTTAGAAAAATAGAGGGCTATGGGTGGCCCTGGGTAATTTCTAAAGTAAGTACATGTTCGGCACAGCATTGTGGGCCGAAGGGCTTGTATTGTGCTGTAGGTTTTCTGTGTTTCTAAGTTTCTGTGGGGGAGGGGAAGGCTGTGATACGTGAAGCCAGGTGAGGGTAAAGGTGGGTGGATAGGAGAGGATGAATTGAGAAGCGAGGAGGTGATGGGTGGAAAAGGTAAAGGGCTGAAGAAGAAGGAATCCGATAGGAGAGGAGCATTTACTTCCACCATCTTCAACGAAGTTCTACCACCAAATACCTCTTCACCCACCCCAATCCCCATATTCTGCCGGCATCGCTTGCTCCGTGATTCCCTTGTCCATTTGTTCCTGCCCACTGATCTCCCTCCTGGCACTTAACTCTGCAAGAGAAGAAGGGCTACACCTGCCCATTCACCTCTTTCCTCACCTCCATTCAGGACCCTAAACAGTCTTTCCAGGCGAGACAATACTTCTACTGTATCAGGCGATCGCGATGCCACTTCCTCTACCTCAGTGAGACCCCAGCGTAAACGGGGGCTGCTTTGTTGAGCACCTTTGCTCTATCTGCAACAAGTGGACAACTATTTTAATTCCAATCCCCATTCCCATTCATACGTGTTCATCCATGGACCCCTCTACCGCAAGGTCCGGCTATTCTCAGGTGTGAATTCTGTCTGGATAGCCTCCACCCTGATGGCATGAACTTTGACTTATCAAATTTCTGATCATTTATGCCCCTCCCCCTCTTCTTCCATTCCCCATTATGGTTCCCCTCTTAATTTTTCTCTTCTCCTTATCTGCCTATCAACTCCCTCTGGTGCTCCTCCTCCTTCCCTTTCTCCCATGGTTTGCTCTCCTCACTTAGCAAATTCCATCTCCTTCAGCCCTTAGCCTTTTTCACACATGACCTCTCAGATTATCTCTTCATCTCCCCTCCCTCACCAACCTGGCCCACCTATCACCTTTGAGCTTATACTCCTCCCCCTCTTGGCTCCACCTTCCCCTTCCTTTCCAGTTCTGATGAAGGGGGCTCGGACCAAAACATTGACCCTTTGTTCCTTTCTATAGATGCTGCCTGGCCTGCTGATTTCCTCCAGCATTTTGCATGGCTTGCTCTGGATTTTCAGAGTTGCAGAACCTCTTGTGCTTATGATTTATTGACCGACCCACTAGTCCCTCCAGCACTTGAGATGTGTTATTAAAAAGCAACAATGACTCAGAAAGACTCTGCCTCCGAACTTGCTGCTGAAAACAGAAATATGATAGATAGCGAATAGAAAAAATGCAGAAAGATAAACAACGCATGATAAGAGAAGCTTAAAAGCTGTGGTGTCTCCATTAGAAAAGTGCCATACTCTTTTCCTTTGCTGAAGTTACAACCGCCTTGAATCTATTACTTTTGACCACGGCAGTAAGTGAAAGGTAAAAAAGTACAAACAATATATTATGTAAACTACCTTGCACTTTCAGATGATGATGACGGATAACCTTGACTTCTAAAATACACCTGTGCTTTTGTCTGTGTATGTTTTACAGATTGTATTTTCAGAAATTAAGAATTGCATTATTAGTAGAAGCTGATTTTTTTGTGTGTGTGCCGTGCAGTGGAAGATAGCATTCGCCTAACTCAGTGTCAGAAACAGTTCCCCTGACTTCCTCTTTTTATATTGTATTATATTAACAGAGGAGTTTGAACATTTTCCCTATGACTGTGTGGGTTTCCTCCCACAGTTCAAAGATTAGTTGGTTAACTGGTCATCGTAAATTGTCCTGTGATTAGGTCAATTGCTGGGCAGTGCAGCTTGTTGGGGCAGAATGGCTTATTCCATGCTGAATCTCTCAATAAATAAATCCTGTTTCGATCACAAACAAGAGAAAATCTGCAGATGTCAGAAATCCAAGCCACACACATAAAATGCTGGAGGAACTCGGCAGGCCAGACAGCATCTATGGAATGGGGTACAGTCGATGTTTCAGGCTGAGATCCTTTGGCACCATCGGAGAAAAAAAAAAGATGAGGAGTAGATTTAAAAGTTGGAGTCGAGGGGAGGGAGAAACACAAGGTGAGAGATGAAACCGGGATGGGGAGTGGTGAAGTAAAGAGCTGGGCAGTTGATTAGTGAAAGAGATACAGGACTGGAATAGGGGGAAATCTAATAGGAGAGGACAGAAGACCATGAAAGAAAGAAAGGCGAGAGGAGCACCAGAGGAAGGTGATGGGCAGGTAAGGAGATAAGGTGAGAGAGGGGAAAGGGGATGGGGAATGGTGGGGAGGCAATACCAGAAGTTAGAGAAATGGGTGTTTATGCCATCAGGTTGGAGGCTAACCAGACGGAATATAAGGTATTGTTCCTCAAACCTGAGTGTGGCCTCATTGTGACAGTAGAGGAGGCCATGGATTGACATGTCAGAATGGGAATGGGAGGTAGAATTGAAATGTACAGCCACTGGGAGATCCTACTTCTTCTGACGGACAGAGTGTAGGTGCTTGGCGAAGATGTGTTTGGTGGTGGGATCCCGTTGGAGGTGGTGGACTTTGGTGGGGTGGTAGGTGAAGACAAGAGGAACTTTATCCCTGGCAGGGTGGCGTGACAGCAGATGTCTGTGAAATGGAAGAGATGCAGTTGAGGGCAGTGTTGATGGTAGAAGATGGGAATCCCCTTTCTTTGAAAAAGGAGGACATCTCCTCTGTTCTGGAATGAAAAGCCTCATCCTGAGAGCAGATGCAAAGGAGATGGAGGAATTGAGAGAAGGGGTTGGTGTTTTTACAAGTGGAAGAGGTATAGTCTAGGAAGCTGTGAGAGTCCTTGGATTTATAATAGACATCAGTAGATAATCTGTCTCCAGACATAGAGACAGAGAGATCGAGAAAGGAGAGGGAGGTGTTGGAAATGGACCAACAAAATTTAAGAGCAGGGTGGAAGTTGGAGGCAAAGTTGATGAAGTTGACGAGCTCCACGTAGGTGCAGGGAGCAGCACAATGCAGTTGTCAATGCAGCGTAGGAAAAGAGGGGTATGGACACCAGTGTAAGCTTGGAACATAGACTGTTCGACGTAGCCAACAAAAAGGCAGGCACCCATGGCTACACCTTTTGTTTGAAGGAAGTGGGAAGAGACAAAGGAGAAATCATTGAGAGTGAGGACAAGATCCACTAGACAGAGTAGAGTGATGGTGGAGGGGAACTGGTTGGGTCTGGTGTCCAGAAAGAAATGGAGAGCTTTGAGGCCTTCCTGGTGGGGGATGGAAGTGTACAGGGACTGGACATCCATAGTGAAAATAAAATGATGGGGACCAGGGAACTTGAAATCATTGAAAAGATCCAGAGAATGTGAAGTGTAATTGAAATCCTGTTTCAATCTCACAATCTTCTTCTACTTATTCTATGACTAACTCTGTCAAACATTGCACCATTCCAATCAATTTAAATTGGTATATTGGTTTATTATTGTTAATGCTGCATGCAATAGGTACACTGAGAAACATGTTTTACATATTATCCAAACAGCAGGACTAGCAAGTGTCAAAATAAATGTGTCTTATACTGCGCATTAAGTGGTAAGGAATTGCTTTAACAGTCCTGATGAAGAGTTGATGCACCATCAATAATTCTCAGAGACATGAGGCAAGATAATAGACAATAGACAATAGACAATAGGTGCAGAAGTAGACCATTTGGCCCCTCGAGTCTGCACCGCCATTCTGAGATCATGGCTGATCATTCACTATCAATACCCAGTCCCTGCCTTCTCCCCATATAGGCTTTTATTGGCTGGAAGAAAGAACAAGCAGCAAGTGTCCACCACACTACATCCTGGAGACTGAGGCCGGGGCTGTGTCTCCAATCGCCTTTATACTGGGGTCCGTGGGAGGAGCCACGGTCAGTGTCAGCAGGGGGGCCATGTCCAGACAGGTATATGTAGTTCACCACAAGAGTCTCAGCTGAAACATTGACTCTTTATTCCCCTCCATGGATGTTACCTGACCTGATGAGTTCTTTCAGCAACTTGTGTGCGTTACTCTGGATTTCCAGCATCTGCCGAATCCCTTGCATTTATGTTGCGAGGGCCACTTTACAGGAGATGGTCACTTAATGTCCTCCTTCACTCAGGGTCTTTTTTTTGTGTGAGACTCTGTATTTTACAGTTATCATAATTATATGTATAATGTCTGCCTTGTGCTGTGTGTGACTATTGGTAATGTGAGTTGAATCTTGGCCCCGGAGTAACGCTGTTTTGTTTGACTGTATTCATGGGTTTTCACATGTGGTTAAACTACAATTAAACTTGAACTTGTTTGTATCGTGATAATTTCATTGCAGACTAGTTAGCATAATCAAACATTAGAACGTAGAGCCCTGATTGTCTGTGGAAAGAGAAAATGAGTTCTAGTTTCAGGCTGAAACCAAGGGACAGTTTTCGTGTCTCACCAAGTCCACATGACCACATATAAGACATTATCATGGCACACTGAGGTAATTAATCAGCAGCAATACGTGTTATACTTCAGTGATACTTTCTGGCAGAATTATCCCATCCTCTCCTCTCAGCAATAGTTATACTTAGGCACGCAGTGGCCACTTTATTAGGGGCAAACAATAAAAGTAAGCAAAATACATTTAGAACAAAATTCAGTCCTCAGACACGGAGCCCAGACCAGACAGAGCAGGCCCACTGCCTCAGTCTTAGCTCAGCAAAGAACAGCAGGAAGCAGAACTGGCCCATTCTTGCCTGCAGTCCTGACACCCTGCCTTATCAATCATCTGGCCTGGCGTTTAAATCCTCCAAGCATCGATTCATTGCTCTCTCAAAGACTGGGACCTGTTGCATTGATACACTTTGGGCTTAGACCCCCCCCCCCCCGCTGCTTCCTTTCCCTCCCCCCCCCCCCCCGCCATACGTCAGCCTGTGCCCAATATCAAAATTGATCAAATCTCGCTATTGGTTTTGGTGTAAGGGCTCTGAATCTCCTCCACTCCGCTTGCTTCAACTCTGACTCTGTCTCGAACATGCCTTGACCTTGCTCCTGCGCACACACACTTCGACCCTTGACTCAGCCTTGCTTCCTCATTGTTTGCGGTGACCGTATACCATGAATATTTACAGAAAATGTGTTATTAATAAAATATTTAATTGTATTTCTTACTTTGAAAGCCACCATGAAGTTGTTGCTCGACTTCAGCAGCACCATCTTAAACTGGATTAGATATTTGTATTAAAGAGCAGGTGTATAGGTTTACCTAACAAAATGATCTCTGAGGTAGTTTTTCGATTAAGCTCAAATTTACAGTTTCCTTATCTTTGTGGTTTAACCATATCACCATAAATTCAACACAGACTTCAATATATGGCCTGCCTTACAATAACTGTCTTATGTTTTAATGTTCCAGGTTGTATAATTCAGATGTTCCCCATTCTCACCTTGAGAGGATGAAATGAACAAACATTGTAGGATATCCCAAACCAGAAAATGTCACAGTGGGAATCTCAAGTCTTTATGGTGGAAGATATGCATTGCTGATCAGGATTTGTTGCTACGGGGCGTGCAAAGCCAGAGCTTTCCATTTCACCACTCCTTGTTACTTTGGTATTTGCAATACAAAAACTTGCTCCTTGAACTCATAAAAAGAACCTGTTGCTCACTATCCCTGTTGTAACTTGTCACCCTTGAAACAACAGCTTACCCATGAACCGGAAAGGTGACTGAGTTCTGCAGCTGAGTTCTGCTTCCAAATTAAATTTGTGTGTTGTATGTCATTCAAATTCAGCTACAACCGTGAGTGTGCTCCATACAGTGAGTAGAGTTAAGGTGGTGACAAGAAAACACACAACTACATGTAAAATGTTTTTTGTTACTTATATATTATTATGCTTACCAACATTTCTAATTATTTCTACAACAGGATCGGTGTGATCAGCAATTTTCAAGATGGATAGTCCTGGATGGAAAAGCAGATTGCAGATTGCATGTGCTCTTAGCATTTTCATCATGCTGCCTTGTCCAGTCACACAAGGGGCTAAAATATTGGTTGTACCTGTGGATGGAAGTCATTGGATCAATATGGAGATTCTAATAGAAAAACTAAAAGAACACGGACACAATATCACAGTGCTTTCTTACTTACCAACTTTCTATTTAAAAGAAAGACCAGATCTCTTTGAATTCATAAGGACTAAACAAGAGAAAGATATTGAACAACTTGAACTTATGAAGTGGATTGAATATCTTGTGCAAAATTCATTGGAAAGCTTCCAGAATAGTTGGGCAACATGGGGCAAAATTAAGTTGCTGTTAACTTTTAATCTTTTCAGGTATCATTTACATAGATCTTTTCAGCATGAAACCAGGGCAATATTTGAAAACAAAAGCTTGTTAAACCGACTTAAGAATGCAGATTTTGAGATATTGCTTGCAGATCCCGTTTTAGTTGCTGGTCCAATGCTTGCTTATTATTTAAAAGTCCCATTGGTGTATAATGTTCGATGGCTTCCTTTTGGAGAAGCTCATTTTCATTTTGCTCCATCGCCACTTTCTTACATCCCAAATCCAGGCTCACACTTTACAGATCAAATGAATTTTCTCCAGAGAACAGAAAACATTGTGCACTATCTTATTCATCTAGTCACCTCAGAATTATTTATATACCCAATATATAAAGAAATCTGTCATCAACATCTGGGACCAGACACAGACATCCAAACGCTTCTCTTGAGGGCTGATTTGTTGCTAATGAGAATGGATTTTGTGTTTGAATTCCCAAGACCCACCATGCCAAATATTGTCTACATTGGAGGCTTCCAGTGTAAACCAGCCCGACCACTAGCGGCAGAGTTTGACGAGTTTGTTCAAAGCTCAGGAAAGCATGGACTTATTGTGATGTCATTAGGATCTATTATACATTCCTTGCCAAAGCAGATTACAATGGAAATAGCTGAGGCATTCGCTCAAGTACCCCAGAAGGTGATTTGGAGATATGATGGAGAAATCCCTCCCAATGTAGGTAATAATACACTACTGAGAAAATGGATCCCTCAGAACGACCTTCTGGGAC
Source organism: Hypanus sabinus (assembly GCF_030144855.1). Lineage (NCBI taxonomy): Eukaryota > Metazoa > Chordata > Chondrichthyes > Myliobatiformes > Dasyatidae > Hypanus > Hypanus sabinus. Next base: position 32,205,009 of record NC_082733.1, on the reverse strand, counting down.
ACCCCAACACCCGAGTCTTCATTTCGCACGGTGGTACCAATGGCATTTACGAGGCCATCTACCATGGGGTGCCAGTGATTGGCATGCCTCTTATTTTTGACCAGTTTGACAATATAGTCCGACTTGAATCCCGAGGTGCAGCCAAGATGCTTAATGTTGTAACCATGCATTCAGCAGATCTATTGCAGGCACTTAATGAGGTGATAAATGGCACATTTTACCGGGACAACATGAAGAAACTCTCTGCCCTCCACCGGGACCAACCAGAGTCCCCAATGGAGCGAGCCGTTTTCTGGATTGAGTACGTTGCCCGACACAAAGGAGCAGGCCATTTGCATTCTGAATCCTACCGACTGCCCTGGTATGTTTACTATTGTGTGGACGTGATGGGCTTACTGTTGTCCATGTTGCTCATGGTCACAGTGCTGATGGTTGTAGCACTGAAGAAACTTTGTCGTATTGCATGTGGAGGAAAACAAAAGACCGAGTGAGGTTACACTATTTTGTATTGGGATATGGTGCTTTATGTTCTTTAGAATTAATTGATTTTTTTTCTGAAGTTATTCCATGGAACATTCTTTCCAGATTTTATGAATTTAGCAAAGGCTACTCTGGGAATAAATCATTAGCAATAGACGCATTATAATATAGACTTTGTGCTTTGATATACACAAAAGAATTGAAACTACCTGATCCACATTTCACAGGGAAAACAGGGGATGTAAAAGAGTAAAGTGACTAGAGGTATAAGGGAAAGCAGACTAATTCAGCTGACCTATGAATAAAGAAATATTCTTTTGAAATGTATTTGATTTTAATGCTTCTTCATGTCAGTCAAATTATTTTTATCACTCATGAATCCTAGAGATATTTTGATCTAAAAATTATGCAAGAAATGTCAAAGTTTAGTGTCAAGTGTATCTTTGATGCTGATTGCAGTACAGAGTAAATAGTTTTCAATGTGCAGGAAAAATGTATTTACACATATTGTCTGCAGACAAGTGGGCAGCAATATCAAGCGATCTGAAAAGGAATGGTCTGAAGGTTCCCCAAACCTGTTGAGTCACTCAGATTCCATCAATGTATTGCATGCATTAACCTTAACATGTTTGCTCAACAACAATCTATCAATGTTCATCAGCCTATTATCCCTCTGGACCAGGGGTTCCCAACCTTTTTAATGTTGTGGAACAATACCTTTAAACAGGGGGTCTGCGGAGCCCAGTTTGGAACCCAGCTCGAGACTAAGTAGCTTAAGTAACTTGAATGGAAGGAGTTGCAAATATCCTAAACTTGTAACATGCAAAATGCCTACACTGGTATACCCCTCCCCCAATTTTCATTCATTTGTATCTATACATCATTGTGATGTCAAGATTCAATTGAACACAGGCCTAGGTGACGCAAATTGTCCTTCTGTTTTATCCTATCACTCCTTAACTGTGGTTATATTTGCTCTAAGATGTGATGTCCCAAAATGTAGTCTGTCTAGCTTTTGCTTTGTTGGCTTGACATCTAATCTATTTTTATCATTTAATTATTTAGTGCTTTGTGTACAATCCCACAACAATTAGCATTTATATACACAGTAGCCACTCTATTAGGTATATCCTGCAATAGTCCCTGCAATTTGTAATGACCTGTGTGCGCAAAAATCTTGTGCTGTGCAATTTTTTCTCAGTGGCAACAACTTGTGTGCACGGAATAATTTCTTCAATAAAAACAATATTAATAAGCCTATTCTAAGATATGCAGACAAATAATCATAAAGGCCATGTTGTCAACACCATCTGCAGCAGAAACCGCAAAAAGGAGTGTGATTGTGTGCGATCATGAAATATGCTTACAATCCTAACGATGTAGAGGGTGACAACCTTTTGTCTGCAGTTTAAGTTCCTTTGTGTGTTAGTAGCACACCGTACAGGTAACTTTGACCTCCTGTATCTAGTATGTTGGTCATTGAGAGCACGTTTGTGGTCTGCTGCTGCTGTAGCCCAAGGTTTGATGTGTATTCATTCGAGACGCACCTCTGCACACCACTGTTTTACTGTATAGTTATTTGAATTACCGTCACCTTCCTGTCAGCTTAAACCACTCTAGCCTTTCTCCTCTGACACTTCTCATTAACGAGACGTTTTCACCCACAAGACTGCCATTCACTGGTGTTTTTTTTTAAATTTCTCTCAGCATTCTCTATAAAATCTAGAAACTGTTGTGCATGAAAATCCAAAGGGATGAGCAGTTCCTGAGATACTCAAACCACCCTATCTGGCATCATGGATAGTTTTCATGATGGATTGTACTGGATGTGAATACAGATTACAAGTATTCTTAGTATCATTTTCATCACATGTCCAGTTACCCAAGGGTCTGAAATATTGGTTATACCTGTGGATGGAAGTCATTGGATTAATATGGAGTTTCCAATAGGAAAACAGAAACAACATGGAAGCATTATCACAATGCTTGGTTACTCTTCATCTTGGCTAATGTAAGAATGTTTTGATCTCTATCAGGACCTCCTCACTCTTTCTTCCTACGTCATTGGTACTGATGTGTACCATGACATCTGGCTACTCACCCTCCCATTTCAAAATGCTGGCTACGCGATCAGAGACATCCCTGACCCTAGCACCCGGGAGGCAACAAATCATCCGGGAGTCTCTGTCGCGACCATAGAATCTCTTGTCTGTACCTCTAACTAGTTTCAGGGAGGTAGTTACGCCAAAGGAGTGGCAAACACGTAATTGGGTTACAGTGGTGAACTACATATACCCGCTGGTCGAGAGGGTTCACCTTCTACATGCGAACCCCCAGTATGGCTACGTGGTCTTACCTGATGGGTGGGAGGACACGGTCTCCGTCCGCGACCTGGCGCCCAGAGGAGCAGCAGACCACCACCCTGAACACTCCACGGTAACTAAGAACCCTGTACCCGAGGTGACACCGCGCACACCGAGCCCTACACTGACGCCTCACGACACTCCTATACCGTGAGTCTCGCACGCACAAGCGTGAGGGATCACTGATGCCTAGTGGGCTGACACCTCCAGTTAGGCCGGAACCACTACAACCTCCGTCTCCGGTGCAAGCACCACCGGCACCTGTGCAATCACCACCACTGGCATCTGTGCAATCACAGCCGGTGCTACGTAGATCGCAGCGACAGATTTGACCACCTGATAAACTTAACCTGTAAATAAACTTGTAAGAAACTTCGCTACATGGGGACTCTTTTTAAAACAAAGGGGGGTGGGGTGAATGTGGTGAACTACATATACCTGTCTGGACACGCCCCCTGCTGACTGCTCCTGTGGCTCCTCCCACAGACCCCGGTATAAAGGCGATTGAGGTCTGAGCCCGGCCTCTCTGTCTCCAGGATGTAGTATGGTGGTCAACCACTGCTTGTTCCTTCTTCCAGTCAATAAAAGCCAATACCTCGCTTTTACGTCTCAGAGTGAGTTATTGATGGTGCATCAGTTACCATCAGGCGAAGGAAGGGGAAAGGGCAGGCAGAGCAGGGCTCCCCTGTGGCCATTCCCCTCAGCAACAAGTAGACCGATTTGGATACTGTTGGGGGGGATGACTTACCTGGGACAAGCTGCGGCAGCCGGATCTCTGACACTGAGTCTGGTTCTGCAGTGCAGAAGGGAAGGGGGAAGAAGAGGAGAGTGGTAGTGATATAGGACTCAATAGTTAGAGGTACAGACAGGAGATTCTATGGTCGTGACAGAGGCTCCCAGATGATTTGTTGCCTCCCAGGTGCTAGGATCAGGGATATCTCAGTGTTGTTCAAATTCAAGAAAAACATGATAAACTTGTAAGGAATAAGGTGATGAAAAGACTTGGGGAACTGTCATTGAAGAGGTTGAATAATGGTTAGACACAATGGCATCATAATATCTTCCAAAAGTTAATGATGAATTTTTAATATAAATGTCATCAATGGCATCAAGATTTTAATATAGCAGTGTTTCAAAATAGAACACAGTTAAAACAATTTGAAAGTGCACACTTTGATTTTATACTTACAGATTCCTTTGACAAGGTTCAAAGTAAATTTTATTATCTGATTACATATACTGTATGTCACCATATACAACCTATGGGCATACTCAATAAATCTATAGAATAATAACTATAACAGAATCGATACAACACCCAACTAGGGCGTTCAACCAGGGTGCAGAATACAAGAAACAGTCCAAACACAGAAAGAAGAAATAATATTAATAAATAAATGAGCAATAAATATCGAAAACATGAGATGAAGAGTCCTTGAAAGTGAATTTATAGGTTGTGGGAACATTTCAACGATGGGACAACGGAAGCTGAACCATTTGGTTCAAGAGCTTGATGGTTCGAGGATAGTAAATCTCCTGAACCAGGTAGTGAAAGTCCTGAGGCTCTTGAAACCTTCTTCCTGATGGCAGCAGTGAGAAGAGACCATGCCCTAGATGTTGGGGCTTTCCTGTTGCAACGTTTTGTGCAAATATGTTGCATGGTTGGGAGAAACAGGGTCAATATCAACTAATCTTTGTAGGATTTTCTGTTGAAGGGTACTGGTGTTTCCATACCAGGGTGTGATGCAGCCAGTCGATATACTCTCTACTGTGCATCTACAAAAGTTTTTTAAAGTTCTAGATGTCATGCTGAATCCCCACAAACTCCTAAGAGCATAGAGGTGCTGTTGTGCTTTCTTAATGTGATGGGCCCAGGACAGATCCTCTGAAATAATAACACCTAGGAATTAAAAGTTGCTAACCCTCTCTAGCTCTAATCCTCCGATGAGACTTGGCTCCTGGACTTCTGGTTTTCTTCTTCAGAAGTCTATAATCAATTTCTTGGTCTTGCTAACATTGTGTAAGAGATTGTTGTAACCCCACTCCGCCAGATTTTCTGTCCCCCTTCTATATGTTGACTCATCACCACCTTTGATTTGGCCTACGATGGTGGTGTTACCAGCATACTTGAATATGGCATTGGAGTTGTGCTTAGCCGCACAGTCATAAGTGTGAAGTGAGTAGAGCAGGGAGCTAAGCAAAGAGCTTTGTGGTGTATATATGCTAATGGAGATTATGAAGGAGATGTAGTTGCCAATCCGAACTGATTGGGGTCTGTAAGTAAGGAAATCCAATTGCACAAGAGGATATTGAGACCAAGATCTTGGAGCTTGAGAAGCCATTTTTTTTTAACTGCTCGGGGCACAGAGGCTAGACTGCGCAGGCGCATGATGTAGTGCGCCAAAGGTTTAAAAAAAAAGACCACCATCGTCGTCATTGGAGTGGACTGAGGCAGAGTGGGATGGCTTTGGCATGAACAGGCAGCGGCAAGGGTAGGTTCTGGTAAGTTTTGTTTTGTTCGTTTAGAGTAGAGAGAATGCCAGGCAGGATCATTCAGGAGAGTGAGAAGTTTATAGGTAGTAGTTTCAGGGAAGTAGTTACATCAAAGGAGCAGCGCACAGGTAATTGGGTTACCATCAGGCGAGGGAAGGGTAAAAGGGCAGGCAGAGCAGGGCTCCCCTGTGACCATTCCCCTTAGCAACAAGTATACCGATTTGAATACTGTTGGGGGGGATGACTTACCTGGGACAAGCTGTGGCAGCCGGATCTCTGACACTGAGTCTGGTTCTGCAGTGCAGAAGGGAAGGGGGAAGAAGAGGAGAGTGGTAGTGATATGGGACTCAATAGTTAGAGGTACAGACAGGAGATTCTATGGTCGCAACAGAGACTCCCGGATGATTTGTTGCCTCCCGGGTGCTAGGGTCAGGGATGTCTCTGATCGCGTAGCCAGCATTTTGAAATGGGAGGGTGAGTAGCCAGATGTCATGGTACACATCAGTACCAATGACGTAGGAAGAAAGAGTGAGGAGGTCCTGAACAGTGAGTATAGAGAGCTTGGTAGAAAGTTAAAAAGCAGGACCTCGAGGGTGGTAATCTCAGGATTGCTTCCTGTGCCACGTGCCAGTGAGGGTAAGAATAGGATGCACTGGAGGATGAACACGTGGCTGAGGAACTTGTGTAGATAAGGAAAATGTTACAGCAGTGCTCAGGCAGGACAGATTAGAGGGCTTGTCTACCAAGGCCATATGGGTGGAACTGAGAAACAGGAAAGGTATGACCACATTAATGGGGTTGTATTGTAGACCACCCAATAGTTAGCGAGAATTGGAGGAGCAAATCTGCAGAGAGATAGCAGACAACTGCAGGAAACATAATGTTGTGATAGTAGGGGATTTTAATTTTCCACGTATTGATTGGGACTCCCATACTGTTAAAGGTCTAGATGGGTTAGACTTAATAGACAATAGACAGTAGGTGCAGGAGTAGGCCATTTGGCCCTTTTAGCCAGCTCCGCCATTCACTGTGATCATGGCTGATCATACACAATCAATACCCCGTTCCTGCCCTCTCCCCATATCCCTTGAGCTCTATCTAACTCTCTCTTGAATGCATCCAGAGACTTGGCCTCTACTGCCTTCTGGGGCAGAGTATTCCACATATCCACCACTCTCTGGGTGAAAACGATTTTCCGCATCTCTGTTCTAAATGGCCTCTAGTTCTGGACTCACCCATTAGCGGGAACGTGTTTCCTGCCTCCAGCATGCCCAATCCCTTAATAATCTTATATGTTTCAATCAGATCCCCTCTCATCCTTCTAAATTCCAGTGTATACAAGCCCAGTCGCTCCAATCTTTCAACATATGACAGTCCCGCCATTCCAGGAATTAACCTTGTGAACTTACGCTGCACTCCCTCAATAGCAAGAATGTCCTTCCTCAAATTTGGAGACCAAAACTGCACACAATACTCCAGGTGGGGTCTCACCAGGGCCCTGTACAGCTGCAGAAGGACCTCTTTACTCCTATACTCAATTCCTCTTGTTATAAAGGCCAGCATGCCATTAGCTTTCTTCACTGCCTGCTGTACCTGCATGCTTGCTTTCATTGATTGATGTACAAGAACACCTAGATCTCATTGTACTTCCCCTTTCCCTAACTTGACTGCATTTAGATAGTATTCTGCCTTCCTGTTCTTGCCACCAAAGTGGATAACCTCACATTTATCCACATTAAACTGCATCTGCCATACATTTGCCCACTCACCCAACCTGTCCAAGTCACCCTGCATTCTCATAACATCCTCCTGACATTTCACACTGCCACCCAGCTTTGTGTCATCAGCAAATTTGCTAATGTTACTTTTAATCCCTTCATCTAAATCACTAATGTATATTGTAAACAGCTGCGGTCCTAGCACCGAACCTTGCGTTACTCCACTGGTCACAGCCTGCCATTCCGAAAGGGACCCGTTAATCGCTACTCTTTGTTTCCTGTCAGCCAGCCAATTTTCAATCCATGTCAGTACTCTGCCCCCAATACCATGTGCCCTAATTTTGCCCACTAACCTCCTATGTGGGACTTTATCAAAAGCTTTCTGGAAGTCCAGGTACACTACATCCACTGGCTCTCCCTTGTCCATTTTCAGAGTTACATCCTCAAAAAACTCCAGAAGATTAGTCAAGCATGATTTTCCCTTCATAAATCCATGCTGACCTGGACTGATCCTTCTACTGCTATCCAAATGTGTCGTAATTTCCTCTTTTATAATTGACTCCAGCATCTTTCCCACCACTGATGTCAGTCTAACCGGTCTATAATTCCCTGTTTTCTCTCTCCCTCCTTTCTTGAAAAGTGGGACAACATTAGCCACCTTCCAATCAGCAGGAACTATTCCTGAATCTATAGAACATTGGAAAATGATTACCAATGCGTCCACGATTTCTAGAGACTCCTCCTTAAGTACCCTGGGATGCAGACCATCAGGTCCCGGGGACTTATCAGCCTTCAGACTCAACAGTCTATCCAACACTGTTTCTTGCCTAATATAAATTTCCTTCAGTTCATCTTTTACCCTAGTTCCTTTGGCCACTATTACATCTGGGAGATTGTTTGTGTCTTCCTTAGTGAAGACAGATCCAAAGTACCTGTTCAATTCATCTGCCATTTCGTTGTTCCCCATAATAAATTCACCCGTTTTTGTCTTCAATGGCCCAATTTTGGTCTTAACTATTTTTTTACTATTCACATACCTAAAGAAGCTTTTACTATGCTCCTTTATATTCTTGGCTAGTTTACCTTCATACCTCAATTTTTCTTGGCATATTGCCTTTTTTGTTATCTTCTGTTGCTCTTTAAAAGCTTCCCTGTCCTCCGGTTTCCCGCTCATCTTTGCTATGTTATACTTCTTCTCTTTTATCCTTATACTGCCCTTTACTTCCCTCAACAGCCACGGCTGCCCCTTACTCCCCTTAGGATATTTCTTCCTCTTCGGAATGAACCGATCCTGCACCTTCTGCATTATTCCCAGAAATGACTGCCATTGTTGTTCCACTGTCTTCCCTGCTAGGGTATTGTTCCATTGAACTTTGGCCAGCTCCATAGTTCCCTTTGTTCAACTGTAATACTGACACATCTGATTTTCCCTTCTCCTTCTCAAATTGTAGGTTAAAACATATCATATTATGGTCACTACCTCCTAATGGTTCCTTTACCTCCAGGTCCCTGATCAAATCCGGTTCATTGCATAACACTAAATCTAGAATTGCCTTCTCCCTGGTAGGCTCCAGTACAAGCTGTTCTAAGAATCCATCTCGGAGGCACTCCACAAACTCCCTTTCTTGGGGTCCAGTACCATTCTGATTCTCCCAGTCTACCTGCATTTTGAAATCCCCCCTGACAACTGTATCATTACCTTTGCGACATGCCAACTTTAACTCTTCATTCAACTTACACCCTACATCCAGACTGCTGTTTGGGGACCTGTAGATAACTCCGATTAGGGTCTTTCTACCCTTAGAATTTCTCAGTTCTATCCATACTGACTCTACATCCCCAGATTCTATGTCCCCCCTCGCAAGGGACTGAATATCATTCCTCACCAACAGAGCCACACCACCCCCTCTGCCAGTCAGTCTGTCCTTTCGATAAGATGTATATCCTTGAATATTCATTTCCCAGGCCCTATCCGCTTTAAGCCATGTCTCAGTTATTCCCACAACATTGTACTTGCCAATTTCCAACTGAGCCTCAAGCTCATCTACTTTATTCCTTATACTTCGTGCATTCATATATAATACTTTTAATTCGGTACTCCCCTCTCCTTTCATATCAATTCCTATTTCACTTGGCCATACTGTATGATCTCTTCTTGAGCTTTCTACTCCATTGATTCTGTTGTCCTTTTTAACTTCCTTATTTTTACTTTCCCTTTAACTCCATCCTTGTATTTCCAGTTCATCCCCTCCTCCCCACTACTTAGTTTAAACACATCTGTGTTGCAGTGGCAAACCTGTCTGCCAGAATGCTGGTCCCCCACGTATTAAGGTGCAACCCGTCCCTTTTGTACAATTCATCCCTACCCCAAAACAGATCCCAGTGTTCCAAGAATGTAAATCCTTGTTTCCTGCACCAGTTCCTCAGCCACACATTCAGATCCATTATCTCCCTGTTCCTGCCCTCTCCAGGATGAGGAACTGGAAGCAAACCGGAGATAACCACCCTGGAAGTCCTGCTTTTCAGCCTTCTTCTGAGTTCTCAGAAGTCCCGCTGTAGAATGTCCTTCCTCTTCTTCCCAATGTCATTTGTGCCGACATGCACTACCACTTCTGGCTGTTCATCTTCACCCTTGAGGATTCCCTGCAATCAGTCCGTGATGTACTGGATCCTAGCACCAGGGAGGCAACACACCATCCTTAAATCTCGCCTGTTGCCACAGAAACCCCTTTCCATACCTCTTACTATGGAGTCCCCTACTACCACGGCTCTTCCTGATGTCTGACTCCTCGGCTCTGCTTCTGCACCAATTTTCGGCTCGCAGACCTGTCCGCCTCTCAGACTGGCAGTATCTTCTGTCCTGACAGCTTCCAAGAGGGTGAACCTGTTTACAAGAGGTACATCCCCTGGGGTCTCCTGTACTTCAAGCATCCTTTCCTTCCAAATTGTAGCCCCCTTTCTCTCTTCCGGTATCCTCGGTGTAACGACCTCACTGTAGGTCCTGTCCAGAAAACTCTCGTTTTTGCGGATAAACCTGAGGTCATCCAGTTCTTTCTTCAGTGCTGCAACATGCTCCTTCAGAAGCTGAATCTGGACACACTTTCCACAGCTGTAGCAGCCAGGGGCACCATCAATGTCCCTGACCTCCCACATCATGCACGTGGCACACTGAATCAGCTTAGCGGTCATGTCTTCACCCTCTGCAATTGTGCCTGGCGTACTCTCCTCGCCAAAGACTCTCGAGCCAAAGACTAGCATTTTTATAACACTACAAGCTACTCAATTCTCAGGCCAGTTCACTCACACAGTTAGCTCATGCATGATCTGAATCATGAGCCCATCTCCCCTCTTCAGGAATGGAGAGTTGAGTGAAAATGCACTGGTTCCAAGTTGGTGGATCAGAGCTGGAAGAAGTCAGCAGCTTGATATTCCTAGGCGTTCCTATATTCCTAACGTGTCAGATGACCTGTCCTTGGCCCAGCTCATAGATGCAGTTATCGATGCAATCACAAGGAAAGCAGTCTAGCATCTTTGTCTTCTTAGAAATCTAAGTAGTTTCAGCACGCAACTAAACACTCCAACAGACGTGTACAGATGTAGTAGTTGCTTCATGGACTGGGATGACAAAACAAAAATGAAGGAAGCTGAGAAACTACAGAGAGTAATGGACTCAGCCCAAAGTATCACAGGTACGTCCCACCCCACCATCAGGAGTATGTATAGGAAGTGCTACCTGATGAAGGCAACATCTATTAAAGATCCCCATCATCTGGGCCGTGCCATGTTCTCACAACTACCATTGGGCAACTGGTACACCCACACAACCAGGTTCAAGAACAATTACTACCCTTCAACAAATCAGTTATTAAATCAACACGTATGATCATAATTACTAGCTCAGTACAACAGCATGATCATTTTGCACGACAATGGCTTTTGTTAATTTTATTCTAATTGCAGTTGTTCTTGTAAAAAATGTATAAACTACATTGTTAATCTATATTTTTCTTGTAAATGTTGCATCTGTGATATTATGTGCCTTTGACATTGCTGCTTTGACATTTTGATTTCATTAGTGTTAATACACTGGTTAAAAAAGTGAATCTCTGCTGCAATATTTTTAATGAACCTCTAGACTAAAGACTATTTTAAAGACTTATTGGGGAACATTATTTGTCTTGTTATGAGTGCTGAACAGACCTGCTGGAAATGGGCTGCAGAGTTAACCATTTCCCCCCCCCCCACCACTTTTGAGAATTATGAACTACTGCTATTGCTATGCTGCTAATGAGAGAGAGAGAGAGAGAGATATGAAGCACAGAGGCAGGGACATCTGCTACAGATAGAGACACACATTTGATTTATGTATTATGGCTTCTTCACTGATTGTTTACCTTTTGCTGCAAGGACGTTACTTTGCTCGTTAACATTCCTAAGGAGACAGCAGGAGTGGCCTGATTTGATGGACATGGTCATTTTGAGTTGATGGATGGCTGATACCCCATCAATGGGGATAAAAGACAGGTGTGGAGAGACGCCCCTCAGACACACAAGTGGACACTGACCGAGTGTTGCACCCACAGGAAGGTGGGGGCTTCGAGGGCTGAATCAGGAGATCGGTCAACAAAGCTCACAGTGTGACAGCAGGGCCGGTGGGGACTTGTGTGTGTGTCCACTCATGCCAGAGTGACGAGTCCACCACAGAAGAACGGTCTAGCTGAAAACGGAGGGGTCATAACCGAATGACTGCAACGGTACGACGGAATAAGAAGACAATGGAAAGTTTGTCTGCTGCAGCTGTTACATCTCGCTCGCTCTCTTTCTCCCCCCAACAAATTACAATACAACAACCGCAACTACCTCAGAACACATGAGCTCAACTGAACTCTATATTCTCTTATGACAATTCATTTACCCCTAGATATTGATAGAGCTTGTTTATTATTGTTGATTATTATTCCTACACTTCTATGTTTATTATTGCTAACTTGTTTTATATGTATATTTGCATTTTTGATATTGTATTGCTTAGTTTACTAATAAACACCTTTAGTTTCGGTACCACCAGACTCCAACAGATTCTTCTATTTCTGCTGGTCTGTAAACCCAGTTACGGGGTACGTAACAATCTCAAAATCAAAATATTGAAGCTTACAGTGATTGACAAGCAACTAATGTGCAAAAGAAAATAAAGTGTGCAAAGGAAAAAATGTAATACCGAGAACATGAATTGTAAAGAGTCCTTGAAAGTGAGTCCATAGGTTGTGGAATCAGTTCAGGGTTGTTCCTAAGATGCTGAGTCTGTGCCTTCAGGCTTCTGTACCTCCTCTCTAATGATGGTAATGAGAAGAGGCCTCGGAACCCTGGAATATTGCATCTCTATTTTGATTATTTAATTTTTACATTCCTGTCAGATACAAGAATTAATATAGTGATGTCTTGAGGAACTGGAAGAAAGAAAGAGTCTAATGATTAACATTCCATGGCCAAGGGACTAAGCAGCTGAAGACACCATTGTCAATGGTAGAGTGTAGGAGGCTTGCAGAAAACCGATGTCAATGTTACAAAAGTGGAGAGTTCTGGACTTTGTGGGCCAGAAGAATTTATGGAGGTGAGGAAAGGAAAGATCATGGTAGGATTTGAAAGCAAAGAGGAGAAAGATAAAGAGAGGTAAAAGGTCAATGAACACGGGAGAGATAACTTGACAAATTTACTATCTGTAATAGCTAAAAGTAAACAAGGCACTTAGTTCAGTGGTACAGGGAGAAAACATCAGCAGGCACTTTGACACAGAAACTAAGTGGATGGCATAAGACAATGATTTAACTGAAAAATAACTGAGGTTGAATTTCATGATATCAGTAAAGGAAGGAATGTTAACACAGAGGAAGAAGACAGTCAAATGGTGACAACATCACAATGTGGACTGTGTAAATGATGAAAGGCAACAGTCCAGTCAGGCTGGACAAACCCAGGTTGTTTTCTCTGGAGCATCAGGATATGAGGGAAAACCTGAGAGTCATTTATAAAATATTGAGATGCATGGATAGGGTACGCAGGCATATACATTTCCTGGGGTAGACGTGTTGAATACCAGAATACATGTATTTAAGGTGAGAGGAGGAAATTTCAAGAGAGGTGCACAGTAAAGTTTATTACACTTCCTCCTACTCTACTCCATTTGCACTCATGACTACATGGCCAGATTCCGCACCAGCTCCAGCTACAAGTTTACAGATGCGACCACTGTAGTGATCTATATCTCAAATAATGGTGTGTTAGTGTACAAGAAGTAAATAGAGAGCTGGGTGACATAGTGCTATGACAATACCCTTTCCTTCAATGTCAGCAAAACAAAAGAACTGGTGTTTGACATCTGAAAGGAGGGCTATACACATGCTCTTGTCTACGTCAATGGTACTTAGGTTGAGAGGATTGAGAGCTTCAAGTTCTGAGGAACAAATATCACCAATAACCTGTCCTGCTCCGACCGCACTTATGTCACAGTACACCAGCACCACCCGTTCCTCTGATGGGTATCCTAATGAAGGGTCTTAGCGCAAAATTTTGAGGTACCTTCTTCTCCATAGGTCCTTCATATGGCATGAATGCTGCCTGAATTGCAGCGTTGCTCCCACATTTTCTGTGTTGCTCTTGTTATGATCCAGCAACAATTAATATATAATTGAGCAGGTTTTTCATAACAAATTGAGGCAGTGTTTTTTTCATAAACACTGTTTAAAAAAACCCAAAAGTAAACAAACGACTAACTTAACCAGAAGTCAGCTGCGATACGGCAGTTCAAACAGTTCTTAAAGTGAGAATGCGAAAACAGTTCTTAAAGCAATAATGCAAAAACAGTTCTTAGAAGCAGTAATGCGAAAGTCCAAAGTAATCTACATTCAAAGGAGAGACTTCCCTTGAATTAAATCCTCTTTCACGATGTTACTGCTGATCCCAGCTGAAGTATGCTTTGCCGAGGGATTTACGATTGAAGGAAATAAATTGGCTTAAAGGCACTGACTTTTCCTTGACAAAACTTTGCATCCAACTCTTTCTGCTCTTTTTTGGCAAAGCAGGACTTAACACGGATTAGATTACTAATTCCTTGTGCGAAGATTAAATAAAGGTCGAACCTGCTTCACAGCCGACATCAACTTTCCTCGATCTTTCAGTTTCCCAAACTTCGACAAATCTTCACTCTCCACTGTTGAACTGGCAGTATTGTAGAAAAACTGCCGGCAATAACCTTTGGTTTAAGGCAGAAAGTAAAACTCCATTTTAAAATAAAACTGCATCATAACATCAAATACGCAGCAACATGGAATCACTGGCGAATTCAGCCACAAACTGCCCATGTCACAGGGAGGGGTTCTCCTTTTATACCCTGTTGAGAAAAACTATCACATGACCTCTCACTGGCAGGGAATTGATGTCACACTACCATCACAAGACCATTACCTCATGCCCAGCATAGCCTCAATTACATCATGGTCACGTGGCAGGTACAAGATACCCACGGGTATGTAACACCTCCCTCCAAAAAAAAATTGGTCTGTCAAGAACAAAATTTTAACAATTAACTATTTACAGGAGAAGAAATACAAACATATATAAATTACAATGTACACAGTTTACATAGTATTATCATACAGTATCTTACAACCTACTATACAGTAGGACTGTTGCAAATGTTAAAATATCACTCCATAAAAAAATTACATTGTACATTCAACATCGAGATAATCAGCAATCACATTATCATTGCCTTTAATATGAGTTATTAAAATATTGTACTCTTGTAACATCAAACTCCAATTTAATAATCTTCTATTTTTGTTTCTCATCTTACTCAGAAACACTAACGGATTATGGTCAGTGTAAACTATAAGTGGCTTTTGAGTTGTACCAACATATACATCAAAATATACTAAGGCCAAAACAAGAGATGACAATTCCTTTTCTATTGTCGAATAGTTTCTTTGATGCTTATTCAATTTCTTAGAAAAAGTACGTAACAGTCTAAATAACAAATGGACAGAGTTCAAACCTCTGCTACGTCATATCGTATGTATACATGGGAGATTAGAAGCTTCATGAGTCGAAATTTCCAGGAATCTTCTTGAATTTCTTGAACCCTCTTAATAAAGTTGGGTCAAAGTTACTTTAAAAGTTTGTTCATATGATTCTGTTCCTGGAAATATGGAATTACAAAGTCAAGAGTTTAAATTTAGGTTTAATTTGTGTTTCCCTGTGAATGTTGCTTACATGTGCCTCTAATGCTGCTTGAAACCAACTTTTTCATTCATGCCTGCGCATGTTTGTAGTTGTGCATCTGGCAATAAACTTGACTTTGACGTCTGCACTGACTCAGGAGATACAAGCCAAACAACATTGTTCATACTGATAAAAACATTTGGCAGGACTGAAGAAAAAGTGAATGTATCACACTGAATATGATCCAATCTCCCAGACTTGTCTCCACACAGCCAAAAAATCCAGGTCACTTTTCCTTTGCTGAAATCACGATGACATCAAAGAAAATCTTTCTATCTCTCACGAGGTGTTCTTTATTAGTAAATGTAAAATTGTAATTACTTCTCCAATCCCAGTTATTTTTGGATGCATTTTATAACCAGCTTGAAGCTGAGTATGTTTACAATACATTTGTGCATAAACATGTTAAAATTACCAAATCAGGGAATATGTTAGGGAACTAAGTTCTGCTTTCCGGTGCCCACTCAGCAAGAGTCTATGAAGGGAAGTAGTTCATTCAGCACAGCCCAGTCGGAAGTCGTATCTGCAAAATCATTTCGAGCTTTGCAGGGAGGCAAGGAAGCGCTGGGATAAAATTAGTGCACTAAAAGTTGTCTATATGGAATCCATTTTGACTTTATAAGGTCCTACGTGGCAGTCTGATATTGGAAGGTTCGCTCACATGGGATTCAGGGGGAGCTTGTGAGGGGAATTCAGACTTATTTCGCGAGGAAGGAGAATGTAAAGTCTCTGACTGGAGGGCTGTGACTAGTGTGGGGGTCCCACCGATCCATGTCGGCATTTTTGGTATTTATTATAAATGTAAGTTATTTTGAATATGCATAAACCTGATATTGGGTGTAATGTACGGGAATTCTCACTCAATTGCCGTTTTAGTTGCGGTTTACTTTCAACCGTCGGTTGACGCGAACGTAGCTTGCGATGTTATTGTTTCGACCGTTGCTAAAAAACAAACTCTAATGTTTTTGCTTTTGTTGGCTGTTACCGGTTATTTTAATCAAGTTTCTCGCGAGGCAACAATACCAATGTCAGCTTCCCTACAGGGGACAATAGACCTGGTCCTGTTAACACTCAGGTAAGTACCTGTTGTCGCGTGGCAGCTCGCGTCAACAAGGATTGTAAGGAGGTGGAAGCAACACTCAAGAAATGCTGGAGGAACGCAGCAGGCCAGGCAGCACCCATGGAGAAAAGTAGAATTGACGCTTCGAGACTCTTCCGCAGGACTGGAGAAAAAAAATAGACGAGGAGTAGATTTAAAAAGTGGGGGAGGAGAGAGAGAGAATCATAAAGTGATAGTTGAAACTGGGAGGGGGAGAGATGAAGTAAATAGTTTGGAAGTTGATTGGTGAAACCGCGGTTAGCACTAATCGGGCTTCCATTTAAATCATTACAAGAAACTCGGAATCCAGGAGCTGATCAAAATAAACTTAAGTTTAGTCAGAAAGCACTAGGAGACTACATTACAAAGAGCAAGTCACTCGAGAGAAGCACAAGGAAATCTAAAAGGTTAACGTCTTTTGTTAAACCACAATTAACCAATTCAGGTACTCTTAAAAACCTTGGAGGCTAATGCTCTCCGGCTTGGCACACAGGCCTGAAGAGCTTGTTACACATACTTGTGTCCGTTTGAGGAACCATGTGCTCCCCATTCTCACCCTGAGAGGGTTCCCAACCTGTGGTCCACTGACTCCATGCTTAATGGTAATGGTCCATGGCATTAGAAATGGTCAGGAACCCCTGGGTTAAAGTGATATCAAAGAAAAACACAACTATGATATTCAGAATGTTTGTGTTGTCAATGTATGATATTAACCAATATCTCTTTATCAATTGAAAACAGGATCGTTGTCATCTGCTTTTCTCAAGATGGATAGTCCTGGATGGAAAAGCAAATTGCAGATTGCATATGCCCTTGGTATTATTTGCAACATGCTACCTTATCCAGTTGCACAAGGAGCTAAAATATTGGTTGTACCTGTGGATGGAAGTCATTGGGTTAATATGAAAAGTCTGGCAGCAGAACTGAAACTCCGTGGACACAATATCACAATGCTTTACTGCTCTTCATCCTGGTATATGAATGAAAATCCTGATCTCTATCAATCCATTGTTGTTCAAATTCAAGAAAAAAATGACAAATCTGTGCAAAATATGATTGAAAGCACTGTGGAACTGTCATTGAAGAGGTTACAGAATGTTGGGACGCTTTGGGACCATATTATGTTCCTAAATTTCATGAAGGATGTTGTATATATTTTTCACAAATCAAATCAAGCTTTTGGTATTGCAATTTTTCAAAACAAAACCATGTTAAGACAACTTGAAAGTGCAAATTTTGACTTAGTACTTACAGATCCTGCTTTTGGTACAGGACCAATGCTTGCTCATTATTTAAAAGTCCCGCTGGTGCATGATGTTCGATGGCAGTTAAATGGGGAAGCTCATTTCCTCTCTGCTCCATCACCACTTTCCTATATCCCAATTTCTGGCACACATTTGACGGATAATATGAATTTTCTCCAAAGAACAGGAAATGTCATGTATAATTTTTTTCAGATTCTGTTTGTAGAATTTGTTGTATACCCAATTTATAATGAAATCTGTCATCAATATCTCGGACCAGATACAGACATTCAAACTATTATCATGGGGGCTGATGTGTTGCTGATGAGAGTCGATTTTGTATTTGAATTCCCAAGACCCACTATGCCAAATATTGTCTACATTGGAGGCTTCCAGTGTAAACCAGCCCAACCACTAGCGGCAGAGTTTGAAGAGTTTGTCCAAAGCTCAGGGAAGCATGGACTTATTGTGATGTCATTGGGGACATTTGTAGGTTCCTTGCCAATGAAGTTTACAATGGAAATAGCTGAGGCATTTGCTCAAGTACCCCAGAAGGTGATTTGGAGATACGATGGAGAAATCCCTCCCAATGTAGGTAATAATACATTACTGACAAAATGGATCCCTCAGAATGACCTTCTGGGACACCCCAAAACACGAGTCTTCATTTCTCATGGTGGTACCAATGGCATTTACGAAACCATCTACCACGGGGTGCCAATGATTGGCATGCCTCTTATTTTTGACCAGTTTGACAATGTAGTCCGACTTGAATCCCGAGGTGCAGCCAAGATGTTTAATGTCGCAAACATGCATTCAGCAGATCTATTACAGGCACTTAATGAGGTGATAAATGGCACATTTTACCGGGACAACATGAAGAAACTCTCTGCCCTCCACCGGGACCAACCACAGTCGCCAATGGAGCGAGCTGTTTTCTGGATTGAGTATGTTGCCCGACACAAAGGAGCAGGGCATTTGCGTTCTGAATCCTACCGACTGCCCTGGTATGTTTACTATTGTGTGGATGTGATGGTCTTACTGTTGTCCATGTTACTCATGGCAATAGTGCTGGTGGTTGTAGCGCTGAAGAAACTTTGTCGTATTGCATGTAGAAGAAAGCAAAAGACCGAGTGAGGTTACCCTGTTTTGTGTTGGGATATGGTTTTTTATGTTCTTTAGAATTAATTTAATTTATGTCCCAGAGTTAATCCATGGAATCTTTCTTCCAGTATTCATGAATTTAGCAAAGGCTATTATGAAAATAAGTCAGCTGTGATAGATGTATTAAATAATAGACTTTGTGCTTTGATATGCACAAAAGAATTGTAACTACCTGATTGACTTTTCACAGGGAAAGGAGGGGACATAAGAGAGTAACTTGACCAGAAGTATAAGAGAAAACAGTGTACTGGAATTTATAGAAATCGAAGTTGATACCGCCACGATGGAGCCTCCCACAATGGAATGTGTGGTATTGTTCCTCCATTTTGTGTGTAACCTCAGGCAGTCATGGCAAACATGTCAGTGTGGGAATGGGAACATGGGAATTACAGTCTACTGGTCGGTCAGTGGCAAATCAAACCTGTTATAGTGAATGGCAAGAAAATGCTCAACAAAGCAAGCTCCTAATCTCCATTGAGTCTCACTGCTGTAGTGCAAGCTGCACCAGATAAAATAAGGTTCTCGAATGTATTCATATGATTTCCATTCCCCTTTTGGTCACTTTACCCCTTCCCTTCCCCTCGCTGCCCTCATGAACTGTCCATCACCTAAACTGCCCCACAACCCCACCCTCCCCGGTTCCCCACCCCCTTTTTTTTCACTTTGTGACCTGTTGGTCTCTCCCATCTGATGCCACCTTCATCCCTTTGCCTGCTCCACCAATCACCTGTGAGTTACTGACATCACTCCCTTTCTCTCACAACTCCCACGTTCCTGCAAACGTTCCCAGCACTTTTAGTGTGTGTTGCTCAAGATTTCCCCCATTTGCAGAAACTCTTGTGTCCACCTGGAGATGATAACTTTAAGTAATAGGGTTATATTTCCACATGAGTAAAAGCACATTCTGCCAGCTACATTTTCTGATCAATAACCGTGGGCACTATTACGGAAGTAACAGATTGCAGCTCGGATAAAAGGGTATTGATTACAAATGGACAGATACAATGCAATTTCCAAGTAGGTTTTTCTGCATTTCTATTGACTGATTAATCTTGCATTGTGCAATCTCTTTGTTCATTATATATGTTTGAATGTTTCTTAGATACATACATTAGCATCAGGCTCCATTGTACACTGTTGTGACCTCTATGTAATCTCAATGAGGTACAATAATGTATTTTTATTAGTAAAAGATTTATAACTATTTAAGCTGATCTGTGAATGAAGAAATATTCTTTTGAAATGTATTTGATTTTATCGACTTTTCATTTCTGTCATGTTAATTTTACCACTCATGAATCCAAACAGCAGTTTGGTCTAAAAATTATGCAAGAAAAGTCAAAGTTTAGTGTCAAGTAAATCTTTGATGTTGATTGCAGTACAGAATAAATAGTTTTCAATGTGCAGGAAAAATGTATTTACACATATTGTCTGCAGACAAGTGGGCAGCAATATCAAGCGATCTGAAAAGGAATGGTCTGAAGGTTCCCCAAACCTGTTGAGTCACTCAGATTCCATCAATGTATTGCATGCATTAACCTTAACATGTTTGCTCAACAACAATCTATCAATGTTCATCAACCAATTATCCCTCTGGACCAGGGGATCCCAAACTATTTTAACCTTTAAGCTGGGGCTCTGCGGACCCCAGTTTGGGAACCCAGCTCTATACTAAGTAGCTGAAGTAACGTGAGTGGGAAGAGTTGCAAATATCCTAAGTTTGTAACATGCAGATTGCTTACACTTGAATACCCCCCCCCTTATATTTATTTTGTATCTATACTAATATCTATAATAGGCAGGAACTTGGGAACGTAATTTGGGAGCAGATGTTCTCAGGGAAATGCATGGCAGAAATGTGGTAAATGATCAGGAAACATTCGTATGGAGTTCTGCATAGGCAAGTTCTATTGAGGCACCTAAGGGATGATAGGGTAAAAGAACCATGGTGTACAAAGGATGTTAAAGATCTAGTTAAGAAGAAAAGAAAACTTATGAAATGTTCAAAATTCTAGGTACTGTTAGAGCACTAGAAAATAACAAGCGGGCCAGGAAGGAGCTCAAGAATGAAACTAGGAGAGCTAGAAGGGGCCATAAGAAGGCCTTGGCAAGCAGGATTAAGGATAGAATGTATATTAGTAGTCCAGCTATTCACTATCTCATGGCTTTTTTGCCTTTCTATGAGATGGATGGGCTTGGCGCAATGATATCAACCTCTAACATCAGACAATATGTTACTTAGAGTTTCAGAACCCAACATTCTGTGATTTGCAGTCTGCTTTCTTGCTTTTTTTTTGGTCAGAAAGAAGTATCTTCAAACATGTCTTTATGCAGCTCACCCAGGTGGACAGAGTATATTTGAAAATCATTATCTGGTATTCTTTCTTTCTCTGTAAATTCAGATAGGCTCAGAAATTGAAAAGGTTATGAAAGCCAATGTTGAACTTAGAAAGGGTTACTTAGATAGAAATATGATGACAACTGCAACTCAAAGGTCTGAAGGTGGATAGGTCACCTGGACCAGATGGACTACATCCCAGAGTCCTGAAAGAGGTTGCAGTGGTAACAGATGCAGTGGTCATGATCCTTCAAGAATCATTTGATTCTGTCACTGTCCTAGAGGGCTGGATGATTGCAAATGTCACTGCACTCTTAAAGAATGGAAAAAGGCAAAAGAAAAGAAGTTATAGGCCATTTAGCCTAGACTCAGTGGTTGGGAAAGTGTTGGAATCTATTATTAAGGACGAGGTTTTGAGCTACTCGGAGACTAATGATTGAATAAGTCAAAATCAGCATGGTCTCTGTGAAGAGAAACTTGCCTGACAAATCTCTTAGAGTTCTTCAACGAAGTAACAAGCAGGATAGATAAAGGAGAGGCAGTGGATGTCATTTAGTCAGATTTTCAGAAGGCATTTGACAAGGTGCCAGACATGAGGCTGCTTAACAAGATAAAATCCTATGGCTTTACAGGAAAGATACTGGCATGAATAGAGGAATGGCTGACAGGTAGGAGGCAGTGAGTGGGAATAAAAGGAGTCTTTCTGGTGGACTGGCAGTGACTAGTGGTGTTCCTCAGGGTCAGTATTGGGACCTCTACCTTTCACATGGTTTGTCAATGATTTGGATAATGGAATTGATGGCATAGTAGCAAAGTTTGAGAGTGATATGAAGATAAGCAGAAAGGTAGCTAGTGCCAAGGAAGCAATGGGACTTACTGGTGGCCAAACATTTTAATTCCCATTCCCATTCCAATGTATTGATTTATGGCCTTGTCTTGTGCCAAGAAGAGGCTACTCTTCGGGTGGATGAGCAATGCCTTATATTCTGTTTGAGTACCATCCAACCTGATGGTATGAAGATAAGTTTCTCTTTCCGGTGAACAAATTTCTGCTCCCTTTTCTCGATTTCCCCGACCTATTACTTACCCCTGCATTCCCTCCTTCTTCCCTTTCTCCTGTGGTCCAATCTCCTCTCATCAGATTCTTTCTTCTCCAGCCCTAGACCTTCCCCATCCACACGCCTCACCTATCGGCTTCCTGCTAACCTCTTTAACCTCCACTCACCTTTTATTTCAGGCATCTCCTCCACCCTCACCACCACCACTTCCTTTTCAGTCTAAAAGAAGGGTCTTGACCTAAAACATGACAGTTTACTCTTTTCTATAAATGCTGCTGACCTGCTGAGCTTCTCCAGCATTGGTGTGTCTTGCAATGGATTCATGGTTTTCTTTGTCCCTTCTGCCACTGTACCCTTTCTATTTCTCCTCCCTGCCCCTATGACCAGTCCATCACGTACACCCTCCTCTCTCTGGTTTTCACATTTTCTTCCCTTTTGTCCATCATCTATTGTCCTCTCCTATCAGACTCCTTCTTGTTTAGTCCTTTGCCTCCTCCACCAATCACATGCCAGCTTCTCACATCATTCCCTTTCTCCCACCTCTCCCACCTTCCTACCTTCATCTTCACCTGGATTTGTCTATCACTTGCTAACTTCTGATGCCCCCCTCTCCCCACTCCTTCATTCTGCCTTCTGCACATTCCTTTTCTGTCCTGATGAAGGGTCTTTGCTTGGAAAGTGGTCCGTTCATTTCCTACCCTCCACCACCACCTATTGATTTTCCCTCACCTGCTGAGTCCTTCCAGCATTTTGTGTGTCTTGTTCCATATTTCCAGCATCCACAGTCTCTCTCTGCCTCTATTTTACAGGGAAAAGCCAAGTTACAGAAAATTAAGTAACTTCCTTTCACTTGGTCATAAATCTTTGGGATTCACAAGCAGATGTGACTCTTTCCATGATATGTTATTATTATGCAATAGGCCATTCAGCTCTCAGGCCAGTTCACTCACTCAGTTAGCTCATGGATGATATGAATCACAAACCCATCAGCCGGCTTCAGGAATGGAGAGGTGGGTGAGGGTACACTGTTCCACACTGGTGGATCACAGTTGGTAGGAATCAACAGTTTGATATTCTGATAGTATGATTTGCACCCCTGGCACACCTCAGGGATGTGTGCTTAGCCTACTGCTCTACTCTTTATATATACCTGACTCTGTGGCTAAGCATAGCTCAAATACCATCTATAAATTTGCTGATGATTCATCCATTGTTGGTAGAATCTCAGGTGGTGATGAGAGGGCGTACAGGAGTGAGATATGCCAATTAGTGGAATTGTGCTACAGCAACAATGTGGCACTCAATGTCAGTAAGATGAAAGCTGATTGTGGACTTCAGGAAGGGTAAGATGAAGGAGTACATACCAATTCTCATAGAGGGATCAGAAGTGGAGATAGTGAGCAGTTACAAGTTCCTCGGTGTCAAGATCTCTGAGGATCTAACCTGGTCCCAACATATCGATGTAATTATAAAGAAAGCAAGACAGCGGCTATACTTTATTAGAAGTTCGAAGAGATTTGGCATGTCAACAAATACACTTAAAAACTTCTATAGTTGTACCATGGATAGCATTCTGACAGGCTGCATCACTGCCTGGTATGGAGGAACTACTGCACAGGACTGAAAGAAGCTGCAGAGGATTGTAAATCTAGTCAGCTCCATCTTGGGTACTAGCCTACAATGTACCCAGGACATCTTCAAGGAGTGGTGTCTCAGAAAGGCAGCGTCCATTATCAAGGACCTCCAGCACCTAGGGCATGCCCTTTGCTCACTGTTACCATCAGGTAGGAGGTACAGAAGTCTGAACGCACACACTCAGCGATTCAGGAACAGCTTCTTCCCCTCTGCCATCAGATTCCTAAATGGACATTGAATCTTTAGACACTACAGCATTTTTAAAAATATACAATATTTCTGTTTTTGCACATTTAATAAAATCCATTCAATATATGTATATTGTAACTGATTTAGTTGTTTATTATTATTATTATTATTATTATTATTATTATTATTATTATTATTATTATTATTATTATTATTTCCTCTGCTAGGTTATGTATTGCATTGAACTTCTGCTGCTAAGTTAACAAATTTTTCATCACATGCCAGTGAAAATAAACCTGATACTGATTCTGATTAACATATCAGATGACCTGACCTAGACCCAGCTCATTGATACAATCACAAAGAAAACTTTGCTGCCTTAGAAATCTAAGTAGTTTCAGCACGCAACTAAACACTCCAATAGACGTGCAAAGATGTAGTAGTTGCTTCATGGACTGGGATGACAAAACAAAAATGAAGGAAGTTGAGAAATGGAGTAATGGACTCAGCCCAAAGTATCACAGGTACGTCCCACCCCATCATCAGGAGTATGTACAGGAAGTGCTACCTGATGAAGGCAACATCTATTAAAGATCCCCATCATCTGGGCTGTGCCATATTCTCGCAACTACCATCGGGCAGGAGGTTTAGAAGCTTGTAGATCCAGGTTCAGGTACAGTTATTGCCCTTCAACTATTCCGTTATTAAATCAACCTGCACAATCACAGGCTAAGTACAACATGATCACTTTGCACAAAAATGGTTTTTGTTATTTTTGAATGAATGAATGAATGAAATTAACTTATTTTGGCCAGTACAAACATAACAAAAAGCATCATTTACAATGATGATTTCATAGGACAAAATAACAACAGAAAACATAGATATTCTTTAAAACAGACCAAAAGGCTATAGGCTGAAGCCACAGCTTATTACGCCTACCCCTCTTACTTATACTGTTACGAATGAAGGGAGCAAAGTCACCCTCCCCCTTTTTGAGAATCGCGAAATCGCTATTATTTCAGGTCTGATACCCAGGAAATGAGAGAGATACACATCATGTCAACAATGAGAGAGAGAGAGACGCAGGATCACAGCAAAGGCAGTTGTTATAGACAACGCAGAATACACAACAAGGTGGAATGTCTCCTAACAAAAAGCAGAACGGAACCACTGATTACTGCTATTGTCTCTTGGAGAAGGAATTATGTATTGAGTACTGTACTATTCATTGAAACCCCTCAGGGGACAGCCAGAGTGGTCTGGTTGAGGGATTGCATCATCCCAACCTGATTGACATCTGAGAACCCGTGAGTGAGGATAAAAGTCGGGTCTGGGGAACACCCCTCAGACACACCAGGAGAAACGCTAGAAATCCTGTGACAGTGTTTTATGGCAAAAGCCAGTGAGAGCTCGTGTATGTCCTCCCTTGCCTGGGTGGCGGGCTCATCATGGAAGAATGGTTTAGCTAAAGCAGAGGTCATACTTGAACGGCCACAACAACGAGACACCGATGGATCGAAATCATAAAGGAAGGTTGGCAAAAACAATAGTGGTAACTGTTCCCATTCTTTTATCTCTCTCTCTCTCTCTCTCTCTCTCTCTCTCTCTCTCTCTCTCCAACAATTGCAACACAGTGACAAACAAACACCACAACTTGTGTGAACTGAAATGAACTTTATATTTCCATCGGACAATTCATTATCCCCGAGACAACAATAGAGCTTATTTCCTATTGATTATTATTATGCCTGCACTTTTAGGTTTAGTATTGACGACGTATATTATCTGTATATTTGCATTGATATTATTTTTGTGTATTTTTACTAATAAATACTGTTAAAAACAGTATCACCAGACTCCAATGGACGCCTCTATCTTTGCTGGTAAGTAACCCAGTTACGGGGTACATAAAAACTTGGGGGCTCATCCGGGATTTGATACCAAATTGGAGGGCCAGAAAATCGGGCTTTTAAGTCCAGACTTGGATCTGGTTGCACGGGTAGACAGACTGGAAACTAGAAAAGATGGACATAGACGAATTTACACAAAACCCGACTTTGAAGGCGCTAGAGGGGGCCACAAAGTTGGACTTGGTAAATATTGCGAAAGGACTAAATCTTACAGAGATGAGGTCGTCAATGAAAAAGTGGGAGATGCGGAGGGCCATAACTCAGTATTATATTGAGAAGAATGTGTTTTCGGCTGAGGTATTGGACAATATCCCTGAAAAGGTACCAGCTATTGGGACGGCTCAGTTAGAGTTGGAAAAATTGAGGTTGGAACATGAAATTAAGTTAAAACAGCTGGAAAGAGCTGAAAAGCAGAGGGAGTACGAGGAGAAGGAGAAACAGAGGCAGCATGAGCTGGATGTGGAGACGTTAAGGAAAGAGCAAAGAGCTTAAGGGCCAGACCGAGAGGAGAGGTTTAATGTTAGTAGGGAGTTTAGGTTAGTACCTCCGTTCGAGGAGATGGATGTTGATAGTTATCTCTTGCATTTTGAAAAGGTGGCAGTGAGTCAGAAGTGGCCCAGAGATCAGTGGGTGGCGTTGTTACAAAGTGTGTTAAAAGGGAAGGCACAAGTGTCATATGCGGCATTGTCTGTGGAGGAGGAGGAGTATGAGAATTATGAGGAAGTAAAACATGCCATTCTTCGGGCCTACGAATTGGTACCTGAGGCCTATAGACAAAAGTTCAGAAACTTAAAGGAAGTGTGGAATCAGACGTGTGCAGAGTTTGCCTATGAGAAGGGTGTGCTCTTGGATCGTTGGTGTGCAGCAGAAATGGTGGAAGAAGATTTTCGGCGTTTCAGGGAGTTAATTCTGATTGAGGAATTTAAAGGTTGTGTTTCAGATGATATCCTGATGTATTTGAATGAGAAGCCAAATAAGTCCATATCTGAATTTGCCAGGTTCGCAGATGAATATACCCTAACCCACAAGACAAAGTTTTCCTCGAATAAGAGTTACCAGAAAGACCGTAGAGACGGTAGAGAAAGCCCGTCAGCTGAGGCAGAGATTCATCCGGGAGCTAGTGGTAAAAATAAGGAGGAAGAAAGGCAAGATGGTAGGAGGGGTCCTTGCTTGACCTGCTTTAATTGTGGAAAGGTGGGTCATGTTGCATCTAAGTGCTTTGCTCCAAGAAAGGAGACAGGAAAAGGGAAAGCAGCAGTCCCTACAGGGTGTATTGTGTTGATCAGTAAATCGACGAAAAAGACCCAGGTAGACAGAATACGAGAGGGGCGTGAGAAATTTATTTCAGAAGGGACCGTGTCTGTGAAAGAGGTAGAAACACCAGTTCCAGTGCGGATCTGGAGAGATACTGGAGCTGAGCAGCCATTGATTCTCAGTAAGGTACTAGATTTTGGTCCTGAGATGGGAGAGGTAGCTTCGAGAGGCATAGGAAAAGGGACAGAAGCTGTGCCTTTGCATAGGATCATTATAAATTGTGAGCTGGTATCTGGACCAGTTGAAATAGGGGTGCGATCAGAATTTCCGAGAGCTGACGTGGACGTCCTTGTTGGTAACGATTTAGCTGGTGGTGAGGTTTGGTCAGCAATGAAGTTGACGAGCCAGCCTGTAAGTGTTGAGGACCCGCCCCTAGATTCCAAGATGCATCCCGCATGTACGTTCACTTGCAGCATGTCGAGAAAGGCAGCTGAGAAAGAGACCAGTTTAAATCAGTCCAGTGTTGATTTGGTTGAGACATTTCTACCGACCCTATACCTGGAGGGTGGTAAAATGGAGAATAGGGAGGTGAAAGAGAGTAAAGGAGAGGAGTTGGACCTACCCTTAGCCAGGAGGAAATTTATAGAGGCACGGAGTAAAAATGAGAAACAGATAAGGCTGTTAGAAGGTCCAGCGTTGGACATGGATGATCTATCTAGCTTCAGACCTGTTTGAAGAGGTTGAAAATTTTAAAGGTGTTCCCGATAATGAAATGAGGGCAGTCCTAGATGAAAAGGATGCCATTACCTTGAAGGAGTCTGCTGGGTTGGCAGATGAGGTTGTTTCAGCCCGTTGGGTTGAGTTTACTCCGGAAGGGAGTTGCCCAGAGAGTAACTGGGAGCATCAGGAGAACTTAGAATTTGAAAAGGGGACGGGTATTGAAAGCCTGGAAGAGGCAGATGTCCCATTTGAGTGTGTTCAAGATGTGGATGCACGTGGTACTGAACCTAGTAATGGAACTCAGGTAATGTCTGAGGTATCTGAGTCAGTTAAAAAGGAATGCAGTCTTTGTGGGTCAGAAGGACTTGGTTCAGTGAAGAAAGGGTTAACCTTGGTAATAGTGGGAAGTGAGAATTCCCAGTTGTTTGTGTTCGAAGGTGTGTTAAAAGGTAGTGAGGAGATAAAAGGTGGTGATGTGGATATTATTATTGAAGGGAAAGGGAAAAGTATAGTTCCTAAATTGAATGGAGAAAATTTAAAGTCTGGATTGGTGTCAGAAGCAGTAACCAGGCTGAAGGAACAATGGCTTGTTACCAAGGTGCCTACGAATCAATTACAGTTTGATTTGGAATGTAAAGGTGCCCCACTCGCTAATGTTATTCAAGGGTGTGCTGTGAAGAGGCAGAATTTGAAATGTTGTTTGAACAAAGAGGGATCGCTTGCAGATATTAAACTGAAAACTAATAGAATGAAGGGTCCTGAAGATAAAACTACCAACTTGCTTAAAAATAAAGAATTGTGTGGAAGTTCAGAAGATGGGCTAAGTTTGGAAAACATTGTTGATCAAATTACTCCTATGAAAGGAGCGTGCAAAAGCCTATTCCACACTGGTATACAAGCTAACCACATGAGAGTTAACTGGAAAAGGGGCGAGGGTTGACGGGATGCCACTTTAAATAACAGGATCCGGTTTTAAGGGATTTCGACAAAGCTCGTAAATAATAAAGACAACACCATGGAAGATTGACTGTTAAGTTTGAAAGTAAAATAAAGATTAGTATTTGCATAAACTTTTGTAATATACACGTAAGCTAAGATCACAACTCTTTAGTTTTGTTTTGCTGAAGAAAATGAATAAAAAAAATGGGTGATTATTAAATTGGAGTCTGATGCTACAGGAATTTATTAAGGTACAAGATATTAAGATATTAAAGGAAGTGACAATGTAATCGCTAACTGTTTAGGTGCTAACTTGAATGTATAACTGTATTACTCTGTGGTGAAAAAAAACCCTTGTATTGTATTAAGATTCTGAAATTCTGTAAGACTTTGTATTAGTTATTTTTCCCTGTGGTAAAAATCCTTAGAAGGATGGGGGTGTTATGAATGAAGGGAGCAAAGTCGCCCCCCCCCACCTTTTCAAGAATCGCAAAATCGCTATTATTTCGGGTCTGATACCCAGGAAATGAGAGAGATACGCATCATGTCAGTAATGAGAGAGAGAGATGCAGGATCACAGCAAAGGCAGTTGTTATATACAACGCAGAATACACAGCAAGGTGGAATGTCTCCGAACAAAAAGCGGAACGGAACCACTGATTACTGCCATTGTCTCTTGGAGAAGGAATTGTGTATTGAGTACTGTACTATTCATTGAAACCCCTCAGGGTACAGCCAGAGTGGTCTGGTTGAGGGATTGAATCATCTCAACCTGATTGACATCTGCGACCCCATGAGTGAGGATAAAAGTTGGGTCTGGGGAACACCCCTCAGATGCACCAGGAGAAACGCTAGAAATCCAGTGACAGTGTTTTATGGCAAAAGCTGGTGAGAGCTCGTGTGTGTCCTCCCTTGCCTGGGTGGTGGGCTCATCACGGAAGAACGGTTTAGCTAAAGGAGAGGTCATACTTGAACAGCCACAACAACGAGACACCGACGGATCGAAATCATAAAGGAAGGTTGGCAAAAACAATAGCGGTAACTGTTTCCATTCTTCTCTCTCTCTCCAACAATTGCAACACAGCGACAAATAAACACCGCAGCCTGTGTGAACTGAAATGAACTTTATATTTCCATCAGACAATTCATTATCCCCTAGACAATGATAGAGCTTATTTCTTATTGATTATCATTATACCCACAGTTTTAGGTTTAGTATTGATGACGTATACTATCTGTATATTTGCATTGATATTATTTTTATGTATTTTTACTAATAAATACTGTTAAAAATAGTATCATCAGACTCCAACGGATGCCTCTATCTTTGCTGGTAAGTAACCCAGTTACGGGGTTCGTAACGATATAACAACATACTTGGCATCAATCATCACATCAAAGACAAAAAAAATTCATAATCTGGAGGGCCAAGCGCCGGTGTTCGGCAAAATGGTCTCCCAGTCTGCGGCGGGTCTCCCCAATGTATAAATGCCTCCTCTATTGTCAAGATGAGGCCACACGCAGGTCAATGGAGCAATACCTTATTTCCCGCCTAGGTAGCCTCCTTCCTGCCGGCATGAACATCCAACTCACTGACCTCCGTTGATACCCCTGCCCCCCACCCTTATCTATTATTTTAGTCTGGTTCTCTTTCTCTCCCTTTTTCCCCCCTCACTATAATCTCTCCCCCAGCCCTACCTTTCTTTCTCTTTTATTTCCCATAATTCTCCACCTTCCCCCAGCCCATTTCCCTCCAGCCTATCACTTCCCAGCTCTCTACTTTATCCCTCACCCCACTTCTTATCCCCTCTCAACCATCCCATGTTACTTCACTCCTGATGAAGGGTTTCGGCCTGAAATGTCCGAAACGAAATTACCTCCTCCCATAGATGCTGTCTGGCCTGCTGAGTTCTGCTAGCATTTTGTGTTTTTTATTTATTTCCAGCATTTGCTGATTCACTCGTGTTGAAATAGACAAGCAATATGGCTTACATCAGAAGTGAATAGAAAATTAATTAAAATTCAATTGGACACTGGTTTGGCTGTTTCAGTTGCGTATTTAATATTTTAATATTATACAAGTAACCTTGTGCATATTGTATATTGTTTCATTACGCATCCTTGTTCATTTAAATAATTCACTAAAGGCCATATGTATAAATACATGTATTTCTTATGTCATCACGCTACCATGTGATACATATACACCTCGCTTATAGTAAACTCGAAGTAAGTCCTGTGTTCTGATCTCCCATGTCTTCCTTTGAATTAATTTAATACTTCAAAGTTACAAAACTGAACTACTCCATTTTCAAGGTTGCAGATGCTACAACAGCTGGGATCCATATCTCAAGTAATGGTGTGTTAGAGTAGGGGAAGTAATACAGAGCTGGGTAACATGGTGTCATGATAACCTTTCCTTCGACGTCAGCAAAACAACAGAACTGGTGATTGGCATCAGAAAGGAGGGCTACACACTTACTCTTGCCTACATCGAAGATGTTGAGGCTGAGGGAGTTGAGAACTTCAAGTTCCTAGGAGTGAGTATCACCAATAACCTGTGCTGGTCCAGTCACACAAATGTCACAGGCAAGAAAGCACACCACCGCCTCTTCCTCCTCAGGTGAGTATCCTGATGAAGGATCTCGGTATGACATGTCGAGGTTTATTCTTCTCCCTCCATCAGGGGTTCCCAACACTTTTTATGCCAAAGACCAATACCATTAAGCAAGGGGACCATGAACGCCAGGTTGGGTAGCTCTGCTACAGAAGCTGTCCAGACTGCCCGGTGCCTCCAGCGTTTGTGTGTGACAATGTCAATAACAAGTGGTCATAGTTCAAATTCCTTCGCAGCAGTAATATAACTGAAATTTAGATAAATATAAGATATTAGAAGCTTCATGAATCAAAAATTCCTGGGAAACCCTGATTTTCATTAAACCAATATCAATAAGTCGCATGAAAGTTATTTTGAAAGCTTGTTCATATGCTTATATTCCTGGAAATGGGGAAATACAGAGCTGAGTTTAAATTTAGGTTGAATTTATGCTTCTTTGTGAATGTTGTTTGTAGAAGCCTACAATGCTGTTTGAAACTAAGTTTTTCATTGTACTTGTGCAAGCATGTACTTGTGCATTTGACAATAAACTGGACTTTGATTTTGTTTTGACTCAGCGGATTCAAGCCTAAGAAAGTTCTTCATACTGATTAAAACATTCGGCAGGACGGAACTGAAAGTGAACACGGGACACTATTATCCAATCCCCTGGACTTGTCCTCTGACTGCAGAAAATTTCAGGTCACTTTTGCTTTGCTGAAATCACAACAGCCTCAAACAAAAACTTTCTATTACTGGCAAGGTGTTCTTTATCGGTAAGTGTAAAATTGTAATTACGTCTCCATTCCAGGTTATTTTTGGATGTATTTTAAAAGCAGCTTGAGGCTGAGTGTGTTTTCATTGCAATTGTCAGAAACATGTTAAAGTTACCAACCCAGGGAATATGTTAGGGAAGGCAGTTCTGATTTCCAGTCCCGCTCAGCAGGAGTCCACAATGTACGCATCATGAAGGGAAGTACGAAGGGAATGGACAAGAGTGTCGCGTAGGGAGCGATCCCTGGGGAAAGCAGAAAGTGAGTGGTAGGAGGAGCCTCCGCGTCCACCACATAATTCTCCGGAACTTTCGCTACTCGCGTGTGTCCCAGCTAAGCCTGCCTGTCTGTCGGCTACGTGGAGCAGTCAATGTTCCAAGCCTACACTCGTGACTGTCCCGCACTTTTCCAACGCTACATCGACGATTGCACAGGTGCTGCTTCCTGCAGCCGTGCTGAACTCATCGATTTTACCCACTTTGCCTCCAACTTCCACCCTGCCCTCAAATTCACCTGGTCCATTTCCGACACTTCCCTTTCCTTTCGCTGTTTCTATCTCCAGAAATCGCTTATCCACCGATGTCTTATAAACCAATGGACTCTCACAGCTCCTTGGACTATACCTTATCTCACACTGCCGCTTGTAAAACCGCCATCTGTGTCCAGCACATAATTCTCCGCCACTTCCAAATGGATCCCACAACCCAAACACATCTTTCCCTCCCCCATTCCCCCCCCCCACTTCTTTCCGCAGCGATGCTGAAGGAAGTTCACCCATTCCTCCCTCCCCACTGATCACCCTCCCGGCACTTAGCCTTGCAAACAGCGCAAGTGCTACACCTGCCCCTACACCTCCTCCCTCGCTGTTATTCAGGGCCCCAAACAGTCCATCCAGGTGAGACAGCACTTCATCTGTAAGGCTGTTGGGGTGGTGTTCTGTGTTCGGTGCTCCCAGTGAGTGTGGTCTCTTGTAAATCGGTGAGACATGACACAGGTTGGGTGAGCGCTTCGCCGAGCATTTTTTCTCCGTCCGCCAGAGCAAGCGAGATCTCCCAGGAGCCAACTATTTTAATTCCACTTCCCATTCCCATTTTGATATGTCCACCCATGGCCTCCTCCGCTGTCGGGATAAGGCCAAGGTTAGGATAGAGGAACAACACCTTATATTCCATTAGGGTGGCCTTCAACCAAAGCATGAACATCGATGGCTCAAACTTCCAGTAATAGCTCCCCCGCGCCCATCATTTCCTATCCCCTTATCCCGCTTTCATGTTATCTCCCTGCTCCACCCTATCTCTTCCTTCTGGTACTGTATATTAAACCTGTAGCTCTCTATCCCCATTGGAACTTGCCAATGTTGCAACGTCAACCAAAATTGTGTACCAGAAAAGTGTTCTAGTTGTGCAGTTGAGTACTTCTTCCAGATCATATTTTATGTTGGATGTCCTTCAAATTCAAGTAGATATGAAAGTATACTCAGTGAACAGTTGATTTGGTTAAAACCTAGGTTCACAAGCTGCATTCTTCGCAAATTGTTCATTGTATTAAACAGGTTAGGAACACATGGGTTAAAGTGATAAGAAGAAATGACTCAACTGTACACAAAATGCTTTTGTTGTCAATTTATGATGCTTACCAATATCTGTTATCAATTCTACACTAGCATCAACGTGATCAAGATGAATAGTCCTGGATGGAAAAGCAGTTTGCAGATTGCGTGTGCTCTTACTATTATTTTCATCACACTGACTTGTCCAGTTACACAAGGAGCTAAAATATTGGTCGTACCTGTGGATGGAAGTCATTGGGTTAACATGAAAATTCTAGTAGAAGAACTGAAACTTCGTGGACACAATATCACAATGCTTTACTACTCTGAATCTTGGTATATGAAGGAAAATCCTGATATCTATCAATCCATTGTTGTTCATCTTGAAGAAAAAAAGAGCAAACATGTGAGGAGTGAAATGATTGAAAAACTTGTGGAGCTGTCATTGGAGAGCTCAGAGAATGGTTGGAACCTATGGGACCATGCTAAGTTCCAAAACGTAATGATGAATTTTTTATATCACTGTCATCAATTCATTCAAGATTTTACTATTGCAATTTTTGAAAACAAAACAGTGTTAGAACAAATTGAAAGTGCGAATTTTAACTTAGTACTTACAGATTCTGCTTTGGGTACGGGACCATTGCTTGCTCATTATCTAAAAGTTCCACAGGTGTATAATGCTCGATGGCAGATAAATGGGGAAGCCCATTTCCTCTCTGCCCCATCACCGCCTTCCTATGTCCCTATTCCAGGCTCACAATTGACAGATAATATGAATCTTCTCCAAAGAACAGGAAACTTCATGCAACATCTTCTTCAGCTAGTGTTTACAGAATTGTTTGTATACCCAATTTATAATGAAATCTGTCATCGTTATCTAGGACCAGAAGCAGATATCCAAACAATTCTCTTGAGTGCTGATGTGTTGCTGGTGAGAGTAGATTTTGTGTTTGAATTCCCGAGACCCACTATGCCAAATATTGTCTACATTGGAGGCTTCCAGTGTAAACCAGCCCAACCACTAGTAACAGAGTTTGAAGCGTTTGTTCAAAGCACAGGAGAACATGGACTTATTGTGATGTCATTAGGATCTCTTGTAGGTTCCTTGCCAAAGCAAATTACAATGGAAATAGCTGAGGCATTTGCTCAAGTACCCCAGAAGGTGATTTGGAGATATGATGGAGAAATCCCTCCCAATGTAGGTAATAATACATTCCTGACAAAATGGATCCCTCAGAACGACCTTCTGGGACACCCCAACACACGAGTCTTCATTTCTCATGGTGGTATCAACGGCATTTACGAGGCCATCTACCATGGGGTGCCAGTGATTGGCATGCCTCTAATTTTTGATCAGTTTGACAATTTACTTCGACTTGAATCCCGAAGTGCAGCAAAGGTGCTTAATGTTGCAACCATACACTCCACAAATCTATTACAGGCACTTCATGAGGTGATAAATGGCACATTTTACCGGGACAACATGAAGAAACTCTCTACCCTCCACCGGGACCAACCAGTGTCCCCAATGGAGCGAGCCGTTTTCTGGATTGAGTATGTTGCCCGACACAAAGGAGCAGGGCATTTGTGTTCTGAATCCTACCGACTGCCCTGGTATGCTTACTATTGTGTGGATGTGATGGTCTTACTGTTGTCCATGTTACTCGTGGTCGCAATGCTGGTGGTTGTAGCACTGAAGAAACTTTGTCACATTGCCCGGAGAAAAATAAAGCAAAAATATGAGTAAGGTTTCTCTATTTTATGTTTCTAAAAGGGTAATTTGAACTCTTTTAACATCATTAAATAAGGTTTCTTGAATTCAATACATGAAGCCTCCTTTGTGATGTGCCGAGTGCTTACTCTTGAAATCCTCCACCCATCACTTACATTAAGTTTGTATCTATACTCCACTGTAATGCCAAGATTCCATTGAAAACAGGACTATGCGATGTAAATTGCCCTACATTTTATCCTATCACACCGTAAATGTTGTATTCACTCCAGGATATGATGCCCCAAAGTGTGTCTGAAGGAGCTTCTGTTTTGTTTGTTTGACAGCTAATCTATTTTTATTGCTGAATTACTTTGTGCTTGTGTGCAATCACTGAAAAATTAGCAATTATATACATCCAGTAGCCATTTTATTAATGATGTCCAATAGCTAATAAAGTGGCCACTGGGTGTATGTTCATGGTCATCTGCTGCAGCAGTCCATCCTCTTCACGGTTCGATATGTTGTACATTCAGAGATGCCCTTCCGCATGCCACTGTTGTAAAATAAGGCTATTTGAGTTTCTGTCTCCCTCATGTTGGCTTGAACCAATGTGGCCATTCTCCACAAACCTGTCTCATTAACAAGTCATTTTCATCAGCTGACTGTTTTTCTTTGATTTTTTTCACACCATTATCTGTAAACTGTAGAGACTGTTGTGTGTGAAAATCCCAGGAGATGAACACTGTGTGAGGTACTCAAACCATCCCATCTGACACCAACAATCATTCCGCGGTTTATTCAGAGATACCGGCCACGTGACAGACGCACTGCCACCTGGCTGATCGGAGGAAACACCACATGCCAATCTACATTTGATCCCTCCCAACTAATCAATGCATAGCTAAATTTTTGGTCACCTTAGTTGGATTATCTCGCCCAGCCCCATGCTATAAAAGGTGAGACATGCGCCTGGCTCGGTCTCCCTTACAGACAACCTCATTGAATGTAAGTGCATTGATTTATGTTTGGGAAGGTCTATCGTTTGTCCTGGTAAGGGAGCCGCATCTATCCAAGGTCAGGGGGATAGTTGTCGTAGTGCTTCTCCCTTGTTCTTTGTATGTGTAACCGTACGCTGTCCCCACACCGCTTCCTGTGTATTGTAGTTGCTTGTGTTGACCCGACTTCCCCTTGTAAATAGATTCCTTATTATTAAAACTGTGTGTGTCCAGGCCTCTACTGTTGAGACTCAAAGAAACAGTTATTTTCCATCACAACACACAGGTAGAGTTATTTAGATTATATTTCTTCCCCATTCTGATGTTTGGTCTGAGCATCTTGACCACGTCAGCATGCCACATTATTATCTAATTGGAGATTTCCATATATTAGCAGGTGTTCAGGTGTAGCATATAAAGTTGCCACTGAGTGTTATGTCTAAAATATAGAAAAAAGATGCCATCTACCCTGGAGTGCAGTGTGAAACTAAAATTAAGTATGTGGTTTTGAGGTTCTCCTCAGAAAGAAGGAGGATGTATAGGTCTGGTTGAGGAAACTGGGATTAAGTGAATCCTGGAAGGAGTATGGGGGTGCTGGAGTATACTCAAGATGGGAATGAGGAATACTAAAAAGAGAGCATGAGATAGATGTGGCAGAGAAGATTAAGGAGAAAACAAATGTTTTATAAGGACATTAAGGGAAAAGAGTAACTGGGAAGAAAATAGGGCTCCTCAATGTCTGAAGTGGACATCTTTGTAGGAGTCACAATAGATGGGTGAGGTCCTCAGTAGTATTTCTCATCTGTTTTTAACCTGGAGGATGTGAAGAAGATTTTCGCTCTTGAAGTATTTACTGAGTAGGTCTTGGGGATCATCTAAGTGACAACAGATATTATCCTATGTAATACCCTGGTGAAGAGCGTGTTTTATTGTATTTCTACTGTTATGCTGTTATACTTTAGTCAGCTTTTCTTCACACACAGTGTGTTACGTTAAGCTTCATATACAAGTGTTTTGGCTGCGGCGGAGATAAGGAGCCATTTGCTCTGCCCAGGAATGTTGTGTCAGCCAGTTGGATTTGTCTTGGGAACGTTCTGTAATATTCTGTCCAGTGGGTTGCCACGGAACTTTCGAGAGAGCTGGGTGGGATCAGTTTTCTGGGGAACAGTGCCCTGCTTTGGGTCTTTGTTGGCAGGCGATGCGTAGCGAACTACAACAGAAGATGCTCACAGTATGCTGCATGAAGTGGGAACCCCATTTTAAGAAGTGCTTTGTGCAGGCAAGTAGACCCAAGGAGGAATTGCCAATACTTCTGAGTTCACCAGTTCATTTGAAATGGTCGTCGAGGGAATTTCGAAGTGTGGCTGGAGTTTTTCTTGCAGAACTTGCGTTCAGTGCATGAGTAATCAAAGTAGAACTCCCGACTACACCAGAAATGAGCTCCAATGTTTATGTGCACATTTAGAGTGGTTTAACTGGACTGGGCCCTTTTATTTTTCTTTTCTTTTTCTGTTAGCTCTTTAGTAAAGTTGAAAGATTGGTAAATAAGTTTCCTCTGTATATTTTATACCAGTGTATCATCTGTTATTTCCTGGTGAATGATAATTTTGCATGAGGCATTATTAACACAGCATTCACCACAATTAATATTCCTTAAACTTTTATTTTTCTTTAAGACTACTTTACACAGTACCTGTGAACTGTACAGCTGCTTCTATATCAATGTGATCCTTGAGCTTGTTTTTTTTAAGAAGAGTTTCTGGTTCAAGTTGTGACGGCAAAAGCCTTAAGTCCCCACACGTAACAATATCCAAGTAGTTTCTCTTTCTTGAATGTGCATTTTTTCACTCTATTGAAGACATTTTCAACAGGATAGGAGGATGGAAAGTAATGAAGAGTAGTTTGGCTCTTCTCCAAAGACCAGGAAACTTTGTATGACAGAATAACCACAAAAGCCAGCATTTTTGTAAAGGAGTTTTGCTTCTTCATCATTCGGAATTTTGATAATATCTTCTCGTAAGCTCTCTTCATGTTCTTCCACCTTGCAAAGAAATGGGTTAATTACCAGATCGTTCAAATCCTTGAATCAATTCAGAAAATCCTTCTTTAGTGACTGCAGGTATAAGCAGTACTCTTGCAAATCACTGTCTGTGAAAGAGAGTGTCATGCGTGCCATGCAGGGAAACTGAGACTGTTTCTCTCCCAATGTTACTGATATATTTCCAATTTTCTGATATAAGTGGACACTGCACTTTTTGCCTGAATTAAATTGAAATTTTCACTCTGCAGTTTCATATTTGGAATGTTTACTTTGTCGTATGGATCAGGTGGGTATGCCAAATCTCCATATGCAATTTCAATATTGCTTTCCAAGCTCTCTGAGCAAAAGTTCAACCACAATGCCAAAAAGATCAAAATTTGGGATACAATGGATGAGGCAACAACTTTTGACAGCCACCGCACTTCAGTGTGAAGAAGCAAGTAGTCAAATTCTTCATCATTATCAGAATACTTTTATCCTCAGTATAAAGCTCGTCGTACACTTGTTCTCAATTGATGATTGTTTTAGTTTTTATGAATTTCTTCAAAACCTTTTCCATTTTTGATAAACTGTACGTATGTCATTAGCAATGCCTCAGTCTCGCACATTTGATGCATCCAGTTGTATCCCAAATTCAGTTTTTTTGTAGCTGTGCATAGCTGATATTCAATGTCTTCACTCATTTCATCACTACAATGAGCTAGAGTTATTACTGAGAGGAATTGATTTTAAAATACTGGTATCCATTTTGTGCAGATTGACGAGCACTTTATCATTTTGAAAATGTTATAA
The DNA here is from genome assembly GCF_030144855.1 of Hypanus sabinus. Taxonomy (NCBI): domain Eukaryota; kingdom Metazoa; phylum Chordata; class Chondrichthyes; order Myliobatiformes; family Dasyatidae; genus Hypanus; species Hypanus sabinus. The sequence goes on along the minus strand of NC_082733.1, from coordinate 32,165,662 downwards.
GAAGCAACGAGATCACTATCAAAGTCATTTTTTGCTTCTTGGCAAATGATGGAGTGTGCAATGCTTTTCAGAGGTTTCAAAGGTACTTTTAATGTCAGAGAAATGTATACAATATACATCCTGAAATGCTTTTTCTTCACAAGTATCCACAAAAACAGAGGAGTGACCCAAAAGAATAAATGGCAGTTAAATGTTATAACCTCAAAATCTACCCCCACACCCTCACTCCCGTGCATAAGCAGCAGCAATCAATGATTCCCCCTCACACCACCAGAAAAAAAAACATCGGCACTCACCACCAAGCACTCCAGCATTCAGCAATCCAACAGCAAAGACACAGACTTGCAGTACCCCAAAGACTACTCGTTCACCCACAGGCTCTCCATCTCTCCACCCCCTCCCTAATATGGGAGAAAGAGACGTCTCCATTTCAGGGCGGGAGGGGACACATGACAAACAACTCGCTGGTTTATGATGTTAAAAGTCTGTTGTGTCATAATTTTCTGAGCTCAGTGCCCAAAAATCTCAGGTCTCTGGACACACAGCCACAGATCTTTTCACTCCCACGACGACACACTGATCTCCTGCCGTGACACCAACCTCCAGAGCCAGGATATCTTGGAACTCCATAGGTGAGGGAAGCTCTTAGGCTGTGCCCTTGGCATGTCGGATAATGGCCAGTCATGAAGCCCCGAGAGCAGGTCCCATTCCCACAAAGCACCGAGGTCCGCGCGTAACTCCAGGTCAGAGTCTTCAAAAGAACCATGAAAGGTAAAAAGAAGATATTAAAGATAGAAATAGAGCAGTTTCTGAAGATGCAAGTAAAGGAGTCACCATTAGGTGTCATTGACTCTCCTAAGCTTCTTTCATCTTCTGGAACAGAGTAACACCATAAGCAGCCTTTTCAGGGTGTCTTTTAGGAAGTATTCCTCCATTCTTGATGGTTTTATGGCTTCGTTAGACAGATGGCAAAATTACATTGACAATGATTCAGTTTGGAATCTGAATGCTAGTCGGGATAGAGTTTGTTTTCGACATGCTACCTTTATACTATTCCAGTCAGCGCGATTGACCAATCAGGCAAGATCTCATAATCCCCAAAGATGGTTCTTGACCACACATGAAGCTAAGGTTGCTTTGAACAATTCAAGAGGAATCCTTGGGGTTGGCAGGTTCACTGTTTGGTTCCGGTCAGCGCTGTAACATTGTGCAACCTGTTTTCCACAATCTGCAGAGAAATCTGGGAGAGCACACTTGATTTACTAACTGTTAAATTGTGTGAACTCGTTCTACACTGCGAATCAAGGGGAACCATTGGGCACCCTGGTTGCCAATTTATACAACCACAGTCATGTCTGCTTAGTTGGTAAAGCCAGGTTTTTGCCGAGGTTCACATGCGTCGTGACGACAGGTGCTCACCGCCTGCGAAGCTGTGGGTCTTCCTATGCTCGATCGAGCAGGTCTTGTGTTTCCAGTTAGACTCCTCATTACTGCACCCCACCCCACCCCTCGAGAAACATGAGTGGCCCCCAGTGACTTCTATTTGTCAAATGATCCCTTAGGACACATAACCGCCTCCGTTAGGAATCACTGGTGCAGTGTTTTGCCAGTGCTCGGTTCTCGTTCAGGGTCTATACTGTACGGTGTCTCGATCCTTACCTTGAATACCCCAAGCTCTCTCATCACACTTGTAGATATTGGGAGGTATGATGTTGTGGGCATCACTGACTCGTGGCTTAAAGAGGATCATAGTTGGGAGTTTAAAATCCAAGGGAACACATTGTACTGAAAAGTTTGACAGTCAGGCAGTGTGGGTGGGGTGACTCAGTTGACCCAGGCAAGAGTGGACACACACACAAGCCCCCACTGGCCTCGCTGTAAACACTGTGAGTTAAAATTGACCGATCCTTCATTCGGTCTCCGATGCCTCACACTTTTCTCGTGGGTTCCAATACTTAAACAGTGCTCACTAGTGTGTCTCCTGGTGTGTCTGAGAGGTGTCTCCCCAGACCTCACTTTTATCCCTACTCACGGGGTCTCAGATGTCAATCAGTTTTGAATGGCTTAGCCCATCAAACCAGCCCACTCTGGCTGTCCACTGAGGAATTTTAATGAACAGAATAGTACCAAGTAAACAGCCCTCTCCGGAGCCGTGAGTCTTATAGGAGTCATAATATGGTCTCTCTCCCCTGGTGTTATCAGCAGGAGATGTTCCCACTTGTTTTCCTCTTATCTGTGTCTTTCTCTCATTCTCTCTCATGAGCAGCGTGGTAACAGTAACAGTTTGTGATTCTCCCGGGGAGGGGGACATGGGCAACCTTGCACCCTTCTGCCCATCAGAGCTGTTCATCCTTCATAACAATTGTATATATAACAGCATAATATTTTACCTATTTCATTTTGACATTATATACTTTCTGTTTTTACTATTGCTGTTTATATGTCTGTTATATTATCTACTTGTTAAACTCCTCTTCTGATCTGTATGTTCTTTATTTGAAAATCAATAAAAAAGATTGAAAATGAAAAATGGAAGTTCTCGTGCTGGAGTCCCTGAAAGTTAAAAAACCAGGTTGAGTCGGAGGTAAAGAAGTCAAATTCAATGCCAGTATTCATTTCGAGAGTTCTAGAATAGAAATGCAAGGACGTAACGCTGAAGCTTTAAAGAGCATTTGTTGGACCGGAATTGGAGTAGCAAGCGTGGTTTTTGGCTTCTGATCTAAGAAAAGATGTCCTGGCCTTGGAGAAGGTCCAAAGGAGGTTCACAAGAATGATTCCAGGAATGAAATAGGTAACATATGAGGAGTGTTTAATTGCTTCTGAGCCTGTACTTGCTGGTGATCAGATGGAGGACGGGGATCTTAATGAAACCTATAAAATTTTGAAAGGTCTATATAGGATGGATGTTTCCTATAGTTGGGGAATCTAGGGGCAGAACAGCCTCAGAATAGATGGAAATCTATTTATCTCAGACAGGGAAAAATTTCTTTAGTCAGAGGGTGGTGAAGCTGTGGAATGCACTGCTGCAAATGGCTGTCCAGGACAAGTCATTCGGTGTACTTAAGGTGGAATTTGATACATTTTTGATTAATCAAGTTGTCAAAAGTTACAGGCAGAAGGCAGGAGAAAAGGGTTGAGGGGCTGATAATAAATCAGCCATGATGGACTGGCAGAGCAGACTCGATGGACTAAATAGCCTAATTCTGCTCCGATGTCTTACGGTTTTATAGCAGCAGGTACAGGAGGCCGAAGATGCACACCGTGTATTTTAGGAAAAATTCTCCTCCCAGCCATCAGATTTGTGAACGATCCATGATTCCATTACCTCACCATTCCACCTTCACATTGTCTAACTATTTAACGATTAATATATTTAATTATTATTTATTATTTTAATGCCCTACACTGTACTGCTGCTGCAAAACAAAAATAATCAGAACTATTTCAGTAATAGTGTTCCTTATTCTGATACGAGAAATAGGTAGATTTTCCACTTAGGTGCTGTTCACCAATTGTTTTCTCCTCTTTGGGGTTTACCAATATTACTCTCAATTCAGCACAGATTTCCGGCTGTGGCCTGCCCCATCTCAGTCTGGTAGTTACCAACGCATGACCCTGAGTGGCTGAGAAATCGGATGTTCCCCATTCTCAACTTGTTAGGATGAAATGAATGATTATTGCAGGATATTACAGGGATGGGAAAGGTTCCGGAGGATTGGGGGGTTGTGGATGTTGTTCCTTTATTCAAGAAAGGGAGAGGAGATAGACCAGGAAATTATACACCAGTGAGTCTTACCTCAGTGGTTGGTATGTTGATGGAGAAGTTCCTGACTGGCAGGATTTGTAAACATTTGGAGAGGTATAATATGATTAGGAATGGTCAGCATGGCTTTGTTAAGGGCAGGTCATGCCTTTTGAGCCTGATTGAATTTTTTGAGGATGTGACTAAACACGTTAATGAAGGAAGAGCAGCAGATGCAGTGTATATGGCATTTGCAAGGCTTATTGATAACGTAAGGAGGCATGGGATCCAAGGGGACATTGCTTTGTGGATCCAGAACTGGCTTGTCCACAGAAGGCAAAGAGTGGTTGTAGACGGGTCATATTCTGCATGGAGGTCAGCCACTAATGGTGTGCCTCAGGGATCTGTTCTGGGAGCCTTACTCTTCGTGATTTTTATAAATGACCTGGATGAGGAAGTTGAGGGATGGGTTAGTAAGTTTGCTGATGACACAAAGGTTGGAGGTGAGGTGGATATTGTGGAGGGCTGTCAGAAGTTACAGAGGGACATTGATAGGATGCAAAACTGGGCTGAGAAGTGGCAGATGGAGTTCCACACAGATAAGTGTGAAGTGGTTAATTTTTGTAGGTCAAATTTGATGGCAGAATAAAGTATTGACAGTGTGGAGGATCAGGAGGATCTTGGGGTCCGAGTCCATAGGACGCTCAAAGCAGCTGCACAGGTTTATTCTATGGTTAAGAAGGCATATGGTTCATTGGCCTTCGTCAATCGTGGAATTGAATTTAGGAGCCAAGAGGTAATGTTGCAGCTATATAGGACCCTGGTCAGATCCCACTTGGAGTACTGTGCTTAGCTCTGGTCGCCTCACTATAGGAAGAATGTGGAAGCCATAGAAAGGGTGCAGAGGAGATTACCAAGGATGTTGTCTGGATTGGGGAGCATGCCTTATGAGAATTGGTTGAGTGAACTCGGCCTTTTCTCCTTGGAGTGAAGGAGGATGAGAGGTGACCTGATGGAGGTGTACAAGATGATTGTGTGGATAGTCAGAGGCTTTTTCCCAGGGCTGAAATGGTTGCCACAAGAGGACACAGGTTTAAAGTGCTGGGGAGTTGGTACAGAGGAGATGTCAGGGGTAAGTTTTTCACTCAGAGAGTGGTGAGTGTGTGGAATGGACTGCTGGCAACAGTGGTGGAGGTGGATACAATAGTGTCTTTTAAGAGGCTTTTAGATAGGTACATGGAGCTTAGTAAAATAGAGGGCTGTGGGTAAGCCTAGCAATTTCTAAGGTGGGACATGTTCGGCACAACTTCGGCCGAAGGGCCTGTGTTCTGCTGTAGGTTTTCTATGTTTCTATTTAATAATTTGTGAAGCCGATCATTTAGGATTCTTTTGTGAAAAGATGTTGTCTGCGGGTTACACAGCGAATGGCAAATGTGGGTACAAGTTTTAACAAGAAAGTAATAACCTCATAGTGGTGTCCTGTAATTGATGATGCCCCGACTGTTGTACAAGAATGAACGTTTGTGATTAGAATATCCTTCTCTTTGGAAAAATTGCGCAATGTCCCAAAATATTGACTCCCCCTTTGTATCTGTTTCTAGTCCCCTTGCAAATAACAACTCTTGAACCATGCTTTCATCTGTTATGAAATGAACATAATGAAGAAGCAAAGACTTGTTGTCTGGGAATGCTGACTCATCCAACTACAGAGCAAATTCTTTTCTCCTAAATATGTTGCATGTGCAATGAACCTGGACAGTTTCTTTGCTTCATTTGAAAAAAACTGTTTCACGCGACAGGTACATGGGCTGCTGCCAGTTGCTCGGTTCTGGTATAAATCTACATTTCGGGTACTCCACATTATATTGTCAACACTTTTTTTGTTCTGCTTTTGCCACTTTCATTACGGATTAATGGCCAAGGAGAATCATCTATACTTTAAATCCACCCTCATGTTCTGTGATCAATATAGGGGAAAGTTATGACATCATGATAGCTCACCACAAACCCGATTCTCTACCTGAAGCTACATAAAGTGGAGCAATGATTTTCGATTGGGCTGTGGGCTAGAGAATTGCCACAAAGACCATTTGAAAGGGCAGATTCTGAACCTTACGCCATTGAATGCCATAACCTATTTCACAAGAAATATGCCATTGTGTGATTAGAAAGGGGAATTGTACTATCCCACACTGTGCTATGGTCATGAACGGCAATAGTGAGCAGGCTGTACTTGGAAATAACACAATTTCTTAGGCCAGATTTCTCAGGATTTGCCAAATACAGAAGTGTCACATTGCTTTTCAACAACTATAATGCACTTCGAACAAAGTCTGAGGGAATGAATGGTCAGAAAGAGCTGAGGTGATTATGTAATGATTGCAATCAATTCTGTGGCACTGAGGAGTAAATGCTTAGAATAAGTAATGTTTTTCTTAAATTAAGCCTGTAATCCGTCAGCTGCCCCCATTGATACTGAGGATTACTGCCCCCCACTGACCCTTTATCTTCATTACTCCCTGGGAGTGCAATGGTGTTGGGGACTACTGAATTAAAGAATAGACTTTGTCCATGGAATTGAAAAAAAATTGAATCTGCTGGAGCCCCATTTTACAAGAAAAATAACTAAGTAAGTAGAGTAATGTGACCAGATCGATAAGGGAAATCAAGGTGGGTGGGAGGATGGTGTTATGGTGGGGTGCGAAACAGAGGGAAGTGTTTATCAGAATTTAGAGAAATTGATGTTGATGGTATATGAAGTACTGTTCCACCACTTTGTATGTAATCTGACTGTGGCAGCCAGGGGCAAACATGTCAGTGCGGGAGTGGGAAGTGGGAATTAAACTAGCTTGTCAGTGGGTGATCAAAGTTGTTATGGCGGACGGAGTGAAGGTACTCAGCAAAACGATCCCTTAATCTCTGTTGAGAATCACAGTTGCTGCACTGGGAGCACTGGATGCAATAAATTACTCCAATAGATTCAAACGTTTCCCTCAATCCTTTGGCCATTTTACCCCTTCTCTTTCCCATCCGTGTCATCATGACCTGTCCATCACCAACATCTTCCACCCTCTGGTTCCCCACCTCCTTCTCTTTGTCTGTTGTCCTCTGCTATCAGATTCCTTCTGCTTTAGTTCTTTGCTTCCTGCACTAATCATCTCCAAGCTACTGACATCACTCCCTTTCTCCAAGCTCTCCCAGCTCTCTACCTTCTTCCTCACCTGGACTCAACTGTCACCCGCCAGCTTGTGCTCCTCATTCACCCCACTCTTTGCCTCAAGAAGGCAACATCTATAATCAAAGGTCCCCAACATCCGGGACATGTGATTTACTGACAACTACCATTTGGCAGGAGGTTCAGGAGCCTGAAGTCCCACATCATCAGGTTCAAGAACCACTACTACCCTTCAGCCTGTTTGATCATAATCACAAGTTAATGACAACAACATGACCACTTTGCACTTTAATGACCTTTGTTTTTTTTAATTCTAATTGTGGCCTTCCTTGTAAAAAATTATATCATCTATATTGATAATGAATACTTCTCATGTAAAGGTTGCATCTTTGATGTTTTGTGCCTGTGATGCTGCTGCCAGAAAGTTTCTCATTGCAACCCTATCTACATGTACTTGTTGATATGAAGGTCAACTGGACTCTGACATTTTGTTTCCAATACCTTAATAGACTTGCTAAATAAAAAGTACTCAGTGTTGTAATACTTTTCTATTAACACAAGACTAAAGGATAGTTCAAAGACCTTTTAAAGATTAGATCAGCTTTATTTGATACATATATCAAATCTTTGAAGGACACAGTGACCGACAAACAAGCGATGTGCAAAGCAAGACAGGTTGTGCAAAAAGACAGTACTGAGAACATGAGTTGTAAAGGTTCCTTGAAAGTGAGTCAAAAGTTGTGCAAACAGTTCAGAGTTGTGGTGACTGAAGTTCAGGAACATGATAATAACTGTACTTAGACCAGATGATATGGAACCCAAGGCTCCTGTACTTCCTGCCCAATGGTAGAAGTGAGAATAAGAATCAGAATCAGGTTTATTATCATTGAACCGTGTCATGAAGTTTGTTGTTTTGTGGCAGCAGTACATCACAATACATAATATATCACTAAGTTACATCAAGAAATATGAAAAATAAGACCACAAGATATTGGAGCTGAATTAGGCCATTTGGCCCATCATGGCCCATCTGTTCCACTAATTTATCATGGTTGAGCTATTTTTCCTCTCAGCTCCAATCTCCTGCCTATCCCCCATCCCTTCAGGACTTGACCAATCAAGAATCTATCAACCTTTGCCTTAAATATACATAAAGACAGCTGTCTGAGGCAATGAATTCCACAGATTCCTCACACTCTGGCTAAAGAAATTCATGGAAGCAATTTGGAATACATGTAGCTCTCTCTTACCGAAATGCTAAGTGTGTATCTTCAGGCTTCAGTACCTCCTCCCCAATGATGGTACTGAAAAGAGGCTGTGCCCTGGTTGTTTGCATCACAACTTTGATTATTTAATTATTTTGTATTCCTGCCCAATGCAGCAAGGCTTTTCATAAATGTTATTTATTGAAATGCAGGCAAATGATCTAGAGTGCCTTGAGGAACTTTGCCAAGTGAGGTGTGAGAGAACCAGATGTGATATTGGACAAAGTGTTACGTTTTATGGGTCACGGCGGACAACAAGGCAGAAGGAGGAGTTTGGTGCTCAAAATTCCAGGCCCAAGGGACTAAGTAGCTGAAGGCACCATTGTCAATGGTGGAGTGAAGGAGAAATGCACAAAATTGATGCTGATGTTACAAGAGTGGCAAGATCTGGACTGTTGTGGGCCTGAGGAGTTTACTTGGGTGACGAAAGGTAAGATCATGGAAGGATTTGAAAGCAAAGATGAGAATGATAAAGTTGATCAACAGAGAGACAAAAGGTCACTGAATGCAGAAGAGATAACTTAATAAATTGACTGTTTTGCAATGACTAAAAGCAAACAAGGCAGTCTGTTCAGAGACAGAAGAAAAAAACTTATCAGAGGCTAAATGGGCAGTGGAGTATAAGGATTTGATTGAAAAGTAGCCAAGGTTGAATTTGATGCTATCGGTAAAGGAGGTAAAGTTGCCGCAGAGGAAGGGAATGGTTAAACGGCCACGACATTGCAATGTGGACAGGGTAAAGGATGGAGGGCAACAATCCAGTTAGGTTGCACAAACCCAGGTTGTTTTCTCTGGAGCATCAGAGTCCAAAGGAAAACATGAGAGACATTTATAAAATATTCAGGTGCATAAATAGTGTAGACAGGTATATACATTTCCCAGGGTAGAAGTGTTGAATATTGGAGTACATAAATTTAAGGTAAGAGGAGAAAAATTCAACAGAAATGCACAGCGCAATATTTTTACATTTCTTCCTAGTCTGTTCCCTGTACACTCATGACTATATGGCCAGATTCTACTCTAGCTCTGTATAGCGATCATTTCAATAATATTTGAGTAATCTTGTATATATTTTGTTTGATTAATCATTCTTGTTCATTTAAATAATTCGTATATGTATTATAGCATGAATTCCCTATTTCAGCACACTTCCACGTGCTATGGATGCTCCTCTCTTAAAGTGAACTCAAAGTTAGACCCACATTTTGGTCTCGCCAGTCTTCCTTTGATTTAGTCTCATGTTTTAAAGTTACAACACATAACATCGGTGATGAGGTATTTTAAAAAAACTTATTCAAGACAGCTACTGACCCATTCAAGTACAGCGAGACACTTGAACTAAAAAAATGCGCTTCACGGAACACCGAGTGATATATGCAACCCAATATATGCAGACGTTCAAGTTAAAAAAAAATGCAGCACAGCACATATTCCTCAGATGGAAAGACACAACAGAGTTTAAGAAAGTCATAAAATGGAAGAATTTGCGTGTTTGTTAAGAGAAAGGTAGGATTCATGGAATTATGACAAGTCAGTATTGAGTGATGAATAATCTTTTTTAAAAAATTAGAAATGCTTGGCTGCTTTGGAAATATTGACCAGCTTGATTACACCATGAGTATTTGTCTCATGCATTCTGAGCTATTGGAACAATATTTAAGAACCTTTTAACATTTAAGAAAAACTTGGACAGGTACATGGATGAGAGGTGTATGGAGGGATATGGGCCGGGTGCAGGTCAGTGGGACTGGGCAGAAAAATAGTTTGGCACGGCCAAGAAGGGCTAAAAAGGCCTGTTCCTGTGCTGTAATATTCTTTGGTTCTATATCGTGAAGTCAATGAAATAGTCGATAAGAAGCGAGTATAAATTTTTCAAAGTGCAATGGCTTTAAAGGCCCACAGTTTCCTTTGAAATTTGACTGCCCAAACCAAATCATCAGAATTGAGCTTTGCTGCTATTGTAAAAGTAATGCAGGAATGTTTAGAACCAAAACCGTTGTTGAATGCAGAACACTTTAGGTTGCCTTAGCAGAATCAAAGGGAAAGGGAGCCCATTTCGGTTTGTATTGCTAAACTGAAGAGATTAAGCATTGTCAGTTCAGTAATAAGTTTATTGATGTACAAGGAAATCATTTAGTTTGTGAAATCTTAGAAGGAGGCTTTTAGAAAAAACAGCTAACTGAAGCAAAACTCACATTTAAAAGAGAAGTTGAAATCACTGTTTCAATGGAAACGGAGTCACACTTGAGTTGTAGTCAGAAGAAAATTGAGTATGAATAGAATTCTGGTGTATGTGAGCCTTTTCCACAATGGCCAAACAAGTTGTGTTACTATTGTGGAAAAGGCTCACATACACCAAACAAATGGATATTTAAAGGCGAAAGTAGCAGAAAATCAACAAAGTAGGACACATGCAATGAATATGATGGGTAGACAAAAATAAATGAACTGCACAGGGAAGACAAAAAGCAAAAAAGTTAAGTTGCAGTTTCAAAGGGAGTATTAAACCGATGCACAGTGAAAAATCTGATAATGATGAAAGTGATGTAGAAATGTGTAACCTTGAGTTGTTCAATGGGAAAACAAACAAATACACAAGCAATAAGGCTTACACCAGAAGTGAACAGAAAATTAATTAAAATTCAAATGGACACAGTTTCAGCCATTCCACAAAATAAGTTGTGCACTTAATATTTCAATAGTATACGAATAACCTTGTGCATACTGTATATTGTTTGATTAGCATCCTTGTTTATTTAAATAATTCACTACAGGTCATATGTATAAATACATGTATTTCCTATGTCATCATGCTCTCATGTGATACGTATGCACCTCGCTTATAGTAAATTCGAAGTAAGTCCCGCATTTTGGTCTCCTGTGTCTTCCTTTGAATTAGTTTAATACTCTCAAGTTACAAAATGTAAGAACTCCATTTTCAAGTTTGCAGATGCTACAACAGCTGTGATCCATGCCTCAAGTAATGGTGTGTTAGAGTAGGGGAAGTAATACAGAGCTGGGTAACATGGTGTCATGATAATAACCTTTCCTTCGACGTCAGCAAAACAACAGAACTGGTGATTGGCATCAGAAAGGAGGGCTACACACTTACTCTTGCCTACATCGAAGATGTTGAGGCTGAGGGAGTTGAGAACTTCAAGTTCCTAGGAGTGAGTATCACCAATAACCTGTGCTGGTCCAGTCACACAAATGTCACAGGCAAGAAAGCACACCACCGCCTCTTCCTCCTCAGGTGAGTATCCTGATGAAGGATCTCGGTATGACATGTCGAGGTTTATTCTTCTCCCTCGATCAGGGGTTCCCAACACTTTTTATGCCAAAGACCAATACCATTAAGCAAGGGGACCCTGAACGCCAGGTTGGGTAGCTCTGCTATAGAAGCTGTCCAGACTGCCCGGTGCCTCCAGCGTTTGTGTGTGACAATGCCAATAACAAGTGGTCATAGTTCAAATTCCTTCGCAGCAGTAATATAACTGAAATTTAGATAAATATAAGATATTAGAAGCTTCATGAATCAAAAATTCCTGGGAAACCCTGATTTTCATTAAACCAATATCAATAAGTCGCATGAAAGTTATTTTGAAAGCTTGTTCATATGCTTATATTCCTGGAAATGGGGAAATACAGAGCTGAGTTTAAATTTAGGTTGAATTTATGCTTCTTTGTGAATGCTGTTTGTAGAAGCCTACAATGCTGTTTGAAACTAAGTTTTTCATTGTACTTGTGCAAGCATGTACTTGTGCATTTGACAATAAACTGGACTTTGATTTTGTTTTGACTCAGCGGATTCAAGCCTAAGAAAGTTCTTCATACTGATTAAAACATTCGGCAGGACGGAACTGAAAGTGAACACGGGACACTATTATCCAATCCCCTGGACTTGTCCTCTGACTGCAGAAAATTTCAGGTCACTTTTGCTTTGCTGAAATCACAACAGCCTCAAACAAAAACTTTCTATTACTGGCAAGGTGTTCTTTATCGGTAAGTGTAAAATTGTAATTACGTCTCCATTCCAGGTTATTTTTGGATGTATTTTAAAAGCAGCTTGAGGCTGAGTGTGTTTTCATTGCAATTGTCAGAAACATGTTAAAGTTACCAACCCAGGGAATATGTTAGGGAAGGCAGTTCTGATTTCCAGTGCCCGCTCAGCAGGAGTCCACAATGTACGCATCATGAAGGGAAGTACGAAGGGAATGGACAAGAGTGTCGCGTAGGGAGCGATCCCTGGGGAAAGCAGAAAGTGAGTGGTAGGAGGAGCCTCCGCGTCCACCACATAATTCTCCGGAACTTTCGCTACTCGCGTGTGTCCCAGCTAAGCCTGCCTGTCTGTCGGCTACGTGGAGCAGTCAATGTTCCAAGCCTACACTCGTGACTGTCCCGCACTTTTCCAACGCTACATCGACGATTGCACAGGTGCTGCTTCCTGCAGCCGTGCTGAACTCATCGATTTTACCCACTTTGCCTCCAACTTCCACCCTGCCCTCAAATTCACCTGGTCCATTTCCGACACTTCCCTTTCCTTTCGCTGTTTCTATCTCCAGAAATCGCTTATCCACCGATGTCTTATAAACCAATGGACTCTCACAGCTCCTTGGACTATACCTTATCTCACACTGCCGCTTGTAAAACCGCCATCTGTGTCCAGCACATAATTCTCCGCCACTTCCAAATGGATCCCACAACCAAACACATCTTTCCCTCCCCCATCCCCCCCCCACTTCTTTCCGCAGCGATGGTGAAGGAAGTTCACCCATTCCTCCCTCCCCACTGATCACCCTCCCGGCACTTAGCCTTGCAAACAGCGCAAGTGCTACACCTGCCCCTACACCTCCTCCCTCGCTTTTATTCAGGGCCCCAAACAGTCCTTCCAGGTGAGACAGCACTTCATCTGTAAGGCTGTTGGGGTGGTGTTCTGTGTTCGGTGCTCCCAGTGAGTGTGGCCTCTTGTAAATCGGTGAGACATGACACAGGTTTGGTGAGCGCTTCGCCGAGCATTTTTTTCCGTCTGCCAGAACAAGCGGGATGTCTCAGGAGCCACCCATTTTAATTCCACTTCCCATTCCCATTTTGATATGTCCACCCATGGCCTCCTCCGCTGTCGGGATAAGGCCGAGGTTAGGATAGAGGAACAACACCTTATATTCCATTAGGGTGGCCTTCAACCAAAGCATGAACATCGATGGCTCAAACTTCCAGTAATAGCTCCCCCGCCCCCATCATTTCCTATCCCCTTATCCATCTTTCATGTTATCTCCCTGCTCCACACTATCTCTTCCCTCTGGTACTGTATATTAAACCTGTGGCTCTCTATCCCAATTGGAACTTGCCATTGTTGCAACGTCAACCAAAATTGTGTACCAGAAAAGTGTTCTAGTTGTGCAGTTGAGTTCTTCTTCCAAATCATATTTTATGTTGTATGTCATTCAAATTCAACTAGATATGAAAGTATACTCAGTGAACAGTTGATTTGGTTAAGACCTAGGTTAACAAGCTGCATTCTTCGCAAATTGTATTAAAAAGGTTAGGAACACATGGGTTAAAGTGATAACAAGAAATGACTCAACTGTACACAAAATGCTTTTGTTGTCAATTTATAATGCTTACCAATATCTCCTATCAATTCTACACCAGCGTCGGTGTGATCAAGATGGATAGTCCTGGATGGAAAGGCAGGTTCCAGATTGCGTGTGCTCTTACTATTATTTTCATCACACTGACATGTCCAGTTACACAAGGAGCTAAAATATTGGTCGTACCTGTGGATGGAAGTCATTGGGTTAACATGAAAATTCTAGTAGAAGAACTGAAACTTCGTGGACACAATATCACAATGCTTTACTACTCTGGATCTTGGTATATGAAGGAAAATCCTGATATCTATCAATCCATTGTTGTTCATCTTGAAGAAAAAAAGAGCAAACTTGTGAGGAGTGAAATGATTGAAAAACTTGTGGAGCTGTCATTGGAGAGCTCAGAGAATGGTTGGAACCTATGGGACCATGCTAAGTTCCAAAACGTAATGATGAATTTTTTATATCACTGTCATCAATTCATTCAAGATTTTACTATTGCAATTTTTGAAAACAAAACACTGTTAGAACAAATTGAAAGTGCGAATTTTAACTTAGTACTTACAGATTCTGCCTTGGGTACAGGACCATTGCTTGCTCATTATCTAAAAGTTCCACAGGTGTATGATGTTCGATTGCAGATAAATGGGGAAGCCCATTTCCTCTCTGCCCCATCACCGCCTTCCTATGTCCCTATTGCAGGCTCACAATTGACAGATAATATGAATCTTCTCCAAAGAACAGGAAACTTCATGCAACATCTTCTTCAGCTAGTGTTTACAGAATTGTTTGTATACCCAATTTATAATGAAATCTGTCATCGTTATCTGGGAACAGAAGCAGATATCCAAACAATTCTCTTGAGTGCTGATGTGTTGCTGGTGAGAGTAGATTTTGTATTTGAATTCCCGAGACCCACTATGCCCAATATTGTCTACATTGGAGGCTTCCAGTGTAAACCAGCCGAAACACTAGTAACAGAGTTTGAAGCGTTTGTTCAAAGCACAGGAGAACATGGACTTATTGTGATGTCATTAGGATCTCTTGTAGGTTCTTTGCCAAAGCAAATTACAATGGAAATAGCTGAGGCATTTGCTCAAGTACCCCAGAAGGTGATTTGGAGATATGATGGAGAAATCCCTCCCAATGTAGGTAATAATACATTCCTGACAAAATGGATCCCTCAGAATGACCTTCTGGGACACCCCAACACACGAGTCTTCATTTCTCATGGTGGTATCAACGGCATTTACGAGGCCATCTACCATGGGGTGCCAGTGATTGGCATGCCTCTAATTTTTGATCAGTTTGACAATTTACTTCGACTTGAATCCCGAGGTGCAGCAAAGGTGCTTAATGTTGCAACCATACACTCCACAAATCTATTACAGGCACTTCATGAGGTGATAAATGGCACATTTTACCGGGACAACATGAAGAAACTCTCTGCCCTCCACCGGGACCAACCAGAGTCCCCAATGGAGCGAGCCGTTTTCTGGATTGAGTATGTTGCCCGACACAAAGGAGCAGGCCATTTGCGTTCTGAATCCTACCGACTGCCCTGGTATGCTTACTATTGTGTGGATGTGATGGTCTTACTGTTGTCCATGTTATTCATGGTCGCAATGCTGGTGGTTGTAGCACTGAAGAAACTTTGTCACATTGCCTGGAGAAAAATAAAGCAAAAGTATGAGTAAGGTTTCTCTATTTTATGTTTCTAAAAGGGTAATTTGAATTCTTTTAACATCATTAAATAAGGTCTTCTTGAATTCAATACATGAAGCCTCCTTTGTGATGTGCCGAATGCTTACTCTTGAAATCCTCCACCCATCACTTACATTAAGTTTGTATCTATACTCCACTGTAATGCCAAGATTCCATTGAAAGCAGGACTAGGCAATGTAAATTGCCCTACATTTTAAATGTTGTATTTACTCCAGCATATGATGCCCCAAAGTGTGTCTGAAGGAGCTTCTGTTTTGTTTGTTTGACAGCTAATCTATTTTTATTGCTGAATTACTTTGTGCTTGTGTGCAATCACTAAAAAATTAGCAATTATATACATCCAGTAGCCATTTTATTAATGATTTCCAATAGCTAATAAAGTGGCCACTGGGTGTATGTTCATGGTCATCTGCTGCAGCAGTCCATCCTCTTCACGGTTCGATATGTTATACATTCAGAGATGCCCTTCCGCATGCCACTGTTGTAAAATAAGGCTATTTGAGTTTCTGTCTCTCTCATGTCAGCTTGAACCAGTGTGGCCATTCTCCACAAACCTGTCTCATTAACAAGTCATTTTCATCAGCTGACTGTTTTTCTTTGATGTTTTTCACATCATTATTTATAAACTGTAGAGACTGTTGTGTGTGATAATCCCAGGAGATGAACACCGTGTGAGCTACTCAAACCATCCCATCTGACACCAACAATCATTCCGCGGTTTATTCAGAGATACCGGCCACGTGACAGACGCACTGCCACCTGGCTGATCGGAGGACACACCACATGCCAATCAACATTTGACCCCTCCCAACTAATCAATGCACAGCTAAATTATTGGTCCCCTTAATTGGATTATCTCGCCCCGCCCCATGCTTTAAAAGGTGAGACTTGTGCCTGGCTCGGTCTCCCTTACAGACAACCTCATTGAATGTAAGTGCATTGATTTATGTTTGGGAAGGTCTATCATTTGTCCTGGTAAGGGAGCTGCATCTATCCAAGGTCAGGGGGACAGCTGTCGTAGTGCTTTTCCCTTGTTCTTTGTATGTGTAACCGTACCTTGTCCCCACACCGCTTCCTGTGTATTGTAGTTGCTTGTATTGACCCGACTTCCCCTTGTAAATAAATTCCTTATTATTAAAACTGTGTGTGTCCAGGCCTCTACTGTTGAGACTCAAAGAACCAGTTATTTTCCATCACAACACGCAGGTGGAGTTATTTAGATGATACTTCTTCCCCATTCTGATGATTGGTCTGAACATCTTGACCACGTCAGCATGCCTCATTATTATCTAATTGCAGATTTCCATATGTGAGCAGGTGTTCAGGTGTAGCATATTAAGTTGCCACTGAGTGTTATGTCTGAAATATAGAAAAAAGATGCCATCTACCCTGGAGAGCAGTGTGAAACTAAAATTAAGTATGTGGTATTGAGGTTCTCCTCAGAAAGAAGGAGGATGTGTAGGTCTGGTTGAGGAAACTGGGATTAAGTGAATCCTGGAAGGAGTATGGGGGTGCCAGAGTATACTCAAGATGGGAATGAGGAATACTAAAAAGGGAGCATGAGATAGATGTGGCAGAGAGGATTAAAGAGAAAACAAATGTTTTATAAGGACATTAAGGGAAAAGAGTAACTGGGAAGAAAATTGGGCTCCTCAATGTCTGAAGTGGGCATCTTTGTAGGAATCACAATAGATAGGTGGTGTCCTCAAGGAGTATTTCTGTTCTGTTTTTAACCTGGAGGAGGTGAAGAAGATTTTTGCTCTTGAAATATTTACTGGGTAGGTCTTGGGGATCATCTAAGTGACAACAGATATTATCCTATGTAATGCCCTGGTGAAGAGCGTGTTTTATTGTATTTCTACTGTTATGCTGTTATACTTTAGTTAGCTTTTCTTCACACACAGTGTGTTACGTTAACCTTCATAGGCAAGTGTTTTGGCTGCGGCGGAGATAAGGAGCCATTTGCTCTGCCCAGGAATGTTGTGTCAGCCAGTTGGATTTGTCTTGGGAACGTTCTGTAATATTCTGTCCAGTGGGTTGCCGTGGAATTTTCAAGAGAGCTGCTTCTATATCAATGTGATCCTTGAGCTCGTTTTTTTAAAGATGAGTTTCTGGTTCAAGTTGTGACAGCAAAAGCCTTAGGTCCCCACACGTAACAATATCCAAGTGGTTTCTCGTTCTTGAGTGTGCATTTTTTCACTCTACTGAAGCCTTTTTCATCAAGATAGCAGGATGGAAAGTAATGAAGAGTAGTTTGGCTCTTCTCCAAAGACCAGGAAACTTTGTATGACAGAATAACCACAAAAGCCAGCATTTTCGTAAAGGAGTTTTGCTTCTTCATCATTCGGAATTTTGATAATATTTTCTCGTAAGCTCTCTTCATGTTCTTCCACCTTGCAAAGAAATGGGTTAATTACCAGATATATTTCCAATTTTCTGATATAAGTGGACACTACACTTTTTGCCTGAATTAAACTGAAATTTTCACACTGCAGTTTCATATTTGGAATGTTTACTTTGTCATATGGATCAGGTGGGTATGGCAAATCTCCATATACAATTTCAATATTGCTTTCCAAGCTCTCTGAGCAAAAGTTCAACCACAATGCCAAAAAGATCAAAATTTGGGCTATAATGGATGAGGCAACAGCTTTTGACAGCCAACGCACTTCAGTGTGAAGAAGCAAGTAGTCAAATTCTTCCATCATTATCAGAATACTTTTATCCTCAGTATTTTGCTCGTCGTACACTTGTTCTCAATTGATGATTGTTTTAGTTTTTATGAATTTCATCATAACCTTTTCCGTTTTTGATAAACTGTACATATGTCATTAGCAATGCCTTAGTCTCGCACATTTGATGCATCCAGTTGTATCCCAAATTCAATTTTTTTGTAGCTGTGCATAGCTGATACTCAATGTCTTCACTCATTTCATCACTACAATGAGCTAGAGTTATTACTGAGAGGAATTGATTTTAAACTACTGGTATCCATTTTGTGCAGATTGACGAGCACTTTATCATTTTGAAAATGTTATAAGAAGCAATGAGATCACTATCAAGGTCATTTTTTGTTTCTTGGCAAATGATTGAGTGTGCAATGCTTTTCAAAGGTTTCAAAGGTACATTTAATGTCAGAGAAATGTATACAATATACATCCTGAAATGCTTTTTCTTCACAAGCATCCACAAAAACAGAGGAGTGACCCAAAAGAATAAATGGCAGTTAAATGTTATAACCCCAAAATCTACCCCCACACCCTCACTCCCGTGCATAAGCAGCAGCAGTCAATGATTCCCCCTCACACCACCAGAAAAAAAAGCATCGGCACTCACCACCAAGCACTCCAGCATTCAGCAATCCAACAGCAAAGACACAGACTTACAGTACCCCAAAGACTACTCGTTCACCCACAGGCTCTCCATCTCTCCACCCCCTCCCTAATATGGGAGAAAGAGACGTCTCCATTTCACGGCGGGAGGGGACACATGACAAACAACTCGCTGGTTTATGATGTTAAAAATCTGTTGTGTCATAATTTTCTGAGCTCAGTGCCCAAAAATCTCAGGTCTCTGGACACACAGCCACAGATCTTTTCACTCCCACGACGACACACTGATCTCCTGCCGTGACACCAACCTTCGATCCGCCCATCTCCAGAGCCAGGAAATCTCGGAACTCCATAGGTGAGGGAAGCTCTTAGGCTGTGCCCTTGGCATGTCTGATAATAGCCAGTCATGAAGCCCCGAGAGCAGGTCCCATTCCCACAAAGCACCGAGGTCCGCGCGTAACTCCAGGTCAGAGTCTTCAAAAGAACCATGAAAGGTAAAAAGAAGATATTAAAGATAGAAATAGAGCAGTTTCTGAAGATGCAAGTAAAGGAGTCACCATTAGGTGCCATTGACTCTCCTCAGCTTCTTTCATCTTCTGGAACAGAGTAACACCATAAGCAGCCTTTTCAGGGTGTCTTTTAGGAAGTATTCCTTCAGTCTTGATAGTTTTATGGCTTCGTTAGACAGATGGCAAAATTACACTGACAATGATTCAGTTTGGAATCTGAATGCTAGTCGGGATAGAGTTTGTTTTCGACATGCTACCTTTATACTATTCCAGTCAGTGCGATTGACCAATCAGGTAAGATCTCATAATCCCCAAAGATGGTTCTTGACCACACATGAAGCTAAGGTTGCTTTGAACAATTCAAGAGGAATCCTTGGGGTTGGCAGGTTCACTGTTTGGTTCCGGTCAGCGCTGTAACTTTGTGCAACCTGTTTTCCACAATCTGCAGAGAAATCTGGGAGAGCACACTTGATTTACTAACTGTTAAATTGTGTGAACTCGTTCTACACTGCGAATCAAGGAGAACCATTGGGCACCCTGGTTGCCAATTTATGCAACCACAGTCATGTCTGCTTAGTTGTTAAAGCCAGGTTTTTGCCGAGTTTCACATGTGCTGTGACGACAGGTGCTCACTGCCTGCGAAGCTGTGGGTCTTCCTATGCTCGATCGAACAGGTCTTGTGTTTCCAGTTAGGCTCCTCGTTACTGCACCCCACCCCACCCCTCGAGAAACATGAGTGGCCCCCAGTGACTTCTATTTGTCAAATGATCCCTTAGGACACATAACCGCCTCCGTTAGGAATCGCTGGTTCAGTGTTTTGCCAGTGCTCAGTTCTCGTTCAGGGTCTATACTGTACAGTATCTCGATCCTTACCTTGAATACCCCAAGCTCTCTCATCACACTTGTAGATATTGGGAGGTATGATGTTGTGGGCATCACTGACTCGTGGCTTTAAGAGGATCATAGTTGGGAGTTTAAAATCCAAGGAAACACATTGTACTGAAAAGTTTGACAGGCAGTGTGGGTGGGGTGACTCAGTTGCTAAAAATAAGATCAGAAGATGTCAGTTCCTTGTGAGTAGAGTTACAAAACTGCAAGGGCAAAAAGACTCTGATGGGCCTTTGAATGGTAGCTAGGATGTGGGCTACTATTTACAACAGGAAGAGAGAAAAGGCATGTAAAAAGGGTAATGCTTCGTAGTCATGGAGGATTTCACTATACAGGCAGTTGGGAAAATTAGGTGGGTGCTGTATCCCAAGAGAGTAGAATGCTTATGAGATGGATTTACAATGCAGTTTGTGATTGACTCCAGCAGGGTAAAGGCAAATCTGGACTCTAGGCTTATTCAGGAGCTTAAGGTAAAGGAACCCTATCGTAATGTGATAGAATTCATATTGTATTTTGAGAAGGAGAAGATAAAATTTGATGAAATGAGTATTACAGTGGAGTAACTGGAATTACAGAGGTATGAGAGAGGAGGCGGCCATAGTTTATTGGAAGAGGACACCAATAGGGATGACAGCAGAACAGCAAAGGCTGGAGTTTCTATGGGCAATTCTGAAGAGCAGGAAAGATACATCCCAAAGATGAAGTATTGTAAGGGGGAGATGAGGCCAACATGGCTGACAAGGGAAGTCAAAGAGTGTGCATATAATAGAGCAAACATTAGTGGGAAGTTAAAGGATTGGGAACCCTTAAAAAGCTAACAGAAGGCAACTTAAAAGGCCACAGAAAAGATTAAATATGAAGGTAAGCTAGCCAATAATGTAAAGGAGGATACAAAGATTTTTCCAGATATATAAAGAGTAAAAGAGAGATGCGAGTGAACTTTGGACCACTGAAAAATTACCCTGGTGAGGTAATAATGGGGGACAAAGAAATGGAGGGCAAACTTAAGTATCTTGTGTCAGTCTCCACTGTGGTAGACATTAGCAGAATGTCAGAAATGCAAGAGTGGCAGCGGACAGAACCAAGTGTTGTTGCTATTAATAAGGAGATGGTATTTGGATGCTAAAAAGCTTGAAGGTAGATCAGTCACCTGGTCTAAATGGACTTCACCCCTGCTTTCTGAAAGAGGTAGTTGAAGAGATTATGGAGTCATTATTAATAATCCTTCAAGAAGCACTAAATTCTGGAATTGTTCCTGAGGGATGGAAAATTGCAACTATCAGGTAGGATAGACAAAGAAGAATTGGTGGATACTATGAGCTTAGATTTTCAGAAGGCCTTTTACAAGGTGTCACACATGAGGCTGCTTAACAAGGTAAAACCCGTGTTATTACAGGGAAGATACTAGCATAAATGAAGAATGGCAGTAAGCAAAGAGTGGGAATAAAGTGGGCCCTTTCTGGTCGGCTGTTGGTGACCAGTGGTATTCCACAGGGGTCCATATTGGGGCAACTTCTTTCTACGTTATATGTTAGTGATTTGGATGAAGGAAATGATGGCTTTGTGGTCAGTTTTGCAGATGACATGGAGGGGCTGGTAGTGTTGAGAAAGCAGCGTGCATTCAGAAGGACTTAGACAGGATAGGAGAATGGGCAAAGATGTGGAAGATGGAATCCTGTGCAGGGAAGTGCATGGTCATGGACTTTGGCAGAAGGAACAAAGGCGAGGACTATTTTTCAAATGGTGAGAATACTCAATTAGACGTGCAAAGGGACATGGAAGTTCTCGTTTGAACAAGTCTGGTGACCCTTTATTCAATATTTTCACATGATTTAATTTATTTTTATTTATTTATTTTTCTTTATTCTCTTTGGGGAAAATCCTCATCCATGAAGGTTCGGAGATGACTGGAAGGATGTGTTTTTTTTTCTCTCTCTTTTTTTCTAATTCTTTCCTTTTGTTTCTTTCTTTTTTTTGGTTCCAGTTTAGTCAGTGGGGTTTTTTTTCTTTATC